>NC_079466.1:17766087-18366087 GCF_026250575.1 Diorhabda carinulata | reverse complement strand
ATTGAAGGCTTTTCGAATAAGTTGACAAAATCGGACCAAAAAATTTAAATGGAAGGAAAGGAAATGTTGATTCCAATTTTCTGTTCATTTTTTCTCTATATTTGTTCTAATTCACTTCATAATATGGTTATACAATCAATAAATTCATTTTTGTATCCTTGAACAACAACGTAATATTTTGGAAGGATGAAATTTTAATTTTTTTAGATTGTACTTGTTATAAATTCAATCATGCGTTGTTCAAATTTATACAACTAGACCCAATACGAATCTCGAAGTTATTAAAAACGTCTTTCAGCCATTTCTCAGACTTACAAATGGAAGTTTCATTATTTTTTGCAATAGTTTGAAAATGGTTATTAAGTAATAAAACCTATATATCAAAGAATTTTTTTGAATTATTTGAAATTTTATAAATGGACGAAAATTAATTATCTAAAAACAAACAAATTGTGTCTGTCTACTTGTTAAAATTGACGATTGCTTTTTTTATAGTTGACTCTTCTAGATAAAGTTGGAGAATAAAAAACCCTTTACAACATAGGAAAATCAAAAACATTATCAAACCATTATTATGCTTCAGTCTACTTATAAAATATGGTATTCCCCTGATCCCAATAAGCTAATTTTGCTGATTAACAAATCATTCATCTTCATAGAATTCTTATGAGATGTGAATGATAAATAATAATTAATTTGGCATCTATTAATTAAGGAGAAACTGTTAAAAAATTCAAAAACAGAAGAAGGTCAAAATCGTTCAACTAATTTGACTATTTGACATAATTTTTGTTTATTATGTATAACTGCATGATTGTATATATCCAATATTGAAGATACTTGAACTGCCATCTTTCAACTCAGGTTTCAAATTATTCAAAGCGAATACTACGAGGGCGAATCAAATATAAACAAGACTTATTTTTTAAAATATTTATTTTGATTTTAAACGCACAAACAATCATAGTTTATTTTTCTACATAATCTCCTGATTTAGAAACACATTTTTCCCAGCGTATAGGTAATTTTTTAATTCCTTCCAGGTAAAAAGAGTCAGGTCGTGTTTGTAGCCAATTGCGCACATATGCTTCAACCTCATTATCGCTGTGGAATTTTTGCCCTCCCAAAGCTTCCTTGAGAGGACCAAAGACATGGAAGTCGTAGGGAGACAGGTCTGGACTGTATGGAGGGTGTTCCAGTGTCTCCCAACCCAGTTGCTCCAATTTTTGTACTGTCAGGGCTGCCGTATGGGGGCGAGCATTGTCATGGAGGAGAATCACTTTTCTCATTGGAAGGTGTCGTCTTTTGCGGCGATATGCAAGTGTGACCTCAGTCAAAATTTTGCAGTAGTACGCCGCATTAATTGTTCTGCGCTCATGCAAAAAATCAAGGTGCAGCAGGCCACACTGGTCAAAAAAAACGGTAGCCAAAACCTTGCCAGCCGATAATCGTGACTTGGCTTTCACTGGTCCGGTTTCTCCTTTCTTCCTCCACTCCATACTCGCTTGTTTCCACTCAGGGGTGTAGTGATGCACCCACGTTTCATCACAGGTGACAATGTGAGAAAGAAATGGGTCTCCTTCTTCCCGAAATCGAGCAAGAAGACGCTCACACACTTGAAAACGATTCAGTTTCTGGTCAACTGTCAGAAGACGAGGAACCCACCTGGCACACACCTTGCGATACCCTAGCTCCTCTGAGAGTATAGAGTAAGTGCTCCCATAACTTATTCCAACCTTAATTGCAATATCCGAAGTTGTTAGACGCCTATCACCTTCAACAAGTTGACGAACACTGTCGATGTTGCCCGCTGTAATGCTGGTGCGGGGTCTGCGGTCATGGCTCTCATTTTCAACACGTTCACGGTCCTCCACGAACTGTTTATGCCAAGCAAACACTCTAGCTCGCGACAGCGTCTTTTCCCCGAACTGTGCAGTCAATCTTCTCAAGATTTCGGCCGGTTTTACACCTTCTGCAGCTAAAAACTTTATAACAATACGTTGCGCAATAGAGGGAGGTACCTCCTGCTCGGACATCGTAACGATGGACACTGAGCGAGTCTATGATGATGAGTCACGTGCTTCCCCCACTCCTGACAAACCAACCTAACAGCCAATAACAGCGGAACGTTCTTCCATCACTGTTGCGCGCGCAGGTCCAAAAGTCTCGTTTATATTTGATTCACCCTCGTATATAGTTTATCACTTACATTAGAGTTACCTGTACACGTCTTCGAATGCTACTAATTTATTGAATAAATATTTAATATAAGTAGATTTCCAAAAATTGTTATAAAATTAGAATTGACCTTGGTATTGGTAAAAAAATTAACAAAAAAGTAAGCTTATATGAAGGTTCCATTTGAATACCCTGAAAAAATATAAAAAAATAACAAAGTTTGTGGCGGTATCGATTATTAGTATGATTGAAATACAATAGTCTACAATTATTGAAAAACAACGTGAAAAATGTTTATGTTTAAATAAATTATATATATCGTATATAAAATTACAAGCAAATTACCGAAAAATTTCAAAGTATTAAGAAAATAGAATGTCGTCAATGGGCTAGGTGAAGTACTTTCTTATTTTAATTGAAATTTTATTCATGTTGCTGTCTTTTTTTTTATTCGGTAGGGAAGTTGTATATGAATGCTTTGCACTTACAATTCTCGACTTTATTATGAAGGTACTCATGTGATATCTCTTTTTTCTTCTTTCTTTGAGGTCGTTATTCATATAGATTGTGTTCATGCACCACAATTTCATCAATAGCTTTTAACTTGACATCAATGAAATAGCTAGATTAGTAAAAAGTGTTAAAAACATTCTAATATTGAGCTCTGCAAATAATTTCTTATTCAAGTTATGGAAATTTGAAAGGAATAAAAGATTTTTAATAACAAATAATTCGTCTGTTTGTGTATTTGTTAAAACGGATGACGGCTTTTTTATGGCATGAATTTTTAAAATATGAAAAACAAAAACATTAACAAAAATTATTATGTTTCACTATGTCATCGAATATTACTAATTTATTAAATAAAGATTTAATATAAATAGGTTTTCAACAACAAATCCCAAATTCTGTAAAAGAAATGTACCTAGAAAATGAAAAAACAGAAAATTGTTATAAAATTAGAACTGACCTTTTCATTTGTAAAAAAATCAATAAAAGAGTAAGTTTATATGAAGGTTTAATTCAAATACTCTGAAAAAATATGGAAATAATGACAGGGGTTGTTATGTTATCGTTAATCAGTTTAATTAAAGTAGAGTATTCTATAATTGTATAATAATAAAAAATGTTGACGTCTTTGAACAATTTGAAGTATTTTCTTATTTCAATCGAAATTTTATTAGGTTGCTGTCCTTTATTTGGAAGGAAAATTGCATATCAATGCTTTTCAAATATATTGATAAAGAGGTATTCGCGTGATACGTCTTTCTGATTTCTTTAGTTTCGTAAAAACTTGAAATTTGCATTTAATATTTTGGAAGGATGAAATTTTAATTTTTTTAGATTGTACTTATTTTAAATTCAATCATACGTTGTTCAAATTTATACAATTAGACCCAATACGAATCTCGAAGTTATTAAAAACGTCATTCAGCCATTTCTCAGACTTACAAATGGAAGTTTCATTATTTTTTGCAATAGTTTGAAAATGGTTATTAAGTAATAAAACCTTCTATATATCAAAGAATTTTTTTGAATTAGTCGAAATTTTATAAATTGACGAAAAAATGTGAAAATTAATTATCTAAAAACAAACAAATTGTGTCTGTTTGATGATTAAGCTCTACAAAAAATTTCATATTTAAATCCTCGTTATTTAAAAAGAATGAAATATTTTTAAACTAAATAACTTCATCGGTCGGTCTACTTGTTAAAATTAAGTATAAAGAGTAAGTTTATATGAAGGTTTAATTCAAATAGTCTGAAAAAATATCAGTTTAATTAAAGTAAAGTATTCTATAATTGTATAATAATAAAAAATGTTGACGTCTTTGAGCAATTTGAAGTATTTTCTTATTTCAATTGAAATTTTATTAAGTTGCTGTCCTTTATTTGGAAGGAAAATTGCATATCAATGCTTTTCAAATATATTGATAAAGAGGTATTCGCGTGATACGTCTTTCTGATTTCTTTGACGTCGATATTCATATAGATTATTTTCATCATTATCATCAATAACTTTACATAACACCAATGATATTGGTGAAAAGTGTTAAGAATTTGGATGTGATTGAACTAGCGAATTATCATGTATTGAGTAACATTGCAACTAAAAAAATATAATATGATAATTGTGAATCTTGTGAAATGATATCGAAGTGCCAATCTTAATATGCCATTACTCGTACATGATCTAGCTTTGTTATACATTAAATGAAAGCAAAATGTCGATATTTTTTTTGTAGAGTTGAGTTTGTTGACTGCATACGTTACACCCATGAGGATTTAAAAAAGAAATAACATAGAAATTGATAATTAGTATTATACGAATGCATATTTTTGTTTATTATGTATAATTACATATTCCAATATATCAAATATTAAATATATTTGAACTGCCATCTTTGAACTCACCATTAAAATTATTCAAAGCGAAAGAATAAATACTGTTCTGTATAGTTTTTCACAAGTTAATTTGAATTTGAATACTTTAAAAACATTATTAATCAGTTCAATTTTTTCATTAGAATATTCTACATTTATTGAAAAACGACGTGAAAATCACAAATAGTATATAATAGCGAAAATATTGTTTATCTCTCAAAGTCGCTCACAGAAAAAGTTATTTTTGATATTTTTAGGTTTTCAAATATGTATGTGATTAAATTGATTTAAAGATTTTTAATCTAGTCCGACTTCAGAACATAAAACTAATTTATACGTGATTTTCTTTTATAGAAATTATAGAGTTCGTATATAATCATATACTTAGAAGTTTCATTTAACGAAATTTTCAAAAATTTTTGAAATGTTTGCACATTACTTTTCGGTATTCACAAAATTACCAGAAATCGATCAATTTAACCCAAATGTTTTATTCATCCAACTTGATTGTACGATTGCAAAAGAAATTCATTCGAAGCTATATCCTCACATCAAAAAATATTTCGGAATATATTCTTCGAATTTGTAATACTTGAAATGCAAAATTTAGAATCTGAAGACATGAAGCAATGTACGTAATTACAAAAAAAACAAGTCTACAAAAAGTATTGCGTCATTCTCTTTCTATAATCTTGGATGATCGATTCCTGGTAATTTACAATTAGATTATAAGTTGGCCAAACCCCATCCAAGAAATACATACAATAAATGAATTTATCAAGTTGTCCAATTATTGTATGTTTTTCTCAACCGGCCTTTTTGGTAGGGGATTTTTACATTGGTAAACAATTTTTTTTGTAATTGCAACACATGAATATTCGTCACACAGAGGGAAAAATGATAGGGGAAAGTAGAATGGATTGGGTTTTACAATAAAAAAAATTTAAAATGAAAAAATAGATTTGACGCAATAAATGGAAAGGCAGCATAGATAAGAATAAAAGCATAAACCCTACTACTATATGTCAACATATGTTAACATATGCGCCCCGAAAGAAGAAGCGAATGAAGAAAATAAAAGGAAAACATGTATGAATTGAAAGGATGTACGGTGTGGAGCAGCCAAACGGAATAAAGTTGTTAATAAATAAATACGGATAAGCGATTTGTATTTTTAAATGCTTTAAAAAAATAATTATACAGATATACAGTCTCATGTGACAGTGGCCAATAAGAAATTATTTATTTTGGATACAACTATATATTATTCAGAAAAGTCTAGACATAATTCATGTACGATATCCTATACCTATTGTCAACTATTTCGGAAATATTAAGTGCTTTCAGATTTATCATAAAAATTAACTTGAAAAAAGAAAAAAACTTAATGTTAATGTAGGACAAAGCAAGCAAGCACCAAAGAACGTTTTGGTAGCGTGCTAATCTTGTATGAAAAGCCTTCTATCTTTATTCACATCTCAGGTGTGACTGGTCCAATCGCAAGAGTGATTCTTCTTTTTAAATCATGTAAGTTGAGAAGTTCAGGACGTCAGATCAGGAGATCGTGTTGGTTATTCTATCGATCCGCGCCTACCTATCCAGCGATTTGGAAGAATTTGATTCAGACACATACGGATATTGATTTGGTCATGGGCAGTGCTTCCCTTGGAATCACATTATCCATCTATATCACCATACCATCTTGCGTCGTTTTTTAATTATAGAGTTCCTATGTCAGCTCAACGGATGCCTGGAACTGGATCAAATTTAACTTGCATGATTTGATTACACACAGCGGGACAGGTGAAACTAAATATAAAAGAGTAAAAAGTAAAAAAATATAGTAACTTATGTACACGCTTGATTTTGAAAAAGCAAACGAATAAATGACTGTACTGGAAAATTTGCTAGGCCTGAAGCATTTCCAATGTAAACGATAGGACCAATTTATCAACAGATTATGAAGGGTAATCAAAAAACCAATGAGAACTGTTATTTGAGATAGGGGGATATAAAAAAAATTAGCACAAAAAAACCATATAAATGTTTGGATATGTACCGCCGAATATATTTTTTTGTTTATAGGACTGGAAATAGAGATATTCTAAAAAAGACCAAGACGTCTAAATGAAAGTAAGGATCAAGTGAAACGGAGGTGTTTGAATTAGTACTTATGATTTACTAATATTTTGTATTCATAAGAAAAATCCAATTGCTTTTCATGAATCAATTATGTACTCTTATCCGAAAAAAAGATTTCATAGAAACCGATCCGAAGGGAAGAATATTTAATGTTTCACTTTTTGTATCTGCCTATTTTACAATAAATTGTGCAAAAATTATATTGCAGTTTTATTTAGTTACAGATTTACATTTGAATAATGCTACCCATATAAAACAAATTTCAATTTTTACATTGTTATTCTTAGTAACTTTTCATTTGTTCATAGTACGTTCAACGTTTTTTCTGGTACATCCTGGTATACCCACAAGTTGCACTGTACATCGCGACGTGTTCTGTATAACGTACGTGGTAATAATTTCATGTCCACTTTAACTTTCATTTTGTCGTTGTTATCGACTCCAGGTAAACCTGATGCGTTTAAAAATTTCATTTTGGGAATATGAAAGATTTATCAGGATATGGATCTCAAACGTTATTCAGTATCAGGGAATTAAAATGTCCTCCGTCGAATATAATAATCAAAACTAGATTTGATTACTATTAATCTAGAATCCAGATCAAAGAGAGTTTGAAACCCTGGTATTTTACTCTTTCTTCTTCAGAGGAGAGCTATTTCAGTTTAAGGAATAATGGAATGATATGATTTATAACAGCAATCGGCATTCGACCATTGTGTATTCCTAAAACTCACTTACAATGATTTATTTTCATCGAGTCTAGATCAAATTAGATGAGCTAGTGCTTAAACGCTTTGAATATATTAATATATAGTGTACCCTGGACTGTTGTACTGTTAACCAGTCAGATAATAACGACTTTGCATATTGTATGGGGGTTATGCGACTTACCTCTTCTGTCTTTAAGTTTCTCCAATGTTGTTTAGATGATAATTACCGGAAGTGTCCAGTGAGTATACCAATAACTCTTCATAGTTAATTTTTGCTTAATGAAAGGGCCTTTTGGGATCAGTTGGTAGAATGAGAAAGAAATCTCTTCGATTGTTTCAGACTACAGATTTTTGGGAAATCTATCAAATGTTGTCCTATGACGTTGTCCCACAATTCTTCTAAAGGTGATCAGCTTATCCATTACGTGCAGTAGTGTGGCCGTGTATCCGCATTAAAGTACCTTTGTTGTTTGCTCTCAGCGAGTTCAAAGAATGTGGGCATTCCTATACTAGCTATGACTCAAGTGTTTGATCTGCTATATGATCGAGTAAATACCTTTGCATTGTGGTTGTTGTGTTTTTCGCAAAGGGCTACGTATGGATAAATAGCGTATATTTCGCCCGGAAAATACAAGGTTCTGAGCATATTATGATAGCAAGCTTGGTTTTCCGGTCATATATCCATGCTCCTACGTGTCAATTTTTCATTTTTGAACCGTTAGTGTAGGATACCAATGAGCCTCGTGGGAACGCAATCTCTGCATCTGCATATTGCTGTCGATTTTTTATTCCGACTTATAGTTTTTGGTAGAGTATAATTTGGAAATTATGTAATTCGTGATCATATTAATGGACACCTTACATTCTTTTAGAATGCTTAAATGCCCAGTCAAGTTGCCTTTATTGCCTACTTTGCTGCTTCAAATGACTTGTAGAGCTGCCATGGGACAGAATAGTGATTATGCTTCCAAAACCAAACAATTTTTGATTCATTCTATACTATAAGTAGATCCTCCTTATTAACAACGACCTAACCTATTGAAATTTAATGTTATCCATAAATTTACCAATCAATATTAAACATCAATCACTAAAACTTATCCTTATCTAACCTATAAAAATACAACGTCATTCTGAATCTAACCAATCAAAAATTAATGAAAATTCATATAGTAACTAAAATCAATATTTCTATCAAAGTCAATTTGAATATTGAATTCCATGAGTTTAAAAATTTTTACAAGCTTTAATAATATCAAAATCACCGGAAATCTTAATTAATTATTGTAAGTAAAATTTTATTATTGTTATATATTTAAACATATTTCTTATATTGTATTTGACCATAATGGCACACTGCGTCTCACTAATTCGTTTGGTTAAATGCCTTAACCGAGACAAATTGGCAATGCAGTCTTGACAGAAGTTAAAAACCATTAAAGGGAGACTCTTTAATGTTCCCTCATGGTACTAATTCACTTTTTCATAAAATAAATAGATCTTCGTCCGGAGACCGTGTTGTTAAATGTGAAGCTTTGGTTGAATCTAGGTAAAAATATAAATTATATAAAATTATAAAAATATTAGAATATGTAAAAATGTAAATGAAAGTTCAAAGTATAATACAAGTGTTAGGTCCGATTGACAAACGAGTCACTATGAACAAAACCAGTCAAGAGCATAAGAGGCTCTGGAAAGAAGACATGGTGGGTGAACACTACTAATGCCTTTCCGGTCGATCAGATTATTGAATGAACAGCGAAAATTAACCCAAATGAGGGTCTCAGTCCCGTGTTATGTTAAGTTCAATAATGTATTATTATGAATCAGTCAATGTAATTCATGTGATTCTAATGAAAGTAAGAAGGATATGTCAGTTATTATATATACGACGTTGTTTTCTTCTCTAAATGGCGGCAGACCTTATTTCCGAAATATTAGGTATCTATAAAAAAAGAGATAGAGAGAGAAATATAAAGAAATAAAATAATTTTTGATGCTTGTTTTTGTTTATTCAAGTAAATAAATTTGAACATATGTAAGAAGTAAATTGATTTTTTTGTCAACGAATGTTTTAAATAGCAAAAAAAAACAGATAATTCTACAGTTGCCCAGGTGCAAGTTTGCTCCTGACTGCTTTACCATACATATTTGCCCCTTTCTGATTAACCTCTTCATAGTCGGGAATCGCCAAAGCACATCTTGATATCCAGTTAACAACATTAGAATATGCACTTATATTCCAACCTACCGCCTAAAAAAATATTGGGGGATCTTAATCAATTATAACAAAAATATGTGATGATTGAACTCGTTTCCACATCATATACACTCGCGTGCGCGTTGCATCCTCTCGATCCTTTGTCATACTATCTCCCCTCTAATACTACTATTACTCCAGGCAATAATCTACTATTATTGCCTGGAGAGGCACATAGCATTTACAGAGGACTTACCCATATTAATTATTGACAAAGTACCTAAAGGAGATCAATATAATTCGATGAGAGGAAAAAAACCAAACTAATTTTGTATATATATATATATATATATATATATATATATATATATATATATATATCATCCTATGTCACAAAAAAAACAGTGATAATAAGTTTGACTGATAGATCGATCCAACTATCAGATCAGATGCTTAGCTAATAAAATATTAGCTATTTAAAACCGCCATCTGTGGCTTCCGGGTCATATCGTTTTTTCAATCTGTCGCTGGCAACTTGAAGATTCGAGCAAACCAATTCGTGTATATTACCACCATTAATGGTGGATCGATTAGCCATTGTAAATAGGGATAGATACTGATCTCAATATCTCTGGTGGCTGGAAACTACTTTGGACAGTTATGTGTCGATGGTCCTGTTCATTCTCTCGGCCTTTCCTTCTGATTTTGGATATAATACGGTCGTCCTGGTCTTCTTCATTCCCAGTTGGTCACAGATTACCTGGAACACACAGTTGTGGCCTCTTGATTCGGGATCGTGTGAATTTCCACCCATTTTATTAAATAATTAATCACAACTAGGGTGTACTTACTACCACATTCTGGCATCGGAAATGGTCCAGCGATATCTAAAGCGATCATCTCGAAAAGACTTCCAACATTGCTTCATGGGTGCCTTTCTCTTACGATGTAGTCAATTAATCGTAGCGCAAGCTGTACATTTCTTACACCAGTTCTTTCCATCGGCGGAATGTTCATCTAATAAAACCTTTCACGGACTCGCTGAAGGGTTTTCTTTACTCCCTGATGACCTCACGATGGAGGTCGTGTAATTTCTTCAGTACCTCGGCTACTCTCATCATCATCATCATCATGCGCAAGAATTCTTTTTAAAATGCCCTCTACCAGGACAAGGGATTCCCACTGAGCCCAATATGGTTTTAGGTTTGATGTTGAATATCGAAGTTGTATTCTTGAAGGTGTTCAATCCATCTGGCGATCTGGCCCTCAGGATTCTTGAGCTGCATCAATCACTTGAGTGCTTAGTGGTAGTGATACTAGTAGAAGAGTTCCACGGACTTCACTACCGCCAAGTTCTCTTCTTGTGACGCAGTAGTTCCGTTCTGGCTTAGAGCACTCCGAAAACTCTTGATTTTTATGTGAGTCGAGTTAGTGGCTTGGCAATATCTCCGAATTGTCTTACGAATCTTTGATAGTATGTGCAAAGTCCAACGAAACTCCTAACTTGATATTTATCGGTTGGTCTCGGCCATACTATATGGAAGCAATTTTTTTCTCTAGATCCATTGCTACTCCTTCGTTACTCACTATATGGTCTAGATAGTCGATTCGGTTGGACTTCACACCGGACGTTTCTAATTCGCGTTTCTCCATCTCGGTTTTCAGTTCCGTGACTTTCAGATCACCAAGTCTCTTCGCCATGTTTATGTCAATATTTATTTACAATATCCCATACCTGACACCAACTTAATATTTTTTTATTTATTAAATGATTTCTATTCGTGGAGTTGATCAATAAACACTGTCTCTTACGTTCTCAATTCATTTAAATATTATTCACTACACTTAACAACTAATAATAATCCACTTATCACTATCACTTGAATATTTATTTAAATTCTTCGATTACTCAACTAATTCGTTCTGTTCACTACGAATATTTATGATAAATTAAACTAAACTGGGTAAATGAACTGATTTATATAGGTAACTCAAACAGAATTCCTCAAACTTCTAGAACATAAAGAAGCAAAACAAATAAATAAATACACCTAGACATTATTCAAAAGAAGCAATGTAATTAAACCGCTTGCTATAAAAAAAAAAGATCAAACGATATCCATCATTTATAAAAAAATAATGCGCTTTCACCGAATTTTAAAATTTCATTGTAGCTGGCCATTTCGCAAACTTGTTTGTAACAATACAACCACACACATATGTGTATTAAAGGAATAATTGTTTACCACTATGCTTGAAACGGATGCTACTAGCGAGCAGTCAGCAATTGTTAAATGTTTGCCTGCTACAAACTCATTTCCTTCCAAGAAAACATCTAAGAATCCTAAAGCTTCTTCCAAAGGCAATTTATATTCATCATAGATTTGATCTTCCCCCATATATAGAATTGGATACTACAAAAACAACTTTATTATATTATATTTACGCATTTATTACTGTGATCTAGTAGTAAAATCGTGTTTCAAGACAATAAACGGAATGAACTTTGATTGAAAAATAAATAAATACTCACACATATTTGTCTAATACAAGGATATAAAGTGCCGCAGTCAAAGTAGAGTCTTTGATCTACAAGAGCTTTACGTTTTGGATCTTTTGGATATAAATTTGCATCCTTTGCATAAACTGTCGCTAAATATCCTGCTATAGCATGACCATCCCAAATAGAGAAATCTCCATCAATTAATGTAGGCACTGTATGTTGAGGATTAATCTGTGAAGTATGATATGCTTAAACAAATACCTGATTGAAATGCATAGATTTATATTACTTTTGTAAATAAATTCATATGTCATTTGATCACTGTGGCTCTGTGCCACATAAGTCACTTTAGTTTTCTATTTTGTTCGACTAACAATATCGGATACAATAGGACTAATGATATTAGATATATGCAATACTTCTATATGGGCAGTTTCTATAAGTGGAAGACTTGAAGACAGAATCATAACGCTTTCTCTATCCTACGAGGTACCAGCTCGGTTCTGCGCATTCTCAAGCATGCAACCTGAACGAAGTATCTGAAACGAGAGAGAAAATAGTATTTTGTCAGTACTTTAATAGAGGGACATTCCTTCCCATTTGAACCGTCCATACAGAAGTATTACATATATGTGATATTACTGTTGGTAATTGTGGTTTTTTATGAATAATTCTTAAGTGCTGCATAATTGGGTTACAAGATCTTATGGTTTTTGTACTTTTTAGGTATTCGGCATAAAAACGCAACTATTAAGATATTATAATTTGACGTACAATCCTTGTTGTGTGATGAAGTAATCAAAGTAATCAAAGTAAAAAGTTGATCTAGAAAATATTAAATGAGAAATGTCCAATTTGTATTGAATGAATTGAATTGCCGGAGTACAGCTTCTCTTATATTTATCATCCTATTATTGCACTGGCATACCACGTTTTCGAGGCAAAAAAAATCTTTTATGTGTGCCAAATGTAGTAAGATTGTACTTCTGAATAAAATAAAGTTTTAGTAAATAGAGGTTCTTGGCTTCAAAATGTCCATATTCTAAGATAGATATATTATCACTAAATCGTGATCGTGTCTTGGAGAAATAAAAAGTCGCCATTGATGTTGCGGACCACTCAGAACCGTCTTGTCTCATCGTACTGATTCTTTGAGCTATATGCCTATCTTTGTTAATCCATTTGCAAACTGCATCATTCAATTGCAAGTGCTCGCACTCTCTATACTCTACGGTAACTTCATTTAATTTTCTATAGTCTACGACGACACGCCATTTTTGTTTGCCGGATGCATAGAGTTTTTTGGGCACTACCCATACAGGTGACGACCATTGAGAATTACTGGGTTGTATGATATTTTGTGAAAGCATTCTATTGATCGGATCTTTCACTTCTTGTTTATGGATTTGAGGATAGCGATACGATTTGACATATATCTATAGTATGTTTTATTCCATTAGTAAAAGTTGATTCTAAATAAAATATATCAAAAGATGTTCGAGTCTTATTCTTAGTTGCTTTTTTATTTCTAATGTTCCATCGGCAGACATTTCTTCGGTGGTTAATTGAATATTTATAGTATTAATTTGATATGGTTCTAAAATAAGTTTTGGAAATGTCACAGTTTTAGGAATACAGTTAACATTTAACACTACAACGAAAAATTCTCCTTTCTCATTTATTTTAACCAAATCGTTTGGTAATTTAACTTTTTCTATTTCGTGAGCAACCAGTATAGCATAAGTCGCATTTTAGTTTAAAAATTTGTTCGGTTCTAGGTTAAATGGAAATTGTATTTTTGTTTAGTGCGCTCCCCCCGACTCACCCTGTATATAATAAGCGTTTATTTATTGGGAACGTGGCGATGAAACACGAAAGTAGTCTAACAATAATATATTTTCCAAACTTTCCAATACTTATGTATTCATCTTCTGGGACTGAAATTATGGTTAAGTACAATATAATGAATAGGTATTAATGTATAATAATAATAAAATTACAATAATTAATTAAGATTTGCGGTGGCTTTAAGCTGTATAAATTCTTGTAAAAACTTGAAATTCATGGGATTCAAAATTCAATATTCAAAATGACGTGTGATGGGAATTGAAATATTGATTTTGGTTACTATTGGAATTTTTATTAATTTTTAATTGGTTAGATTATGAATGACGTTGATAATGATTCTAAAAGAAGATTTAAAATTGAATTAAAGAAATTCGGTGGTGATTTAAAAGACTGGTTGCAATTTTGGAGTCATTGTAAAAACATTCATGATGATAAGAGTATCACTAAAAAAGATAAGTTCCAGTATTTGACTCAAGCAATGATTCCGAATTCAAGAACATCTGATTTAGTAAACAGTTACCCCCCAACATATGATAAAGTTATTGAAAGTCTAAAAAGTCGTTTATGTTCGACAATTATTAACACTAGTAAAAAATACTGCTATAAAATCAAATGAAGAAATTACATTGTCAAAAATTTATGATAAATTCGAGGCACAATTATGTGCTCTTAAATCACTTGGGGTAACAAAAGACAAGTTTACCAGAAGAGTTAATAGAAACGTGGCAAAGGCAAGCAACTACTATCAAATGTAAAGACAACGGAGAAAGGTTAACTAAGTTGTCAGAATTTTCACAAGATGAAGTAGAAAACGGAGAAAGACTTAAAATGGCAATCAGTGGATTTAATTTAAATGACTATAAACATTCAAATAATGTAAGTAATGTTAAATTCAATAAAAAGAAAATAAAGTAGACGAATGAACCTAGCATTGAATAAAGGGGAAATAAAGTGAAGAAGTCAAAAAACTAGTAATCAAAGAAAAGAGCATTAACATAATGAAAGTCGACAACACAATGGAATGGATAATGGCTAAAGGTAAAAACAAGAAAAACAAATGGAAGGATGTAGTGAGAATGGCATCATGGAATATTAAGACAATGCTGGCAATGGAAAAAATGGAAGAAATTGCAGAAGGAATGTTGCAATACAAAATAGAAAGAAATATGATGGAAGGGAAAAGGACAAATAAATAAGGAGAAATATATTCTATTTTATGGCGGGGAAAATAAACAAGGGAGGAACGGTACAGATTTTATAATCAGCAAAAGAATGAAAAGAAATATCAAAGCTAAGAATAAAAAATAGTATAGCAAACATAACAATAATTGATATCTAAGCCCCAACAGAAAAAGCAAAAGACGAAGACAAAGATGAATTCTATGAAAATCTGGTTAAGGTATGGGAGGAAGTCACAAGACATTATACATTATTAATTATTTGAGATATGAATGTCTAGTCTAGCCAAGGAACTTAACATGTATATTAGTAGTACTAACTTTAAACATAAGACAGAACATAAAATTATGTGGATGATACCAGGAAGAACCAAGGGAAACCAAATAGATCATGAATTGTCAAATTTCAGCGCAAGAAAATGAAGAAATCCTCTGTTCAAATTATTCAGTTACATTGAATTTATACATTCATTAAATAGTAGTAAAAGGTTGCTCGTATTGCTTAGGTCTTTTATTCATTGATGGATTTCTCAATTCTGTGTACAAGAGACGTTTCTAAAAATTTACTTTCTCTTGTATTTTTTTATATCTCATGATTTATTAATATAATTTTATTATTTTTTATCATATGACTTCTTAATCTATTTTCTAAATATTGAGATATCTGATCTGAATAAAAACACCTATTAAGTATAATCAATTAATCAAAACAGATTCTGAATATCAAAATATATCATATATCTGAGGACTTTATGATATCACTTCAGTCACTTAGAATCATTTATAAAGGAACTAAAACATTATGAAAATGACAAATATTTTACAAAATTGAAATCTAAAAGACCAAAATATAAATGAAGTGATATTATATATTAGTTGATTTATATATGATTTGAAAAAATTAAAATGCATTAACAACAAAGTATGAAACATGAAAATAGAAACATGTTTAATTATAAAAAATCACACATCATGGAAACATGTTGGTGCATATACATTAATGATACAAACTACCTAACAATTGAGCAAAATTGAAGGTTTCTTTTTTCCATACAATGTGACAGGTTAGAAATTAAGCTGAAATGTAAAAATGACTTATATTAAAAACCATTTGTTCAAGAAAATATAAAACCAGGTATAAGAATTAAGAAGTTAAAGAAATACTTATGTATTGAAAAACTAACTTCTGAAAAATTGAAAGTTAATAGGTAAGTTTTTTATGAATACGTTTCAAATAATCTAATCAAGTTTATTAGGTATCGAAATATTATTCTGCTTTTGTTACTTTCTATAAAATCCAAGTACCTTGATATAATATTTACAATTAATCATTTAATATCGATATTTCTTACCTTAATAAATTCCTCACTATACTGTTCTTTTTTAAATAAATCTACAATCTGTAAATCAACATCAACACCTGCAGCTTTTGCAGCTAGATAGGCTCCTCTAGACGGTCCACTAAGTGGAAAATGATATAAAGTTGGTCTCATTTTAAATATGCACCTTTAAGCAAAATTCAAATGTACTATTATTTTAGCTTAGTTTTAATTCATAAAACCTACCCTTGGGTATATTTTGTTTTCAAGCGTAGATACAATGTAACACAAACAGAGGCTAAATATGTTCTTCTTTTTTCTGTTGTGACTTGTCTTTACTTATATGACTACGCTTGCTTCAAATATTTGGAATCTACCTAAAGCACTTATTAATAACATTGTTAATTAACAGTGTTCGAAGGTAAATGACAAGAATTGATAATCAAGTATTGAGGAAAACATCAAAAGTTTAAATATTGGAAACCTCAATGTTAAAAATTGGAGAGCATATAAGTCTACCAAGAATTATTGACGGCGGAGCTGAGAAAAGAGCCGGAAGAATTTGGAGACAAAAGGCACCAATGTGCTCATTTAATTTAGATAATATCTGACTATGTCGACCTAATCAGTTGCAAGGTTTCTAAATAACATATCGGAAAATTTGTATGAAGTGACAAATCGTACTGAATACACTGTTTACATTAGTCACTCCGCGGTGTACAAAAAGGGCCCAATTCACGTCCGGTACCCTGTTTAAACCAAACTCCCTTTACATTTTACAATTTAATATTCAGTTGTAGCAAGTTAACGAGGTATAATGATATTTTCCAAGTAGGACTGCAGTCAAGTGTATCTCTCTAAATTACGGCGTATAGTGCCGTCCAATTAATAATTATTCGATTGCCTTTTAAAGAATACTTTCTCTCATAAGATATACATATTTTTAAAAGTATTTATAAAAATAATAAATTCATAAAATGAGGTATCTACGACCATGGTAGGTGAAACCAAAATTGTCGGAAAGGGATTTTATTTAAGTTTTTATAATCTGCAACTGATATTGGAAGAAGTATACACATATATGTTTCCATTGTATTGTTTACATTTCTTCTTAGGATTAAAAAAAAAACGAATTCAGATATTTCCAAACATTCTTCACAAATGCTCTAAATTTTGTATATTACTTGAAAGCTTATTGCAGATGGAAAATATTGACATGAAATAGATCTAAAAACTATCAGTGAAGTCCTCTTAACCTTATAAACAAAAAAAAAATACAAAATCACTCTAACTAACGAAAAAACAAGACGGGTACATACGAGAAAATCGATTACTTAGGTACTCCACGGCTGCTACAAGGCATAATTTTTAAGTAAGTATCGTTTTGGAATTAAAAAAAGAGGTGCAAAGATATCGCAATCATTTTATTTTTACATGAAAGCCTGTACCTTAATCTACTTCTCTACATAATTTCCGTGAATATTGAGGCACTTGTCATAACGTGGCACCAGTTTTTGAATACCCTCCTCATAAAATTCTACCGTCTGACTTGTTAACCACTGTATCACAACTGTTTTGACTTCGTTATCGTCTTGAAGACGCTGACCGCACAGGTGTTTCTTCAAAGGGAGGAGGATCTAGAGTTTCCAATTGAAAAGATTTGATGAGATCTTTGGTCCGATTAGCCACATGCAGCAAAACGATACCCTTACTCAACTTGCCACGTCTTTTGTTCTGGATTGCACGACGCAGATTGTTCAATGTCTCTCAATAAGACGCTGCATTGATTGTCTCATTACGAGGCCGAAACTTCACTAGCAATACTCCTTTTCAGTCCCAAAAAACTGTGCACATGATTTTTCGGGCAGAAATTGTTTGCTTAAACTTCACATTTTTGGATGATGATGAATGTCGCCATTCCATGGATTGTTGTTTCAATTCTAGTGTGACGTAGGCCACCCATGTTTTGTCACCAGTAACAATTTGGTCTAAAAAATCTTCACCTTCATTGTGGTACCTCTCAAGGAAAGTCAATGCACTGGCGTAAGTGCGTAAATAAGAGATGTAGGTAACCAGCGCGCATGTGCGGAACGTCGACCTTGGGGTTGGGGCGGCGGAATCGCAAAACGGCACTTACTTAAAAAATATGCCTCGTACTTTAAACGCAGATCAGCTGTTTTCTTAGATTGCCCAATTGCCTCCGTACGAGTTATTTACCTTTTATTTGTTTGCTTCTCAACACTTTAACGTGAAGCTTAATAGATACGTAAGAATATAAGTGCAATGGTTTAAATGTACTACAATATTGAATCACGAAATATTAAACCTTTGTAGAACAACGGTAATAATTGTGAATACAAAAACAGATGGAGGCCAGAAGAATTAATGATATGGAAGAAGAAGACATAATGACACTTGACACTGAAAACACAGTTAAACTTCAAAGTGATTAATAATAAGTAGTACCTTAAGTTAATAATTTTTTTTTCAAACAAGATGTGCACTGTAAATAAAAATAATGGGGAAATTGAAATACACAGGTTACCAGTGAATTCTGAAGAGTATACAATAAATGACTGGACGATGAAATTTACAAAATCTCATATTCTTCATTCAATTTGTACAAATAATGATGCATGCAACTCTAAACCAGAAGAACGATGTCTACTTTGTTTGTAAGTTACATTTCAATTAAACATTTCCATAAGAAACAATAGGGAATAAAACAAAACCTGTTAGTTTCAGTAGTACTGTTTGTTTTGTGAAGGGTTTACATTATTTAACATAATGAAAGATAAATTAAAGTATAATAAAAAGCATATGATCCATAATTCATAATTTTAATATTTTAAAATATTTTGTTTTATATGTAGGTGTTTTAAGTGAAAAAATTCTTTTTGAATCAAATTCACTTAAAATTTTAAGTCATGTTCTCTCTTTAATTTCTACATTTCTCCATAATCAGCAACTTTATTGAATTTGATACTTTTTCCTGAATAAAGTGTTTCATTGCTCCCCAAATTAATTCTATTGGATTCAGTGTTTTCGGTTATGAATATTATTTTTTTCAATAAATTGGTTAAGCTGAGGCATACGTTCCAAGGCAAGAACACTATCTTTGGTAAATTTGGAATAATTTCTTTTGCTCATTTTGGCTGAGGCTTAATTGGCGCCAAGTTTAAATTGAATAATCAATTAGATATTAATTACTCTTCTTTACTAAACCTATTTTAGGTTTAGTAACGAAGAGTTGAAACATTTTTATATTGGTTTATTATATCTTTTTTATAACCATTTACATTGTTTATTTGCTGTTCAGGAGAGATACGGTGGGTCTTTAATTTTTTTAAAGTTTCAACCCGCGAATAAAAAGACAAGACGTTGTGTGTTAAAATGTACTTTGTGTTTAAGTTCTATTTTTTGCTCATCATATTTTTGATGAACATTCATTTCAAAGGTTGTACCTATTATAGAATATTATTAGCCATACCCTTAGATTTTGATTAAGATATACTTGTCTATGATATTTCTTTTATGTCATTATTGATTTTGATATCACACACTTAAGAAAAGTCAGGTAAATTATTCTATTTTTATCTCAATTTATATGTTTATTTATTCTGGTTACTGTTGATTAATTACACTATTAAAATGGCTACTAGTATAGCACATTTAAAATATAAACGAGCTGGTGTAAAAAGCTAGTTGACTCGTATAGAAAAATTTGTTGTTTCATTCAATGAAAAAGTCTATTTGATAGATAGTTTAGTTAGTCACTATCAAAATTATCAGATTTTGCAGTCTGAAATAACAGGTTTATCTGAAGTAGATGTTGATGGTAATTTAAGCTATCGTGGACTTGCTGAAGAAATTGAGCAGACAGATTCAAAATGTGTATAGCTAAACTGTACTTTACTTCAGAAAGGTATAGAGTAATAAAATCTCATTAGGTATGCAAAGGGACCACAGAGTGACCCAACGAATATTTAAGCCACTTTCATAATTTGGCATTGATTTAATTGTAAAATTAAAAAAATTCTTTTTTATCAAGTGCAGTAGTACCACCCGGTTTGGGGTCAATATATGGGTTTAGTCTATTGCTATCCATTTACAAACACTGAAAATAGTGTGCTAAAAGCGTGCCGGTAGGATACTTGTAAAAAGGATAGAATTTTATTTCAACAGAATAAAAATTAGACATTATATATATTATTAGGTACACTTATTGTTTTTTGAACATTATACAGAAATTAAATTATAAAAAATCATAATATTCTTTGTCATCTGAGGAACTGTTTTCTCCACTTGACGTTATAATTAACGGGTCAAAGGTCTGATCGATCAAGTAGTCAAGATCCCACATTTTCTCCTCTTCTTTAATGACATGCTGGACTGTTTTCCGCCAGTTCTCTGGTGTCACCTCCCTAATGGCTTGATCAAACAGTAGCTTAACGTCTTTCATTTTGAATGTCGTGTTATGTCTTATTACAAATCCTTTCACTTGCGCACATATAAGTTCTATAGGATCTAGTTCGCGATATATGTTTATATGTTTTTTTACTATATCTTCCACGGCGTATTTCATAAAACGATGCTTGTGTAAATTTGGTATAGCTAATAGCTCTTTTTTTATCAAATTATCTTTAAATTCAATACTTTTGTTGGTTGAGCAGTGAATAATTTCTTGTTTTCTCCAAGAGACAAAGTTACACTAGTTGTTCAAACGGTAGGCCGCTTACTTCAATACACTTATTACACTGTATTGTCATTGAAAAACATGTCTTTGAGAATAAATCTGGATGGTATTGAATGATTTCTGCCGTAGCTTGAATTTTAGCTATTAGGTCTTGTTCAGATTCGATCATTGTTTCATACACTAAGGACTTCAAATAGCTCCATATAAAAAAATCGATAGGATTTAAGTCACGTGATCTTGGAGGTCAAAAATTGGACCACCTCGACCAATCCATTTTTCTCTAAAACGTCTGCTTAAATAATTTCTTGCCGCTGTAGCAAAATGAACAGATGCCTCATCATGTTGAAACCACTTGTGTTGTCTAATATTTCTTCCAGATTTATTCTCAAAGACACGTTTTTCAATGACAAAACGGTGTAATAAGTGTATTGAAGTAAGCGGCCAACAGTTTGAACAACTATTGTAACTTTGTGAATTTTGTTATTGTTGTAATACAGTGCTGTTTAAATGTAAGTTGTGCTATTATTATTTATATTGCGAATTTTGTTATTATTGTAATGCATTTTTGTTTGAAATTGAGATTAGGAATAATTTTTATTTGTTTTAAAGTGCTTACGCTTAATCATTATTCAAAATTAAATAATTAATTAATCTGTAAATTCAACTAGGCCCGTAAGGATTCGTATTCCTATATAAAAATGAATCGTTTATTGAGATCTTTCTATGGTAGATCGTTGTCGGTCGAATATAGGAACACCACCCAGTATCTGACCACGCTAGAGTGGTACCACTGTCTTTGTTTTACAATCTATCGAATAAACTCAATTATTTAGCTTCACAAAGCTGTTGTTTGATATATTTCAGTCTCTTGTAAACGTAGTATAGGTTTTGATTTTTCCTCACATACTGATACTGGTTTTTCTCTTAACGATGTTACCTTGGAAAGGTATCAGGTATCAAATTAAATAATCTCTGTCCGAGATGTCATGTTTAACAAAAAGAATTGTACTTTCTATTATCGCTAGTACGTTCGATCCTTTAGTTATAGTAAACCTCTTGATGGTCATTGGAAAAATTATTATGCAATCTATTTGGCAAGCCCAGATAGACAGCTCAATTTCTGATAGTAATATTTTAAAACAATGGCAAAATTTCGACACCATCCTTTCTGAGCTATCACAGCTTCCTATTTGTCGACTTTTAGTAGACACTAAACATATTCTGAGAGTGTCATTCCATAGTTTGGTGATGTGAGCCTAGCCGCTTATGGCACTTCCATATATTTAGTAGTCCTTTACACTGATAACATTATTTTCTACACTTATAGCCTCGAAATTTCTTGTAAGTCGTCTCAAGAATAAACTTCCTGTTCCTAAATTAGAACTTTGTGCGACAGTTCTCCTATCTTTACTATGCTTGAAACCTCAGAAAATTTTCTCCTCTTATTACAGTTACGAATCTATAAATCTTTTGACCGACTCCTATGTTGCACTTAGATGGGTGAAATATAGGGCTAGTGATTTTTCTCAGTTTATATTTCGTCGGGTTATTAGCATACAAAAGAATAGTAGAGAGTAAGCTTAATACCGCTGATCCAATTTCACTGGGTAAATTTTCAAAAATAGTAAAAATTTTCTAACTTTTAAAGAGTTGTAGCCTATTTATTTAGATTTGGGTACAATATAACATAAGGAGGTTGTAAAAATCAGGCCCTCTTCTAGTTGAACTTCAACATTTCCTTACCCTTATACTAGGACAAGTTCAACAGGAACTTTTTCACAAGGAAATAGAACCCCTAGATAAAAATAAACCCGATTTAGATGAATCTTTGTTGCCTATATTTCTGAATGATAAACATACAATTCGAGTTGGAGGTCGGTTACAAACTTCGTACATAAATTATGGCCAAAAATTCCCTATTTCACCATACACTAATGATATGATAATTGACCGACTAATAGAGCAGGAACATGCCAGGCTAGGACATTCTGGTCTACTTAATGTTTCAGGAAATCTTAGGCAACGATTTGCGCAATCAATAGTGTGCTATCCAAGTGTGTTTCTTGCTATCGCTTTAATGCACAATTCACTTCGCAAATAATGTCTCCATCATCTGGAGACATTGGTACTCTCGAGAGCACAAACTGAATCGATTCTAAATAGTCGTCCTTTATACTCCAATTTTCACAAAATGCGCGTTTCTTAATTGCGATAATCAATTTTCAAAGTGTTTTCCTACTCGGTTGGCTGAAGGCACTATCACAACCACAACTAAGAAGTGATAACAAAGCGCCATCAATGGCAGTCTTGCGACTCCTACTAGAGTGTGAATACGCCTCCACTAGCAGTTTCCTCACTTCTCCTTTGGTTGAACGCTCTAACACGACCACCACTGAGATGTGAATACTTAACGCACTCAGCTGCAGTTTTCTCAACCCACGAAACCTAAAGCTCTGCGGTTGGGAACAGCAATCCCACAAACTATCCTCAGATTCTAACCTGAACGGTCCGGCGGGGTCTCCAGCAGTTGCTGCCATCACTTCTACTGACCTACCTCTCACAATTCAATGAGTTATATCGGCTTACCTGAGTTTCTCCCACTTAAGTTCGGAGGGACTGGTGCAGAAACTCTTTACGTACTTAGTAAAATTTCGGTCACTTAGTCTGCTCCGGGTCTTGTCTTTGCTGTAGACTGCGTGGTGTACGGGCTGCTGGATTTTTCGAGAACTGCCTTTTCTTTTACAAATATTGAGACGACTACCGGTATTTCCCTTCTACCAATCCGCTGGATCGACGCGGTTTCGACTTCCCTTTTCGCCTTGGTACCATCTCTTTTATTGTTGTAAGCGCTTCATTTCCTCCACTACTTCAAAGGACATGAAGGCTGATGGTTTTGAAGAAAATAATAGAATTGTCCACAACCAAGTGGTTAAAAAAAATTAACAAATTTGGCTATAGAAATGTATTCTTCGTGTTCCCTTCGTGGAGAAAAATTAAAAAATATGAAATTGCAGAAAATTTTGGAATAAAGGTGGTTGGATCTCCAGCATATCATTGCGAACTAAACCCGATCGAACTGGTATGAGCACAGATAAAGGGAGCACTTTCAAGAAACATTCATTTTTTTGAAATAATTGATGTTAAACAGATGTTTTTGGAAGTTGTGAATAATGTGAAGCCTGAAAACTGGGAATAAGCAGTTAATCATACGATTGAAGAACAATGTGAAAGCTGGACAATATTACTAAAGACATAATCGATTCACTCATGCTGTAATTATTGCTTGAAATAGTTCATCTTCTGATTTAAATTTGTTGAACTAACTCAACTTATACTACTGAGTTTTCATATTAAAATTATTATTTATGAGCGTAAGGCTGTTTAAAAATCAAAATTTAAAGCCCTATTTATATAACCAGTTTGACACAATGTTTTTCATACCTTGTGAAGAAATGACACATTTAGAAAAAATTGCACTTTTGTATTATTTTTATTATTATTCTGTGACAACTAACTAACTAACTGCCTGACATGTTTTTAGAATTTATACATAATGGGTGCCATAATTCCTCCCTGAAGTTTCAGCTTTCGTGGGGTGCAGCTAAGGAAGGTAAACATCTTCGGACAGGCACATGTGAAATCTTATTCCTTATCCTTAAATAATAAGAGACTCTCATTAAATTTTCAAAAATTGGTATATTGTTTATTTTTAGTTTTAAAGGCATTCGATCTTCATTGACATTACTTTATAATTTTTCCCAAATTTTGAACATTTCACTAGGTTTTATTAAACTAGAGTGAATGATCCCAGCCTTTGCAAATGATACTGAATTTTCTATACCTTGTAATATTGAATCAAGCAGTTCGCACAAGCTTAAGATTTGAAAGGTTACGTCCGTTACGAAGGTATTGGTTTCAAAATTAGATTGATTTCCTATATATGAATCGATTGTTTACAATTTGCGTTTTAATATAAATTGATTATGGTTTATTTGTTGAATACTCTTATTAAAGATATTTCTACAGAATTTTGAGTTTTTATTTTATGACCTTTCTCCGTCACCAGAGTCTGAGTTTCCTCCTAATAGTTTTAAAAATTGAACGGAGGCCATTGATTAACCCTCGTTTGGTTATTTTTTCATGGTGTATTAATTCTGTTAATTTTGTTTCTATTTTTCTTTCTGCAAATTTTAAGAAATGTTTGTGATTAGTTATTTCTTCCTTACAAATTTTGTTCCTCATTACAGTGTCAAAAATCTGTATATGCTTATTTTTATGAAGTTATGAAATCATTTAACTATGGGATTTACATCATAATAATAAAATATCGAGTTACTATATTCCTTTACTTTTGCGGTGCCGAGCTTCACGGGTAGTAAACTGCTCGAGTTATCTTGGAGGTTTATTATTTCTTTGAATCCTAGGAATCCGGGTAACCTGGAATGATAATCACGTGTCAAAAGAATATACACTGGATATCGTTTATAACGACCTTCAATGGACCAGGCACATTTGGTCGCTATAGCCGATCGTCGTTATAACCGATCATGACATCTACATTAAGCAAATGTGAAATAGGAATTTTGTTAAATCAATTACACATTGTCAACATAATAATAATAGAATTTTTTATTGATAATGATATAAAACTTAATTTTTTAAAATAATTAACATAAATAAAAGGAAAATCAATTTCGAGCTGAAAAGTAATCGGTAATAACTTTTTGTTTTTTACATTTTTTTAGATAAAACTCGCGCGAAATTTTTTTTTCGATTTCAACAAGTCCAGATTTTATATTCTGAGTACAAAATTGATTGTCACACATCACAAATTTCTTCAAAAGTTGTGCCGCCCTCAATGCGTCGGTTAACGGTGGGATGTCAAGTTGTTCTTCTTCATCCTCTTCTCCATTGTCGGTTTCAATATCGGCGTCAAGTTCATTGATAAGGTCCTCATCACTAATATCTTGTTCCGTGTGGAGACCCTCGTCAATTTTTGCATAGTCTGCTAAGACATCTTTATTTATTAAGGTTGGCAGTTCTAAGGATTCGGACCACGGCAAAAACTCAGGTTCATCCAGTGCGTTAGTTTCGGCTGGTTCTGACGGTTGTTCCTCATTTTGATTTCCCAGCACACCAGAATGTTTGAAACAATTTGTGATTGTTGTCGCAGGTACATCTTCCCAAGCTTGGTGGACCATTATAATAGCATCAAGGATGCTAATTTTTGTTTCCCGATTTTCCTCCACATCTTGAAGAAACCGTAAAACAAGCTGCTTTCTGAAATTGGTTTTAATCTTCTGTATTATCCCTTGGTCCATTGGCTGGAGAACGGACGTTGTGTTAGGTGGTAAAAATACAACCTTTATAAATTCAAAATCTCTCAAATTAATATGAGAAGGGCAATTATCGATGAGTAGCAAAATCTTTCTGCGCTTTTTCTTCAATTCCTTGTCCCAGTCTAAAAGGAATTTATTGAACAGATCGGTTATCATCCAGGCTTTCTGGTTATTGTAATAATCGACTGGCAAATTTTTTACATTTTTGAAGCAACGCGGGTTCTTAGACTTTCCTATCACGAAAAGCTTACGTTTTTCTGATCCACTCATGTTTGCAGCAACTAAAACAGTTATCCTTTCTTTCGAAAGTTTCCCGTTTGAACATTTTTCTCCTTTGAAGTGAAGGGTACGGTCAGGCGTAAGTTTATAAAATAAACCTGTCTCATCAGCGTTGAATACGTCACTATCACTGTAGCCTTCTCGAATAGTAGGCCAAACTTTGGATAGCCAATCATCAGATGTTGCCGATGGGACTCCCGCGGCTTCCCCACTAAGTTTTTTAAAAACAATGGCATGCCTAACGCAAAACCGTTGGACCCAACTTCTGGAAATAATTTCTTCCGATTCCCTGGAACTACGGGGGATAGATTTTAAAAAATCATTCGCTTTTGCTAGCAGAATTGGGCCAGAGATCGGAATATTACGACTGCGTTGGATTTTGAACCATTTCAAAAGTAACTGATCCACATTCTCGTTAGTGGAATTACGGAGTTTCTTTTTTTTTAATGAATCCCCTTTTTGAACAATGTCTTTTATCTCTTCTCTTTTTTTCCAAATGGATGATATTGTAGAGTGACTCACCTCTAATTCTTTTGCTAGGCTGACGTTCGTTTCTCCATTCTCTAGACGGCAGCAAATGAGGTATTTCTCCTCCAACGTAAAAGTTTTTCTTTTAAACATGATGTTCACAAGTTACCACACAGAGTTGCACCTTTGAATGTTAAAGTTAAACTACATAAGCAAAGAGTGAACAGTCAGAAAAGTCCCCACCACTTCAAAACCCGATCGAAAAAGGTTTCCTAGAAAAATTAGGGATTTTTGTACGCAATTTTCTCCTTATGAATTACTGGTAAACAGCCAGAAAAGTCCTCACCAGTTTAAAACCTGATTTTCTATCAAAAGGGGTTTCCTAGAAAAATAAAGGCTTTTGTAGACAATGTCTCCTTACGAATTACAGGAACGGCGTCGCTAAAACCGATCTTTTAATTTGGTGGGTCTTACCAAAATGAGTTGTTATAACCGATCAGTCGTTATAACCGAGATCGTTATTTCCGATCAAAAATGCGTTGCTAAGGCTTGTAGAATCACGGGTCCGGAAAATATGGTCGCTATAACCGATACGTCGTTATAAACGATATCCAGTGTATTCTTTTTAAGGTGTTTTATGTAACTCATGTGAACTTTAATTGATTTAATACTAACCGGGTTAAGAAATTTATTTGCTTTTTTTGTCTCTTTCTTTTTTATAAAAATCTTTTGATTTGGTACGAATATTTCAGGACTTTCTGAGTTTTTAACTGTTATTTCTAAACGATTGCCTTTTTGATTAGAAATCGATGTGATTTCGAATGGTTTATTTGCAGTCGGAGTCAAATTCATTTCAAAGTTTCCGAGATGTCTATCATATTTGCACTGATGGCATATTTCACACTCATTGATAAATGTTTGAATAGATTTTTTCATTTATGGCCAATAATACTTTTCCTTGAAGGGTTTCATTAATTTCACGGTAGTTTGATTTACTTTCGTAATAATGTTTTATTTTCTCTTTCAATATCGTCCTTGCTTATGACATCTAGTAAGCTGAACCAAGAACTATATATAAGGGGGGTGTTCCGGTAATTCAAACCTTAAATCACGAATTTTTTGCATGACATGAGATTTGTGTGCAGGGGCGTTGTCCTGCAAAAACAAAACATCTTTGGATAGTTTTCTTTTCTCTTTAATCTTTTCCCGTAAAATGGTCAAGTAATGTCGAATAGTAATCTCCAGTTATTGTTTCTGGATCGTAGAAATGTACTGAAGTCTCATCCATAGTAACAATTCGATTTAAGAAGTCTATATCGTTTTCAAATCGAGCACAGATCGAACTTGATGCTTCTACCCTTGCACGCTTTTGGTCAACATTCTAACATTTTGCAGCAATTTTTCTCAGGTCCAAATTGACGTGAACTATATGATGAACGCTTTCGTATCAAAAATTCAGTGCTTCATATATCCGTTTTAACCCAATTCGACGTTCTGATAGAATCATGTCATGAACTGCATCGATATTTTCAGAGACTGACGCATTTGAAGGACATTGATCGCCAAGGGTATTAAGCATATCTTCGTAAATCTACTTACCTCTTAATCCTTTTAAATACAGGTACTTGATGATGGCTCGATACTCCAATTTTTCGATTTTCACAATTTCGGTGGACATCTTTTTTCTTTTAATTTATTGCGTAACTCTCGTTCACTTTTTTGACGTCAAACTTTACACTGACACTTCTAATAAGTTATTGTTGGTTGCTATGGTAACGCAATATTTTGTTAATACATGAAACTGGTCTAGGCTAACTATAGTCTATTTCAGAAATGTATAGAGCAATAAAATGGGGAATTCCCTCCAGTTCGGCTCAATTTCGGTGTCGGCCATGGGTGTAGGTCCTATAGAACTTATATGGGCGCAAGTGAAAGGATTAAGCCGTTAAGGAGGGGAACTGGCGAAAAGCTGACCAGCATGTTATTAAAGAAGAGAAGAAAATGTGGGATCTTGACTACTTGATCGATCGGACCGTCGACCCGTTAATTATAACGTTAAGAGGAGATGACAGTTCCTCAGATGACGAAGAATATCATGATTTTTTATTATTTAATTTCTGTATAATGTATTTTTTGTATAATGTTCAATAAAATCTACTGGGTAGATCATTTGCATTGCGAATAAGTCATTTGTGAATAAGTTTCATAATGAAACAAATAGTTAACAGCATCATTTGCTATGCAAACATGCTTGATATAATTATGTTCTCCTCAACCGCAGAGCAACCGAGAGTTTTCTACCACGTATATGTTAAAGTGGCATTTTCCAGTCTTTGTGGGCGCTATGGATGATAGGAAGATAAAAACCCCTAAAACCAGTGGCTATACTTTCTTTGTAATAGTATATTGTACAGCGACCGAGTAATGATGATATTACTCTCGAATTAAATACTAACATAATTCATTAATAGTTTTTCACAACAGGATAATTATACTTAATAGTAATATCGTTAACACTTTGTATGTACAATTATTTCCAAAATTGGTTTTCTTATGCTAACAATTATTTATGATGTAGTTGATTTCCACCTTTTTAGTTTTTTCACAGCTGTAATGTCGCTACCCTCCGCACCCACATATTTCTGCCGCTGATCGTCGAAATGAATGTGCCGCGTAAAGTTCGGGATCTTTGAGTTTTAGAAACATACCAATTTATTTGTCCGTAGCAGCCAATACATGATAATTTTCCTTGAAAAGTTGTCTTTCTTGTGGTCGAGATTCACGTCGGTTTGAGCGTAGGTTGTACACACGCTTAAAGCTCGGCGTCTAACGACTAATGTCTGCGCTATCCAACTTTTTCACCAAAACTCTTTGTAAACAACGCATATTGACGTCCGATTGCGTGACATGTCATCTGATAGATACACCGGGGCTTTTTGCAGCCACTGATAATTGATAAGGTGTTTGAGTCAGAATCTAAAGCAAAATTGGAATTGTTAGAACTTGCTGAATTGAACAATTATGTTTTTGTATACCACATAAATTCTTACATCAAAAGTACCCTTGAAATTCCTCTTTTTACAAACCAACAATATTCGAGTTAAGTTACTAGTTTTCAACTAAAAGTCTCAATATTTTCGAAGTATCTTGATAAATTATTGAAACGAACCGATTGATATATTCCCTAATACTCTTAACATGTTGTAATGACTGCGCTACTTAATTTTCCACACTCGGAAAAACCTTTTTTTTTAACATTATTTATTTAAAAAAGTATTTAGATGCAAAGGGTATTCTAGTTTCCATTAAAAACTAAACAACATGAAGGTTAAATATACAATATAAGTAAAGAACAAGTTGTAACAGAATATACAATGTATGACGTTTTTAATACATACTGATTCAGAAATACATTTATTGAGTATCGAGTAATTTGAAGTATGTAACAAACATATTAATATATTATTCTTTCTACAGATATAATAATGAACTTGAACTACCTCATTTGCCCGAAATGGTATTTCCAAATAATCGTTTAACAGTTTGTCACAAATCAGGTCTCACCTTAGATTTTAATGCATTGGATGCGTTAAAACAAGTTAGTAATGGGAAACAATATATACAGGTAGCTCATTCGGATACATGGAAGGAATCCAGGTTAGTGAAGTATTCTATTTAACTATGGTATGCATCTCAAAATATACCAATATTAAGAAATGTATCCGTTTTGGCGAATAGTAAAAAAGTATCTGAAAATCATGGGCGGTAAAAGAAACAGAACAGATGACTCTCTGAAGAGGTTTTTGGTGTGTGCATACCGGTGGTTTCCAGCCACCTGTACAAAAATCCGTCTCCAACTCTTCTGCTAATTAGACATTTGATGAGACCATCGAATAATGCATGCATATAAATTACAAAAAATATTAATTTCTATAAACACAGTAATAAAGTAAGTAACAACTAATTTATGTTAATGTAAAACAGAGAACGTATTACACGTCTACCGAAATAAATATAAGTTTTTAAGAGTGTTAGGAATGAAATAAATGAATGGCAGATCTGGTCGATTACTTTCAAAGTTTTTCTGGTATTTTCAAAATTGTCTACCACAATGTTAACCACGCGATAAAAGTCTGTCGTTGTTATACTCCAATAGTAATAATAATACATTTTCAAATTTCAAAGCGGCAGACATGGTCAAATGGATTTAAAATCCTCCAAAAATCATACCTGTCTTACCTGGTGTTCTATTTGATGGAATTATATGAAATGATGAAACAACAAATATCACTATTGATAGTTCCATGTATACTGAATCAATTTTATGAATTACATTTATATAAATAAAGTGGGGGCTTAAACTTCTACGCCAACTCTTATTTTTGTGAAAATGGCAACACCTAATACATGAAACCTTATTCAAAGTTTACCTATTTTTCCATGTAGCATGTACTTAATCAATTCAAAAAATCGTACGTTGGTTTTGTTTAACTACTTTTGGGACATAGACATAATTTTAGGTGTCACCATTTTTGTACTCTAAGAGACCGTATAAATATAGGTGACACCTCGTATAAGTTGTTTTTGTTTGGCAATAAATTGTTTTCTGTTAATAACATTATTTGTACATATTTGTAGATCCGCAGAAAATTTGGAGGAAAAAATCAAACCATTTGATTGGACTTTTAGCTCCAATTATAGAGGAGGCCTGTCAAATGTGCATACTATTACTGAAACGGAAGAGAGAATTGATATTGAGAGATTAAAACAGAAAGAAAAAATTTTATTTTATCAGGAACTAATGTTGTACGAAGATGAATTACATGACAACGGTATTTCGTCGTGTACAGTTAAAATTGTAAGTTCATAATTCAGTTGTTTGTATATAAAATACAACCCATGTAAGTCTTCCATCACCTGACTCAATATACGATTTATCGAACACATATTTCCTTCACAAGACAACTACAAGACATTCCTAATAGTTTCTTTAAATTGGCATAATAATCGTAAAAAGCGACAACGATATAATTGACGCAATGACCGTACTAAAAGTTGCATTTGACGTGAACTTTGTTTACTGAATTGTTTTTGGCGAATATTTGGATTGAACGTGTATTTATTGTTGAAACCAGTTCTTTTGAGAACTAATTTTACGCTTTATTTAATTTCACATCGGTAAGTACGAATATTATGAACTTGTAAACTTTTGACATTTTATAACACCTAAAATGCCGTGCGAAGGGATGATTACAATGTTTATATTAGTCTGTAAATATAGTGTCTATATTTTTGTACAATTCATATATTTCTGTAGTTATTTTCAGAAAAAGGCTGGAAAACAACTCAATCCATGAGCACAAGAGTTTATTATAAATTTGATTGAATATTTTGAGATGGAGAAAAACAATGGTGGAGTTTTCAACCTCTTTCATCTGTTCTGGAGGTATCATACTAAAGTTAACATCTATTTAAGGACGTTTAAATTGTATGTATGTACAATACAAAGTAAATAAATACATATGTGAACCAATAATACAATACCGTCCCATGTTCTTAAGCACTAGATTAAAAGCTTACACTTTAATTAAAATTAAGCACATAGCACATGTAGTATTATCTATATAGTTGCTTATGGAGATGTAGCAAAAATTCTTAGAAAACAGGTAATTTTAATGTGTGAGTATACAGATTGGATTATTTCAAACTTTTTATTTTTTAGAGAAACATGTCACTGTCAAAACCATAAATGACGAACAAAGAATAAGGCAATTCCTTCTATTGGACCTCTTTATAGGTGTTATTGAAACATTTAAATTTAAATATAAAAAGAAAGACAACAGAAGAGCATTAATAGAATGAAAAAATATTGCTAGCCAAAGAGCAGGTTTCCTTCAAAAATATAGAGAAAAACGTGATAGTATAATTTCAAGACAAGTTATATTTGTAGATGGAACATGCCAAAGAAAACAAATTAAGTTCTTGGCAGGACAATAAATGTTAAAAGTGTGCGTGGACCAGGAGGTTACGACAGCAAATGTTTTATTATTGTTCATAGAAAGGATTCGTATGAATAGCAGTTTAGTGTATTCCTGTAAATAATCGTCATCAAATTCCATGGTGAAATGAACGGCGAAATATTTACAAAGTGGATTGCGGCACAGTTAATTCCTAATTTAGATTAATCGTCGTTAATAGTAGTGAACAATGCGTCTTACCATACGAGCCCTGTCCCATTTCAGTAGGCCCAATTGAAAAAAATTACTTTTATTGCTTTTTTAGCTATTAAAAACCGGCAAATTGTTTCGTTCTATAAACATTTTAGATACTTTTACAGGAGTTACAAGTCTTAACATATGTTATTACAAACCAAAAAAACAAAAACCAAATGTAATCAGAAAAGCTTAAATATTAAACATACTTTTAAAAGTTACCATTGCGTAACATCCCCTTTATTTTTAATAACAGCTATAATTCTTTGAGGCATGGCATTATTAAATTCTGGTAGTATCCGGGAGTAAAATCATCCCAAATTTCTTGTAGTCTTTTTTTTTAATTCCATGAAAGTTCTAACTGGATTTGCACGCAACTGCTTTTTCATTTCATGCCAAAGTGTTTCTATTGGTGATAAATCTGGACTACTTGAAACCCACTCTAAAAGTGGAATATTGTTGTTTGAGAACCATTTTAAGGCCTTTTTTGACTTATGGCATGCTGCTCCATCTTGCTGAAAAATAAAGGCTTTCCCAGCGGTTAATGTTACTTCTCTTGTTGGCAACAATGATTTTTTTAACATATCCAGGTACTTTTCAGTATTGACAATTCCGTTTATGAAATGCAGTTTTCCCACTCCGAGCACCACACCATGACAGATGTCGGAAATTTTACTTTCCGCTTCAAAGAATCTGGATGAAAAGCTTAATTTTTTTGTCGAATAATTCTACTTCGATCGTCACCCACGTAAACTTCAAAACGAGACTCATCACTCCAATGTATACAGCTCCACTGTACAAAACTCTAATTTTTATGCTCTTTGGCCCATTTAAGTCTATTTTTCTTTTGGATTGAGTCAATAGAGGCTTTTCTTTGGCCTATGTAAAAAAAATTTAAATTTAGAAAAATATGCATTAAACTAAGGTGTTACAAAATTCACTTTGTATGTTCGAATTCCTAATTTTTGAGCCTCTCTGTGACATGTGGATCTTGAAACCCGCCTACCCACTGCATTACTCCAAATTACACTTAGTTGACCATAGTTAGCACGTCTGTTTTGTTGAATTATGAAGTCTTAAGGCTACCACCCTACTATTGCGAACTTATTTGGGCCAACACATATTATAAGTATATTGTAGTCCTTAGTAAGTGGAAAATTGTAGTGTTAGGGATAATTGTGTGAGGCATATAGAAAAAATAATTGAAGACTGGAGAACGGAATTTAGTGAGTATAGATATTGAACAAGTATTAATAAATACTGGTGAAGACAGGTCAATTTATGACACAAATTTGAAACTACTAATACTTCTACTAATATAATTTTAATTTAATTTAGAGGATATCCACTTGATAGATTAAATATAACGTTACATTTGTGAACTACATAAATAAGTACCCACTTATACAGGGTGATTCATTAAGAATGTCCAATCTCTGAACTGTAGATTCTAGACCTCAAAATATGATGATTCTGCTTAACATGCCTTATGCAAATATTGCTAGTTTCCGAGATCGTTACGAAAACGGATCATAAAGTGTATTGAAGTAAATGGTGGTGGGCATTTTGAGCATTTGCTTTGAAGTTTTTTATTTTTGTTTACAAATTTGTTATTGTTACATATTTAAGGAATAATAAAATTTTTTTATGAAAAAATTAAAATTTATTGAACTTTTTATAAGCAAATAACTCGATAACCGATTGAGTTACACCAATCAAAGAAGAGTAAATTTTTTTTTGTAGAATTTAACGCTTTTTAATATTTTTTTATTATTTTCGTTGCAAGTTTAGCCCAAAAAAAATTTACTTTGATTTAAGTAACACAAACAAGTGTAACCAGTGCCCTCTAATAGCAATGTTAAATTAGAGTGCAAATTATAATTCCTCATGCCAAAAAACGTAAAATTGCCAATTTTCAATGAGAAATTGTGAAAACATAAAAAATTATTGCGAAAATCAAAATTTAAATCTTGAATTCGGAACTCGGAAACTAGGAATATTTGCATGAGGCATGTTGAGCAGAATCATCATATTTTGAGGTCTAGAATCTACAGTTCATTGGACAGACAGTTTGGACATTCTTAATGAAATACCCTGTATATATGGCTGTGTATGTGTGTGTGTGTGTATTCTAATATATAGTAGTAGTACATTGCAGTATATAATTTCTTATTTTTTAGACCTTTTGATATGTTTATGCTTCTAAATGCTCTCGATTTTATGTCTCTTCTGATTTAATATTAGTTTCTTTTATAATTTTTTTAAAGACAGATGAAAATTCCAAGTGCAGTGTTTCTCTCGACTCCTTTTTCGTATAGTCTTTCTATTATATTCTATTGGTTGCCTTTTTTTCCTGAATTCTTTTATACTTCTCTTTGTGTTCCTTCTATTATTTGATATCTTGTAGAACACTGAAGTGGTCTATATCTTTCGCTATTTCTATATTCCCATTTCTTGTGGATTGGAACTAGCAAATTTTCTTTTATTCTTGTGGTATTGTTTTGGACCTTAATGCTTCCTTCATCATCTCCCATAATCATATCTTGCCTTCTCCCAGATATTTCACCTTTTTGGATTTATCTTCGCTACTCCGCTTGCTTTGTTGATTTTGATTCTCTGTATTGCCTCCTTGACTTCTTCATAGCTGATTTCTTCCCCATTTGCATTTTCTCTTTCTTCTTTCCCATGATGTATGTTTGGTCTGCTCTTTCTATGAATTTCTTCGCGTAAAAGGATTGCCATATATTTAATATTTCTTTAGGTTTTGTTTTAAGTTGGTTTTCTATATATCTTCAATTCCTTTTATTTCATTCTGACTCTCTCAATGCTTTTATGCTATTCCAGAATGTAAATTTTCTGAAATATTTAAAAAACATTATATTAAGATACCGTACAGTGAAACCTTCAATATCAAATGTATTTATACTAAAATCAGAGAGAAAACTTATAAATTGGCTAAAATATGTAATAAAATTTCTTGTTTACATTATGATAAAAAATAAATTGTTCAGTCTCAGAGATCACTCACAAATCATATAACCTCTCACATAAGTGACAGAAAATTATATCCCGTTAGATGTTCGTTTGCATTATCCGTTTTCTATGAAGATATGAAGATTCTATCAATTATGAATCTGTCAAAATATTGGCAATTCATAATAAGTACAACACCCGTCTGTTTTTAGAAACAACATATATTGCTCGAAATAATCAGTGTATTAATGAAAAATTTAAAGTTCAATTGACTATGCGTGTGAGGCGGAGAAACACCTAAACTATTTCTCCAAAAGCTGTATAATAAAATATGAAGTATAACCTGCCAATTTTTACGTAGACATTCCGACAAGAATTGTACAGAAATATTACATTAGTTTTATGGATTTACTATTGTCTAATTACTGATACGATTAAATATACAATTTATATGGATGGAAAAATTTATTTGAAAATATTTTCAACTTTAAATCTCTTTCGAATAATAATGATTTTTTTTCAATATTTCAGATAATAATAGTAGTTTTAATTTAATATTCTTCTGTTTCAAGGAATATTTCTAAGAAATTATATAATCAATCAACTGCATTTTAAAACATGTTTTCAATTCATATCAAAAGGTAAATATGATTTTGTTAATTTACCGTACTTATTTTTTTAGAGGGTGATGCCGAGCTCATTTTTCATTCTGTTAAGATTTTTTTTGAGAGTAGACAATGTGATGGTACGAGTAAATGATACAAGATTGTTTCACGATTTTACGACAAACTATTTACTACGCGAATATACCAATAAGGAATGCGGGATAAAAGAATTGAATTTACCTTTGACTATGTTTGGTGATCCAAATTTATTGTCACCACATATACCTTTAAGGGAATCCATATATGAAAAAATTATAGTTCCATCAATTTAATCATGCATTCTATTATAAATTGATTTTTATTTGTATTTTTTATCAATAAACTATACTTCTTTTAAATGTCTTTTACTTTTCGGTAAATATATAGGGATGAAAGTAAACGGAAAATAGGGAGTGAGTCAAAGCGTGTAGAATACGGGAAAAGGCATATGAAGTTGAGGAAAGAAAAAAGAACAGATATGAAGAAACATGAAAAGAAATGGATGTATAGAAGGAATAACATTTAGATATGGAGTGAATATTATACGAGGACATAAATTCCGAGTTGAACCGCTTTTCAAATGACTGTTTTCTTTTGAAAACCTTTTTGCTTCATGAATTAATGGTGAGGTTCATAAATACTGTAATTTGTTTTAGGTATAACAATATTTCTTGTTCGTATGAAAGGGTATATATAGTCGATATTGGCTAACATGGTGTCAATTTGAGTATCCTCAAAAATTGTAGGTTCAATTAATTGCCCAGCAATAAAAATAAAATTTTCTTCTTCTTCTTATTAATTAGGTTATCATATTTATTGTTTCAATTATCGTGGTTTGAATTAGGAGAAATTTTCCCATAGGTAACTTTCTCAACTTCGATATTTTTTAAAAAGTAGGTGCAAGCCGTAATGTATCACTTATTCGATCCCAAATTAGACCCCAAAACTATATTGTCATCTTGGAAAATCCAATCTATAATTCGGTCGTTTAGTTTGTTTAAAATTGTTTATAGGTGGCCTTTTAAATATATTGGTTGATTTTGATTTTTTTTCATGGTTTTTGAAAATGATGCTCATCAGTGAGATTATTCATGAATGATTCGCTTACAGTAATAAATCTATTAAAGTCGTTTGGATTCATGTCAAAATCAGGGATTCCATTTGAATGTTTCCATTTGTATCGCCATATCTATTTGATTATTCACTGTACCACTTGAACTTGTCGGGTTGGAGTCTAAAGAGGCTAAATATCAAAATAACGTTCATACTAATGTAATTTTGACACAATAATTTCAATTTGAATATATTTCATTTTTTATTTAATAGACTAAATCAACTGAAAAAAGGTTTGGATTCTGATTTTCTTTATTATTATTTTGATCAAATATTGTTATTTTTATTGATTTCAGTTCTATAAGTTCCATATCTTGAATAAGATTTTTTTTACCTGAAAAATTCCCAAAAATTAACTTGGAACGTGTGGAGGCAAGTGCTGTTTTGAATAAAAATTTTTTTCTCTATTTCTCATCATAAAAAACGATTTAAGAGGCTTCAAAAGAAATTTTCAATGACCACCCTACTCATCCTACAAGCTCAATTCGCACATGAGCGAGCTTGGAAATTCTTTTTACAACATAAAAGAGAACCAAATTTGATTCTCAATACTTCCATTCCACGTTATACATACAAAAGGGGTTAGATGTGAAATATTATTAGAGACAGGGCAAACGAAAACAGTTCAAAAGAATCGATTGTTTTTATATATAAAAAAAAACGTTAGTGTAAACGAGGCAAAGTGCTCCTGTTGTGAAAACCTACTAGTCACGTGATCAGGATTGTCCAAAAAAGGGAAGGAATTATTAATTTCAGACTATTTTTTTTTATATTTAAAATATTTATTTTCTATTTTCATCAAATGATATCATTAGTTGTAATGCATTCTCATATAATTCATTTTAATTCCCATAAAGGTAAATAAAATTTTATTTTCCCAACGGTCGATGATTTAATTCGGTTCTCGAGACAATCAGCATTAAACAATTACTAAGCATTTCTCAATAAGAATATCGAGATTGACGAATAAAATACACCAAGTGTCTTTTTTTCAAATATCAATTGTTTATATGTAATTGTAAATAGAAAGTAATGGTATTCCATTTTACACATAAGTATTATTATATATACATTATGTTACATCGCAGACTGCTGAGATTATTATAATGAAATACTGAAATTTATACAATATTGACATTTTGGTCTAGTGATATGTAGAAATAGAATCCTTCCCAAATTGAAAACTTAGTACCAAATTGGCAGCAATGTATTGAATATTTAATTAATCCTAAAGAACCCATGATTATCGATACTTTTCCCGAAAGATCATAGCAGAAAGCAACTTTAGATCTTTATAAATGTAATGAGATAAGGTACTAAATAATAACTGATTATTACTCTAGATTAATATTCTGAAGAACCGCCTTCATATTTGATTCAAAACAATTCTGGTCACATTTACCGTCATAACAGATGGCTCTTAATACCTACTCCTTATTATGTAAAACCTAATCAAATAACCCGGGCAATAATAACGTTAATGATGAAGAAAAGTCCATTGTTCACAAATGTTACTCGAAGTATAATGTGCCAATGTCTCAAAATGTGTCACTCGAACCCAAAGTCTGTGGGTTGCCAACAAAAGTGCTTTCGTCCCCAAACTCCCAATCTGTGGCTTCCTGTAGTTTATATTTAATTGTAAATAGAAAGTAATGGTATTCCATTTTACACATAAGTATTATTATATATACATTATGTTATATCGCAGACTGCTAAGATTATTATAATGAATTGAAGACATTCTTCTATACGATGATAACTATAACAAATAGTAACGATGCAATTTGGTCTTACTAGTAATAAATGGTCTCTTAAGTACGCTAGCTGTTTCAATCTCCAATTTCACAACAAAACATATAACAGCAAGTCATTTCGGACGTTTAATCCATTAATTTGGCGAAATTATAATTTTTTTGTGTGATTACTGAATAAATTAGTTAAAAAGTTATTCCGTGAATTTGAAAAAAAATCAAATAGAGTGTGATTAAGTTATGTGACCCGATTATACTTGCTATTAAAAAAAATGGGTGTTGAAGTGGAATTGCCATAACCAAAAAGGTTATGGATGTTTGAAGATACAAGTTGCTGTAAAACAATATAAACGAGTATATATAAATATATTTTTATATGACAACTTATTGTTATTGCTATTGGATACAGTTACAGACACAGTTTAGGGTCGGGTTTGCACGAAACTGCATCACAATACATCACTAAAAAGAGCACAGCTGTTGCAAATGTTCAAAATGGCGAAGGGCCAAAATGCTATGAATCGAAGAAGAAACTTGGTTGAAGATCATGTTGGTTTGAATCCTCAGCCCTTAATTTATATTTAGTTTGAGCTTTTGAACTGCAGAAGGAGCATTCCTGGATCAAAAGTTCATTTGTTCATCAACGCGATTTCGGCTAACTGCTTCCACTAACAAAGTTACAACACTGTTGGAACAAAAGGCTTCAGGTTTCACGAATAGCAGTCTGAGCTACTTCATCTTCCATTTCTTGTGTTTCTTCTGAGTTTGTTGAGATGACAGTTGCCAATATATTTTTTTACATCAACTGAAGAGTGAGAATTTTTGTCAAATTGTTGGTAGATGATCTACTTTTGATTTATGGATGTTATTGTTAGGTTTGGAAGGGCTGATTGAATTCGAGCTGGAAAGTTGTGGCAATGTATTTCCCAGAAGTGAATTCTGAAAAAAATTATACAAAATAGTAACGTATTCAATCAACATAACAAATAATTGTGTGAACCATATAACATAAACTATATGTTAGATGTACTCCTTCAGCATTACAAAATGTTAATTGAAAGAAAATTGAATCATATGAAAAGAACTACGAATAATTACAAAATATCACATGAAACTCACATATTTCTTCCTTACCAAGCTACTATATTTTTGAAAGATTCATATTCAGTTCAAGGTTTCAAAACCTCGGTGAACCTATTGATTCATTTATTACTAGTCTTCATACATTAGCCTAGTATTGTGATTATGGCAGATTCAAAAATGTCCGAAAGTCACTAGCTTTGGGAAAAACTTACATTACAACAGTGCTGGGTCTAACAGCCAAACAAGCGGAGTTACAGGCTTTGCAAAGTAAACAACTCTTGAGTATCCATACACAAATTTGTCGGGTACAAAAGTAGTGCGTCAAGTTGAAGTGCGCGAATAAATAAAAATAAAACATTATCTAAGTGCGGATTTTGTGGTCTACAGCCTCACACACGAGAACAGTGTGGTGCTAATCAGTCTACATTTAACAAATGCAAGAAAAAAGGACATAGGGTCTCCGTCTGCAAAAAATTCAAATCAGGTCAGGTCTCCCCAAGTTGATAAAATAGATTTAGAGAATAAATATAATACAAAGATTACGATTCTAACAAGGATATGTATGTGAAATCGATTTTATGGTATATATTATAATCGATCATGAAATTAATAATAAAAAATTCTAAAGAATGGGTTGTTCCGTTATATGTTTCTATATATTCATTTTCCGACAGCGGTACTGGTATCAGTTGTCTTCCAAAAAATTATTAACTCTGATCTATTTAAAAATATTAAATCATCAGATAGTATCATAACCGGTCCATCTTAGGTTAAATTTTCGATTCTAGGGACGCTAGACAAGTTTGGGTTCATCGACTCAATATCCAATTTACCCTGGAAGATGAAGGGGAAAAACAAAAATACAATATTTCAATTTCCCTTGCGTAGAAGAATTTGTGACCAGTGAATGCCGTCTGAAATACTATCTAAGGGGCCACAATCATTGAGGATAATGTATCCTGTTATACTTTTGCTTATTTGACATCTGCTGGAAACTCACAATCACAATACGCTTCAACAGTGTTCAGACTAAAACTATTTTCTTACCACTTTTGATTTTTGAACTTAGGAATGGTTATATGTTTGTCTAATATACACAATTTCATAGTTCTGTAATAGAGTAATTATAATTTCCCAATTAAAAATATTAAACCGTTCTAGAACTTGTATTGAAAAGTTTGGCTGCTTCTTTTTCAAACCGTTTAAACTTTTTCAAATTAGATTCTTAAAAACGCAGTAAGTGGTTTGTAAACAGTCACTAAAAATTCACTATTAGTTCTTAGTTATTGAAAATACACTTCTTATGATGTAGCCATCATCTACATATCGGTCATTACTGTCGTGGATAAAGATGTACCGTTTAGAATCCAACTTAGTAAGCCCATTCTGTTTTAAAATATTTGTGAAGAATTGATTCCATATCATTGGGGCTTGTTTGAGACCTTTCTGACAACAAATTTGGTTGTGGTCGTTGTAGTCTTCAGGTACTTTCATTCAAAATATTTTCTTCTAGTTTTCCATGGAGAATCTATTGTTAATTGACGATTGTGATGGCCACCATTTTATCCCATATAAGTGGACGATCCAGTATTTGACCGTAAAACGTGACAGTTGTGCATGTGCCCTGTATGGAAGTAATGTGAACGGACTTTTCTTTAGTTACTTTAATGCGCCAATGCGCCTGATGGAGATGGCACCAAGGTTAATTTGCAGTGCCCAAAATGCTGCAGTTAAGCCTTGGTGAGACTATACGGCAGCAGTGTCATCTCCATATGCCGCAATACGCTACACCTGAGGCTGTTGGATGCTAGGTTATAGTTTTGTCAAGGAATTTTACTTGGAGATACCGGTATAGTAGATATGACTACAGACTTTAATCAATTTGCACTATCGAACTAGTGTAAATCAATGTTTTGTTAATATGTGAAGTTTCATCTGAAGCCAGTATTTCTTAACTTGTGAAAAAAGATCAGACCGTAGTATTTATATATTATAATTACAAGACCTGCTTTCAACATACCTCATTACTAGCCTTACGATTAATGTGAAATACTGATTCAAATGAATAGTAAGACGATTAGTTTAGTTTATTTGAACTAATATTCAACTTGATGACAGATATTTTTCGTTTTTTTCCAATTTTCAACTCAATTTTGTAGATATAATATAAATTCACTCACCCTTGATTTATCTCCTAACCTATCAATATTTTTCATATCGGCTTTATTCGTTATTCTTAAATTATCAAAATATTCATGTGCAAGTAGTTTCTCACAAGTCCATCTTTTCATTGGATCCTTATCTAGACATTTCTAAAACATGGATATAATATAATTATATTTATTCTTCCAAATGTTCTTATTGGTGTTTCCTTGCCACGTTCCCAACCGAATTATGTATTGTTAGGATCGGATGTAATATCCCTATTCAGTAGTGTACACACAAATATATGCCTTACAGCTCTACAACATAAATGGAGCGATATAAGTAAAGTTTCCCATCTTAATAAAGAAACTCTATTAGAATTCATTCTTAACAATACATATTTCTTACCTCACCTAACCTCACTATAACATTGAATATCATTCACTACAACTTATCCTTAACTAATCTATAAGAGTTCAATTCATTCATAATCTAACCAATTAAAAATTAATGAAAATTCCTATAGTAACCAGAATCAATATTTAAATTAATCAATATTTCTGTTACGTCCCAAGCCCGATCTTGTACGGAGTCGAGCTTCGTACAATGAATTTGTACGAAGTCCGATCTGTACAAGCCATTTTGTACGAAGCCGAGATTGGCGGACTTCGGACAGAGATGATTGTACGAAGTCGACTCTGTACAACGCTGGTTGTACGGAGTCGGAGCATCGATACTCACTCGGTAATGAGCGCGTTATTCCGAAGTAGTACACGCAACCTAACCTAACCTAACCTAACCTAACAATAGATGGTAGCCAACTAGCCGGAGAACATACTTTCAATCACAATAACCACGTTTGTGTTTACTAACATCTTAATAGCGCGCTCATTACCGAGTGAGTATCGATGCTCCGACTCCGTACAACCAGCGTTGTACAGAGTCGACTTCGTACAATCATCTCTGTCCGAAGTCCGCCAATCTCGGCTTCGTACAAAATGGCTTGTACAGATCGGACTTCGTACAAATTCATTGTACGAAGCTCGACTCCGTACAAGATCGGGCTTGGGACGTAACATTTCTATCAATGTCAATTTAAATATTGAATTTTGAATTCTATGAGTTCAAAATTTTTTATACGAGGATATATTCAAAAATTCTTAGCCTCCTATAGAACCAAACAAAGCTTCAATGTCAAAATTTTTTATTACTTAACATATTCTCGTCTTAATTGGATATATTTATTACAGCGAATCTGCAACGTCTCTAGACCTTTCAAAAAAATGTTTCTTCTTGCTCTGCAAACCAGACCTCCACAGCCTTTATCATCTTCTCATTGAAGAAAATTTACGACCTTTGTTATGAAATATAAGAACGGGTTATCCGGCACTTTGAGTATCTAAGCGATTTGCGATAGTGCCAAAATAATCTTTGACATTATGAGTACCAGAAATATACTAATTTGAGTAGAGCAAACTTGTAACTATCAAACCACAGAATAAAACGAGGTCAACTTGTATGTAAGCAACATAAATTTCGTTCTGCCTCTAACCAATCGTGACACTAGTGTTTAAAAATGTGTCATTCATTCCTAGCTTCTCAGCATATAGTCACTCCACAAGAAGTGGAGTGATAACCTAAGATGAATTTTGATAAACAGAAAAACAGTGGCTTCAATTTTCCGATAAAAATAAAGGTGTGAGTTCGGTTCTTGAGTGTATGTATTCGCCAAGTGTGGTTTTCAAACGAACGACACGTGTTTTTCCATAGGTAGTAGTTTCAATGACTCTAGCTAGTGGCAATTCTAAAGAAAAGATACTAGTACTAGATTATTGTTATTAATATCAGAGGCTGATTTCAACAATTTTGGATGTTGCTGCAAGTGATTCAAATAATCGACCGACCAGCACTTTCAATAACATTGTTGTATTTTTGTACATTGTATCCAGAAAGTTAGTCTATCAACTCGCATTTCCGAACATTCGATTTCGGGGTAGGCAGTCATAGCGGTGCATTACAGAAAATAACCAGGGATCAGCGGTTAGAGAATACTATCGGCGCTGAAACTATAATCAGAGTAGATCTGCAAAAGTTATCACCATCTACAAATACTAACAGAAGTTTAATCGGGGCACTGTCGCCTCAAAAAAAAAACACCTGAAGATGCTAAACCTAGCAGATAATGCGGCATATAAGTTTTGTTGCACAGAGGACGGAACTTTTATCCACAATAGAGACTTCTTTTCTCAGTTCTCAAAACTTAGGCAAACGGGGCCTTGGAATCAACCAAAAAAGAGGTGATTCGTTGCGTGGTGTAGGCAGATTGAGACCATGGAATTGGATCACTTCTTATCAAAGAAAGAATAACCCCCTTCCCTTCATAATAGCTTCAAAGTGGGAGCCAAAACGTCGATAATTTCCAACGCGGTCCAACCACTTTTGTTCTTATATATTTGTTCTAAAAATATTAGATTCATCAACTTCAAAATTGAATATTTTCATTTTAATATGCATGTTGCAGGTGATCTATCGACTAACTGATATAATTATGTAAATTGTCATTGTCAAATCATATTTTGATGAAGATCGAAATAAGTCGAAACGTCAAATTTATATCTGTTATAATAAAATTATTTTCTATCAAAAGATTGAAATAAATTATCACGTTAACACAAAAAACCTTTAAAAAGGACTAAAATTAAAGGAAATTATATAAGGTGGGAAACTAAGAACAACCGTCGGCCGTAACTTATGAACAAAAAATTATAACGAAAGTGGCCCGGAAACTATTTTCAGAATTTTAGGTCCACCAATAGATGGTGTATTTGAAAATATAGAATTAAAAAGTATATTATTTGAAAATTCACCTAATCAAGTACTTCAAATATAATAATCGAATTTTGTGCATTTTTTATTTTACAAAGTTCAGTCTGTCTCTTCCAATGAAACGGAGGGGAGAGTGAGAACTTTGTAATGAGAAAATACCTGAAAGTTCGATTTTGGTCAGCCGATTAGTATTACCTTGATGTTGTTTGAAAAAAGTATATAAATCCTAGACAATTCAATTAGCAACGTGACTACTAGAGGGCATTGTTTCATATATTTTAGATGTAGTAATTTCTCTTGACAAATTCAACTAGAAGCATAAAAGTTTGAGTCCCTAGATATCTTTAGAAATGTGTAAAAAGAGAGAATTCGCCCAAACGGAAATTAAAAACGTAGTCTCTGTCAAATAGTTCATAAACTTTTTGTTGTGGGATTATAGTACTCAAACACCAAAGTGTACTCTTCAAAATATATTCAGAGCTCCCAAATACTTATGTATCTATTATCGTGGAATTAATTAATTGAAAATTATGGAGAGATGAGATAAAATGAAAACAAAAGTTCTTAATATTTACTAGATACTTACTTGAAGAAAGTCTAATGTAGTGGCGTCCACCATTGGTAATCGTTCTTCTAAGGGTGTTATTTGTACCAGAGTTGGTAAAATAATGCCACTAAAGAAATCATTGTTCTTTAAAGCTTGCATATGCCGTTGTAATAACTCTCCTAGCGTACATCGTATCAAGAAGAGCTGGTCAACATCTGATTTTCCCGGCCAAAGCGCTTCTCCTTTCATCAATTCTGCTAAAACACACCCTAAAAAATATTATTAATGATATTATCATGAAATTGCTTAGTCGAAATCTACATTAACGTTATAAAACAGTATATAAAAAAGTAGATTGGAGGAATTTCCAATGAAAATGTCACATTAGAGCCACTTCGATAACTACAACTACATGAAGGAATGTAACTTTCTAGCATTTTGATTTCTGTTTATAATAAAAATTTTGAATAGAAGTACACACATGTATTGGCAATTTCGATAATCATTAATTTAGAATATAATCGTCAATTCTATATTCAAAAATCTCCAAAATTACAGTCGTTTCCAATTAAAATTACCAACAAATTGTTTATATGAAACAAGCAGTTTTTATGTTTCAATCGTATTGAAATAACATGAATTATTTGTCAATGTTATTTATATTTATATTTATACTTATATTTATTCACTGATAATAGATACTTTCAAATTTTAACTGTTTGTCAAACAAATAGTATCGATTCTTATAGTGATTGCAAAAAAAATATTCAATGATACATATCCAAATTACCCAAACTTAAGTTTGGAAGATTTTAGAACTTTTTTAAAATGTGGATTCAACTAAAAACGACTTGAACGTGAAGTTTGATAGAAAATCCTGCTATATCCGTTCATAAAACAAAATAAATACAAATTAAACAAAATCATGAATTGAACAATATATAACTTTATAAATTTCCTATTTCCACTTCTTTAGGGGTGTCGATGTCAATTTTGGGTCTTCTTTTTGGAAGGATATTGAGGGGAGTAACAGAAACGGTTTTTCTGGAGAGAAGTTTCCTGCACAACGGCTTGTGTGTGAGCAAACGTAACTATTGTTATTAAAACAATTACGATATGATGTAGTCCATCAAGTCCCGAAACACACAGACAAAAAATCTTGACGTTTCGGCTCAAACTTTGAAGCCATTATCAAGAGAAAGGTGGAGATAGGGTGGTTATTCGTTCATCGGTAAGAAGTGATTTGATTCCGTGGTCTCAATCTGCCTACTCTAGGCAACGAATCACATCTTTTTTTGGTTGATTTCAAGGCCTCAATCTGCCTACTCCTTGGAATTCCACCGAGGAAATTAAATAACTTATCATTATCTAACTTATAAAAATTCAACGTCAATCATAATCCAACCAATTAAAAATTCATAAAAATTCCTATAGAAACCAGAATCAATATTTCTATTAATAAATATTCCTATCAACGTCACTTTAAATATTGGATATATAATTAATCAAAAGCTCAGACAATATATTGAAGTTAGTCCGCTTTGGTGTCTCATTGCCACGTTTCCAATGAGAAACCGCTTATATTTTGTGTGTGTGGGTGTCAGCAAAGAGTGGAATGGAATGCATTTCGAATTCTTTCACCACAAGAAATTCGAAACGCCACTAAGCACGGGTTTTTAAGAAGACTCCAAAAATGTTTGGAAGTTGGGAGCAACCATTTCAAACATTTGAACATTTACTTCAATTTAATTTTTAGTTTTGTTCTTCTCCTCTAAGTGTGTGTTTTTGAATATTTTATTATATAATATATATATTTGAAGTATTTTAACCTTTGTTATTCGTTGTAGAAAATAAAGTGACGTGAATTGATAAATCCTCTTCGATTCTTCGAGTACTAAAATGTTTTTTAGAGACAATAAAAACACCTACCTATAGCCCATACATCAACTGGTGTACCATACTGAGTGTCACCAACTAGTAATTCTGGAGCACGGTACCACCGTGTTGCTACATAATCTGTATATCTTTCTCCCGGATCTGAAAATAGTGATATTCTATTCAAATATTAAGGCATTAGCTCTTTACTTATTGTAAATTGACAGTAATTTATGCATAACTGGATTCCGTGACAATCAAATTTCTAATTAGAAACATAAACATATGGTTCCTTGACAACAAAAAACTGTGTTTAATAATTTATTTTCTCATTGCGTTAATTAGCAAAATTCAAAATGTTATTGGAAAAAACAAGTTATTTGATTCATTTACAACTACATTGAGAACGAAATAGAATCTTTGAAACACACAGCAGTGTTGATTAAAATCAATCTAGGTTTTTATATACATTTTATTTACATCTTCATATATATACATCATCTATCACTTATATCTTATAAAACCAACCATGTGCTAAAAACCCGGTAAAACCATATATTAACTTAACCTTACTTTTCTCAATAATAATCAACTACAAAAACAAAACTATGTACATAGAACATTAAACTACTATTTCTACAAATCAAGCGCCATCTCTATAAGAAAGCATTAACTTAAAATAACTCCTAAAGATTTCTATTATAACAAAACCCAAACAATCATCTGTTAAATATTAACCAGAAATTCAATAGACATTGCAACTGAAAAAAATAATGTTACAGTTATTGAGGAAAAACATCTAGATCCAGAGAACTAGTTGACAATAATACATCATATAAAAACTTATTGATGTTATATAAAATTATTTTACAAATTCATATAATAACCTTCACAGAAAATTATATTTATATTATAATTTTATTAAATTATACTACTCATCACGGTTTACTGTATAAAATAACAGCTAGTTGTGGTTCAGAGTTCAAGAGCAATGGCCTGTAAGACTTTTGTAAGTCACATAAAATTGAATTGCACTATATTGCAGTAAACAATAGTAATTCTAATTTACCAGTCGAAAGATTTCATTCCAGTTGGATTGAACATCTTCTTAGACAAACTAATAGAGATTTGACACCAGATCAATTAATGAAACATTCAATTTTAGCATATAATATTCCTATTCATTCCGTTACCCACTTAACACCCTGTAAAATAATTAAAGGTCATATAAATAATCCAGATCCTTTGGTCTTAGATGATCTTTAGTAATATCACACTTTATTCAAAATCATAAAGAAGCTTCAAAATTATTTAACGATAAAATTGAAGATAAAGATACTGAAGTAGAAGCGAGAATAATAAAAGAAATGAAAATAGAACTGACCCTCCTTCATATTCTAACCAAGACATAGCATATATTAGAACAAAATTTGGAGACAAAAAATTACATAAATTTAAGAGAGCCGAAATTATTAAAGACTCTGGTATACTTCTAGAAACAAACAAAGGAACTACATCATAAAAATATGATTAGAGAACCTAAAATTCTAAAAAACTTATTACAGAAAAATGAAATTAGCAACGTTGGTAATACTCATGATTTATCAGAAGACTAAAATACAGTTTTATATATTATATAGATTTGGAAGATATTAATAAGCAAGTAGAAAATTTCAAACAAAATTTTTATACTTTAAGAACTAGTTCAATACAAGCGAATGCAATAAATCCTATTTCATACCATAACTTGGCTGAACAAATGATAAGCAGAACAAAAATTTCATATTACACTTTAGATAGAAAATCAGAAAATATTTATCCCAATATTAGATTTGAAAGAGGTTTAAGAATGCTTTGGGAAAAATAGATAAATTTTTTGGAACTCTCGATTCGAATGATGAAGAACGATACAATAACGCGAAAAATGTTCTATAACAAAATCAAAACCAAATAATTCATGAAGTGAATCGACAAATATCATTATATAAAAAATTAATTGATCACTATGATTAATCAATTATGAATATGAATTATGAATGAATGAACAACATTATGGAATTATCAACAAAAACTTCAGAATAACTCAAATTTTATAGTACAAGTACACAAATTAATTTGGATTTTCAAAATTTAATTACACTATTTGATAATATTGAAGACGCAATAGCATTTTCTATATTAAATATTGAAATATTTAAATACTATTTACAAAGAGGAAAAAATTCCAAAATACAATAATATTCCATAATATTATCTCTTTCTGGGCTCACAAGTAACTTTTTTCAAATCCAAAATAATCTTCGCTACCCATGTATCAATATTAAAATCCCAAACCCCTGAATTTTTCCATTTATATACCGTCATCCAAAATCAAAAAATATGTATTCCTTCTCAACCTTACTTGGCCAAGAATCCAGAAGAAGTTATTCTGATTAAGTGAGAATGTCCCGTTCTGGAAAATAAGTATTGCAAAGAAAAATTTTAAATAAAAGGCAATTGTACTATAGAATTGTTAAATGGCCGTCCTCCTACAAACTGTTTTATATGTAAAGCTATTCTAAGAATCTATAATAGAACAAGTGACAAATAGTGAAGTTTTTGTAATTCAACATTTCAACGCTAAAACGATATCCAAATACATTTCGGATCTTTATTTAGAAGTACAGCATCCATCAATTATTAGGATTCCAAGAAATTGCAGTATTCGAAGAGAAAATGGAATTGTTTCAACTAACTTACCAATTAAAAAATGAAACTCGATCATTTTACCAAAACTAGATTTTAAGTTTTCAAACAATCAAATATATAAATTACCGAGTTTGAGTACAATAGAAAAGAGAAAGAATTTTGAATAGATTTGTTGAAGTGAAATATATTTGAGTGTTTAGATATTGTTGAAGTGACATATTAGTGCTAAGACATTGGGTAAATTATTTATTGTCTGTTTGAAAAATGTTGTTAATTCATATTGCGTATTTTAATGTTTAAAAAATGTTAAATATTTGCTTACTTATAAATTTTCACAAGATCACTCGGAACTGTTTTTTGGTGCTATTAGAAGTAGAGGTGGATTCAACAATAATCCTACTACACATCAATTTGAAAATACGTTTAAGAGACTTCTAATTCACCAAGAAGTAAAAGCAGGAGATTCAGGAAATATTATTAGATTGGAATCTACTGGCATATTGCATTGTAGTAGCCAAGACCTAGTAAGACTGATAATATTCAAAAAGATGCAGAATTTGAAAACCAACTAAAGCAAAATATTGAAAAATTTCAGTATTTAAACTCGGAATCATGGAATTTGAATGATTATGTTTGAGATGTAGTTAGCAGTTATTGCAGGATTTGTGGTAAAATTTAAGACAAATTATGCTCACGTTGGAAGAAGGGATTTTTTTAAATTCTTCGAGGACTCTCTTGATATAAACAAGATTAACGAACCATAGAATATAAGAAAAACATGAATTCAATTGGAAGATTCAAAAATTCTTGGAACGGAATCTAATACACGGAAAAGAGAATTTTTAGAAACTGTTCACATTCATAAGAACGAAAAAGCTATAAATGATAAAAAAGACCTAAGTAATTTAAGTAAAATTATAGCTCTATTTAGTAAATCCTAATAAAACTACAAATAACTGATTAAGTGCTGCTTTATCTTTGAGTTGTAAAGAATGAGGAAAAAAAAGCCGTGAGCAGCAGAGCTCCATCACGAAAGTCGAATTTTTCGTCGAATGAAGAATTTAACTAATAAACAAACAAATCTTTCCATAAAATGAATTTCTTGGAAATGATATCAATTCTCAATCTTATTTCTTTATATGGAAAATTTGCTATTTCTCAATAACTTTTCATTTCACAATTTAACTCTCTCTCTCGAATGAAAATTCATAATTTCAATAGACCCGGTGGTCTCGAACCCTCTTGTTCAATTCCAATTGACAACAAAGAAAAAATCGTCATAATGACAAGAAATTTCGAAAATGGGAAGTAAAAAAAATCACCCTAGCAAAGATCATACTCGTATTATTCATTAAATAGGAGGCGGTCCAGTTCAACAATTACAACGATCAAAATGATTTCGGGCGTGTTGTGCTAGAAGAACTGAAGAAGAAAACTTTGAACTTGAGAAAGACAATTCTTCAACATCACCCCTACTTGCATGCGAAGTTCGAACCGTCTAGTTAAACTTTTTCTGGCAAAAAAATAAGAAAATATAACAAAAATTACCATAAAATGGAGAGGGGTGGAGATGGAAAGTTTTGACCTTAGACAGGAAATCATCTCGCAACTAATTGAACCTACATGTGAAATTTCATTTTTCAGTCGCTTTTCGTTTGACTTACAGAGGTGAGCAAAGGTCAAAAACCACTTTTTTACACTGCGACCCCTCGAAATATTCATTTGTTTTCAACCAAACTCTAATAACACCAATCCGCCGCCAAAAAAGCCATGTATGCTAATTTTGAACCAAATCGGACCCATAGCAATTGCTCGAGAGACGAAAATTAGAATTGTAGCTTAAACAGATATAGTGTCAATATCATATTTTGATAAAGACTGAGGTAAGTCGATACATAGATCGTTCAAAAATTATTGAAAAAAAAAAGAATATACACGAATTGAGTATTCTGATTAGCTATTACAGTTTATCTTTATTTTAAGTTGCATTTTTTTGTTCTGACTTACTACGAATATAAAAGTGCATGTGTACAGGTTGGGAATAATTTTTATATGAAATTGATAAAGAAGCTGGACAAGTATCATTTAAAACAGAGATAATAGTGCAAATTATGGATACACAACCTTCTATTGGTTGATGAATAGTTTCATTTGAGATGCTAACCACAAGCTAAAGTACTGTCCCAGCATATACGAATAAAAATTTTCCAGTCTATACTTACTTAGCAGTCTCGCAAAACCAAAATCACATAACTTCACTACACCTGTTGCTGTCATGAGAATATTTTCTGGCTTGATATCCCTATGAATACATCCACGTTGATGACAATAAGCAACAGCTTGAAGCGTTTGCCAAATTATTTGTTGTGCAAGCAGCTTTGGACATCCTCTTGGATACTTTTCTAATTCGCTGAGAACTGTTCTATCGCAGAACTCAAACACTAAATGAAGGCGGCGTTTTCTTCTGAATATTTCAATAAGGTTGACTAGGTTTGGGTGCTTGAGGTTCTAAAAAGCAATTTAAAAAATGGAATTTCAAACTCTACTTTTGGAGTAATCCATTTTTTTAACTCATAGTGAGAATATTTTTTATTCGAGATAGCCTAGATATTCATGAGCACCCTGATAATGTATTACCGAAAAAAAAAATCAAGAAGAGAAACGAAAATTCAATAACGGCTTCAAAATTATATTATACACAAAACTATAATAACAGTTTGATTATTTTTCCATAATGTACGTAAGGAACAAAAATATACCTGAATCATACTATTTTAGAAGAATTTAATACCCAACTGGCAAGAATCTTCTGGAATAGTATAGGTCCATGTTGGATGAGTACTGGTTTTTTAAACGACAAAAAGTGTCTTCGTTTTCTATTTCTGTAACATCAGCCATACAATATTGACATATTGCAATATTTATGGCCGACAATAGCATACATTTGGTAAAAAGTCGCCCTCCTCCATGAAGGATAATAATTTAATTAAATTTAATTGTGTCGTCACCGCCTTCTACCCCTATTATTGTAATCTACTATTACCAGACATTTGGAATCTCTTATTACTAAATAACAAATTGATCACAAATATTTTTTTGGATGAATATTCCCAAACTTGCTTTCTAAGAAAGAGATGAATAGTCCAGTAACTGAAGACCTGAATATATCGAAAGCTCCAGTTAATTCCGAGAATTATTCCCTTGTGGCGCAATTTGTAGGTCATGACAAATACTTTCAAGGGAGAAAATTTTTAACACGATAGCGGCTAAGAATGGGGCCCAAAATGGGCCCCTAAACCCTGGAAAATGGGTTTTCCGCCGGTATAGGCCAAAATATAGGACTTAGAGAAATTTCCTTTAGACAAAAGATGGAGATCTTTTCATTATCTACAATAATGACCTCTACCAATTTTTTCGCAAGACCAATATTTTTCGCAAAAATGGACGTCAAAAAATCCGTAATTTTCCTAGTGAATAGATATAGTAGCTTCTGGCCGAATTTTCGCTCGATGGAGTTGAAAATACATTGATCTCTATCTTTTGACCTCTGGAGACCAGTTGTAGATGGCGCCAGGGCATTTGCTCTGCTCGCTAAGTCGCGGATTGCGTAAATGAAAACCCCGACAAAAATGAATTTCTCGACCTTTACTGGCGTATTACATGTGTTGCTTTTGGACTGAAGTGGCGTTTGAGATCTCTATTTTCTTAGCCAACGCTGAGTATCATCTCCCAAGGATAGAAGTTGCAAATTGAGACTGCAAAAATTGTAATTCAAATTGCAAAAATGTATTTTTCCATGCGTTAAAGTTGTGAGTGACGTTGTTTTGCCCAATAACAAGTGACAACTTTGAGGAGTTGGTGAATATTTCCTCGACGGCGGCCTTCGCATTTTTTTCAATTTTTTTGCAAACTCATTTCGGGATGATGTAGGTGCAGGATGTAGGAAAAAATACGTCGTAACATTGAAAAAGTCTGTACATTTATTACATTATTAAAAAATTATTATTGTATTACATTATGGAAAAATTACATTTATTAACGAAAATTTTTGGAAACCAAAACATACATTTATTTACATAACAACTTTTACATTAATTCTAAGCTTTCCATGTAATCAGAATCAACTACATATTCTTCATCGTCTTCGTCGTCAACGATACTCTCGCCTAGTCTTTCTTGCTCTATCTCTACCTCTCCCTCTCCTGATTCTTGTTCCCCCTCTAACCCTTCCTCTTCCTCGTCCAGCCCTTCTGGTTCTCCTTCTACCTCTACTTCTTCCGGGAATATACCTTCATTTTTTTTGTAATTTAAACATTGTGTTAACTGACATGAACCACAAATGGACGAGTATTTTAGACCTGCTTTCAAACACGAACAATTCTTCTCGCAGCCTGTCTTACATTGACAGAAAATCATCTTCAAGAGTTCCGGGGGGGCCGGTTCCTTTGTATTCTGAACCGGTAACAGTTCAGCCCCCTCATGTTTCCACCCCCATTCTTCCGGCGATAGGTCATTCCCTAGCCAATTTTGCACTTGTAAATAGACCCGATAAAAGTGCTGTCTAGCAGCTTCAGCGGTAGGTGGCAAGCATTCTAATTTTATCGCAGTTTTCTTTCTACCCAACTGCTCAACTAGAACTAACACTTTACTTAATGAAGGAGAACAATTTGAAACCTAAGTGGATGATGATAGTGCTATCATTTTGTTTAAAATTGGATGTTGGTGTTGGATCACAATATCGTTTCATAATACGTCTAAACTACCAATAGCATTATGATACGAGTATGTCAAAAACAGTCACAGATAACAAGGACTGTGTTGATAATTACATTTAAATTACATACCTAGTGGGTAAGAAATCTATTATCTATCATATCTTATTCGTCCTTCCCAAGTCATTATATTCAGAGGAAAAATCTTTCTAACAAATTTAATCGATATATTTTACTCTTATGTCACTGATAGTGTCCTCTTCAGTTTCATTCGACATATTTTGTGCTTAACAGTCTAGTTGCGATAGTTTTAGATTTATCCGAGATTAGTGTCCTTAAGAAAATGTATTTGACGCTGCTTCTGGTAGAAGCTGGCTCCCACATACAACTGTTGCAGCTCACTGATACCACTAGCGAAGACATATATCCTTTATAAACGCCAGTTTTACTAGGTGCATAATGTTGGAGCTGTACTGAACTGTTGTAATATTTCAGTCAGTCAGCATTTTGTCTACTGATCCTAAATTGGGTCCTGCACAACAAGTACATATATCAGTCTCCATTTAACCGTTCCAAATTGACTCCTTAACGCCCCTCTGAAATGCGACTCCACAGATGTATCTCGATAGTTCTTTAGTAAACCTTTTTTCAATATTTAATTAATTCGTGAATAGATTAGGTAACTCTGCTAGCCATAACTCGTTATTTAACCCTTTTTTCTGTGTATAATTGGATAATCGGCCGATTAAGGTGAAGTTAATCAATAATAGGCAGGAATATCAAGACTGGAAAAAATAAGAAACGACAGAATCAGGGAGATCATGAAAGTGCAACATACGATTACGGAAGACATTAGGATGAATCAGTTAAGATGGTACGGACATGTCCAAAGAATGCCTGAAGACCGCATACCCAAACAAATTTTAAATTGGACACCACAAGGAAGAAGAAAAAGAGGAAGACCAAGATTAAGCTGGAGAGAAGGTATCGAGAAGGATATTCGAGAGAGAGGATTGGAAGAAGATCTTTGGGAAGATCGAGAAAAATGGAAACTGGGAATCGGAAGACGGCGAAGAACGTTTTAACCCGATTAATATATATATATATATATATATATATATATATATATATATATATATATATATATATATATATATATATATATATATATATAATCAATAATAACTTCATCAAACCACATTTATCATACTAATTACATCACAATTAACAATTATTACTTCATTTGGCGGATTGCTTCAGTAATAAATAGGTATTCGCCGGTGTAATAATTTTATCCTTGTAGTAAAAAGTGGACCGTTGGTGCGAGTGGAAGGAAAATCGTTAGGGAGCTACCTCGATCTCAACGAAGACGCTGTGAGTCGCCAGTGCTTACAAACGCCTGGGCAAGGACTTACATGGAAATCTCTTCCTGTGCCCCACTCACACGAAAGAACGCACTATTTTTGCAAAAATGACTCCACTTGAGGTTGCTGAACAAACTCGGGGAGACTGACACACTTCGATCCGGGACTGGATTCCCTTCAATCGCAGGACTGAACTCTTTTTTTGAGAGGCTCTCCATTTATACAAGAACCCTTTGATGACCACACTTCTCATGCAATTTGTTTTTAGAGGTATGTAAAATATAGAAACATCATATATTGTTGATGTTTTCTTGTTCAGGTTAGTAAGTCTAACGAGTTTAACAAATATCAAACTCTGACGAAATTTTCTGGATCAGTTTTTTACAATAATTGTTTCAGCTCGTCTGATATTATAGTCACAGATTTTATGATCAAGTCATTCTAAAATATTATTCCCTTTTTTCTCTGATTGATCTTTCATATGTCCGTGTTTATTACATTTTTATCACTTGCTACGTATCTCAAGTATAAAACTTTCTCCAATAATGTGTGCTCCTGATCAATATTCACTTCCAAAAGAGGGTATAGTGTTGTAATAGATCTAGAATATTTTGTCTCTTTCAAATTTTCAAAATTATTTGAAAAATCGACCGATGAAAGAGGCCTTGAAAACCAAGTATAAGAAATTATTATGATTTTCATCGGTTTAGAAAAATCTAGATTATAAAGTTTTTAGATTGTTCAAAATTATTCAAACAAAATTTTTTCTATATCTTCGAGTATTTATTGTTACGTGCTGGGCATTAGATAGTAAAAGCAAAGATCAAGAAAAGCTTCAACTTCCTTTCGGTTCCTCCACACCTGTCACTACTGGAAACAATACTAATTTGGAGTGGCCTGCATTTCTTGGGCCTCCTTCTCCTTAGCTAGTGGCACTCTTCAAGATCGCTGCTGTATTAAACTGCAGTTTAAATTCAAAAAGACTTTGTATCTATCAACATGAAGATGACTGAAACGTAAAGAATTGAAGTTCTAATAATGGTTGGTTGTGGAGATAAAGCACGTACGCAGAAAGAAGTATGTACGTTATTTGATAATAAATACCCCAACCGAGAACCAATTTCACAATCCACTATAAGCAAAATTGAGAAGAAATTCAGTGAAACGGGTCATGTCAAAGACTTCCCTAAAGGTAGTAGAAAACCAATATCAGAAAAGAAGCAACTAGATGTTCTGTTAGCCTTTCAAGATAATTCCCATACCAGTTCACGCAAGTAGCATTAGATGTTTTTGAAAAAGGTTCTTTTCTCGGATGAAGCTACATTTCTACTAAACGGTCATGTCAATCGTCAAACTTATCGGTACTGGGCTACAGAAAATCCACACTGGATGCTAGAGTACCGTACTAAATACCCAGAGAAAGTTAATGTTTGGGCGGAAATAATAGATAATAGGATTATTGGACCATACTTTTTTCGAAGAAACCTTTACAGGTCCTCGATATTTAGAATTTCTTCAAAACTTCTTGCTACCTGAGTTGAACCTGAACTAAAAGAAAGGATACGTTTGAGATTGCACAAATAACTCCGAAAGTTATAGTGAAGGTTCGAGAAGAGTTCGCGGCACGTCTTCCTCATTGTATTTTAACTGAAGGTGAACAATTTGAGCACTTAATTTAGGTTTCGTTGTATTTAATGAGTAATACATATTAATTTTTTAAACAAATACAAAAATCAATTACTGTACATATTGATGGGTTCCAGAATTTTTCTTCAAAGTCGCCGGTGTACGAAATAACGAATTTATTCCTTTCATTTGCACCATACTGTATAGTTAGAGTATATGAAATATATAAAAATCTCTGTTTAAAAGGTAAAATAGGAAGGTTTTGTAGATAAACGTTGATGTACACAAAGCCCGTTAGAAAACCTTTATCTGGTTTGGATCGAGAAGGACTCTGTGGGAAAGGGTGGGCTGGGAGAACGCTTTCATTATTCTTATTGGTCGATCAAAAGATCGGTTGACTAGTTGATCTTTATGGGGATATAAGTCCTACTAGATCTTAAAATTTGAGATAGACATTTTATATTTTATTAAACTGAATGATGTGTTGTTGGGATTCAATATAAGTACACTGGTGTTTGATTTTGTCACACTTCCACTAAGAAAACGGGAACAAACTCTTTGACAGCTAGATTATGAGCGTTTATATTGTTCAACAAATGTGGATGATGAATGAAAAAATAATAAATGTTTCGATTCTTGTTATTCTACTGATATTTATGATAGGTTTTCATACTTTCAACAGTCTAATTTCCCTAAGTGCTATCTTCCTTATAAGAGGATCTTCTTCGCTTTCAGCAAATTTTTTAATGGCTACTATTTCTCCGGTATCCCTGTTTCTACATTTGTAAACAATGCCATAGCTGCCTTCTCCCAATTTTCCAAGTTTTTCATATCTTTCCATGATCTTTGACGGTGTCCTCTTTCTGAAACAAAAAAATAAGAATCTTTATCATTAGTAGATTAATTATAACAAACAATTATTCTTGTATCTGGTATCAACCAAAGCTGCTTGATATTTCTCCTATAAATGTTTCTGGATATTTCAGAATTTTCAGAAGCACTCCAGCTAACTACGCTTATGGATACCTAAAGCACATTTGAAATCACTCTTTTATCTGTTATCTGGCATAGACAACTAAAAAAGACTAACAATAAATGAAAAAAACGCCAATACCTACTGAGGAGGGCTAGAAGGGCGGAGAAGGAGTATATTTTGCAAATGATACAAACAAAACAAAAATTTAACAATACACTAGTTACAGTTTGCTGACTCATGGTATTGAACTTTGAACCGTCATAACAAACATAAGTTGCTGATCCAGAATTTAACAAATATTTTATTCAACAGATGATTTTACTGAATCAATTAATCAACATTGTACACTGTAATTTTGGTTGTTAATAGTATGTTTTGATGTTCTAATAAAGTATCTTTTTAAGAAGTGACTTTTGTGACAGAAACTTTCAATTGGCGCAGTCAGTAGTATATTGAATGAGCCATTAGTAATCCTCTTCGTTATTTAACGTTTGTCCCCTGAACAGAATCCTTGTGAAACATCTCAGTTCATAGAAACGTGTTAAAAAATCAAGAAGTGGTTGAAAATGGAATTTTATTTGTTGGAAGAGGTAATCATAATATCATAAGGTAATTTAAAGTCCTAGAAGATAAGAAAGTAGAAAGGAGAAAACGCTTTGGAAATCAAGTTTGAAGATGAAGTGAACATAGGAAATAGCATCAGTTATAAGCGAAATGCACATCAAAATCATAGTTAGCCAGTAAGCAATCATATTTTTTCACCTATATGACCGATACATCTCACGCCCAAACTCCTCAATCAATCCCACCGATCCCCTATATTTTGACGCGCCCAGTCTCGTAATAACAGAAACTCAATCCAAACTTAATAACAACAAATAAATATCTTCAAAAAATAATACTGAAGTTATAAGATTTCCTCTTCACACTACAACATTCTACATTAACTTCCGAAGATCAGACACAAACCAAAAAAAGGCTAAATCTATTTTCAAATCAACCATCGAGTTGAATGAATGAATAACAATAATTTGAGAAATTATAACATTTAATAAGATTATATTTGAGTACTGGTATTTAAGGTTTGTCACTTATGTTTCTTATTTCTTAGACCTTTTGATATATTAATGCATCTAAATGTTCTTGATTTTAGGTCCCTTCTGTTTTAAAATTAGTTTTTTTCATAGTTTTTAAAAGAAAAATGAATTTTGACGTTTCGACTTTTCTTTAAGTCTTTATCAATATATGATATTGACACTATCTATAGATCTATAGATCATATAAATTATCTAATTATTTGAAAAATATTTTAAAAAAATTTTATATCAAAAACACATGGGATTTCAAAGAAAAAATTATAAGTATCAAAATTCCTAATGAATATGTATTTATTTCGTTAAATGTGGTTACTTTATATACAAATATTCCTATTACCATTGTGAAAAATATATTAATGAAAAAATGGGACAAAATTAAAGAATATACAGAAAAACCTCAAAACGAATTCATAAAAGCTATAGAACTTAAATTCACGACAACATATTTCAAATATGAAAATGAAATATACAAACAAATTGATGGTGGTGCTTTGGGAGCTTCCATTTCAAGTGTTATAGCACAATTGGTAATGGAAGATCTTGAGGAAACGGTCCTAAGCAAACTTGATATGAATATTCCATTCTTTTTCCGATATGGGTGATTCCGTTCTAACTGTGATATTCAATGTCCTGTATTGTTTTTTTGTACTAGTCATTAATTAATAATCAATTAATAAAAATTTTGTGTTAATTGAATAATTCTTAAGATATTTAAACATTATTTTTATACAATATAACTTGCCACTTAAAGAAAACTTATACTACATCACTTGAATGTCAGTACCGTGTCATGTCCATTCCTAGAATTTACCGATAAATTATTAATTTTTTTTGTCGTAACAAATGATTTAAACTAATTACCTTATAAATTCTAATGTTTATGATCAAACTGAGGAAAATTGATGCACTTGTTGTTTAATATCTTAAGTTACCATGTCAGTACCGTGGATAAATGAGTCAGTACCGTGGAACTCAAAATCCGACATTTGTGTCTTGCTCGTGATACTTTGAAGTTGTAGTAAATTCCTCTTAGAGTTTTATTTTTACAGTAAAATAGATGAATAATATGCATAAAAAAGTTAGAAAAGTTAAATTTTAAAATCTTGAAATTTTGAATACAAAAAATCACAGTTAGAACGGAATCACCCATATGTAGATGATTGCATTACTGCTGTACCAAAGAATCAAAATGAAAACAAACTTCAATTCACAATCAAGGTTGAGCAAAATAATAGACAATAACATAAGAACAGAATGGTATACGAAACCAACTTGGTCCTGAAGATATTTAAACTTCAATTCGTGTCATCCTATGTCACAAAGAAGATTAGTGATAATAAGTTTGGCTGATAGATCTATCCAACTATCAGATCCTGAATTTAGATGCTTAGCTATTCAAAAAGCAAAATCTGCATTGAAAGAAATCAATTATCCGGAAAAAATGATAACATATTCAAGATTATCATGAACAGATACTATAATCAATTAAGAAACAAAACAGAAACGAAACATCAAAATATAAAACATTAATCCTCGCCATATATACAACGCCTTTCCCGACAACTATCGATTTATTTCAATGAATATAATATTAGTGTAAGTCATGAAGGACATAATACATTATTCAATTATTTCACTAAATTAAAATCTACAGCACCAAAAAACAAAACAAGTAATATTATATACCAAGTGCTTTGTACTAATTGTGATGCTGTCCACATAGGACAGACATCTCAGTATTTAGAAAATAAACTAAAAGGTCATCAATACGATAAAAAAATAAAATTGCGCTAACGATTTTATAGGTTACCTCGTTATGAGTGAAGTTGAACTTTATAGGTTAGGTGAGGTTAGTTGGTTGTTAACGGCGTTGAATTTTTATAGAATTTGTTTTTTCAAAATCTGAGAGATATGCATAAATTATACATCAGTTTTCTTATTGATGCATTGATCATTTTGGGCAGCATATGTTGTTTCTAGTTGTAGTTTTTTTCAGTTGTTAAAACTTGGACAGATTCATAGTTCATATTGTCTTCTTCATGAGTTCTAATGAACATCTATCAGGATATAATAATCTGCTATCGGCTCTTGAGGGAAGTTATCCGACTGATAAGTGACCTTTTCGACTGACCAATGTAATTTTTGTCACAATTTGACCAAGGTATTTCATATAATATGTAAGGCAATGAATTGATTGGTGTTTTATCTTTTATTTTAAGAAAAATAAATTGATTATCGATGGTTTGACTGTACTCTATTTCAATATTGTGTTGTTTGAGGATTCCATAAAGTTTAGAGGTAATTGTTATTATATATGGTAAATGTGTATCAATCGGTGAGATATAAATGTCGGAATTAACGTTCGAAGGTGATATCGGTTCAATGTTAAGTCAGTGTCAGATGTGTTATAAAAATTCGTTTCAAAAGTTATGAAAGGTATGAGTTTTCATAAAAAAGTTTGTGATATATTTTAAGGTTCTTTTATGAAAAATTGGATCCGAAATTTTGAGGACTCTATCTTTAATCTGTTTGATTAATTTAATCTTAGTGTTATGTGGCTGATGTGAATGATAATTGATATATCTTCCAGAGTTTATTGGTTTCCTATATCAGTGAATTGAAATTTCATTATCTTTGATACTTGTAAACTTAGTATCAAGAAAAGGTAAAGATTTTTAATTGTAATTGTAAATGAGGATCGCAACTATAAAGTAATATATTAGATTATTTAATAAATATTATTGATAATACTTGATAATAAAATAATAAATTTCATTGAATGGAAGGGATAAAATTATAACATTTACATATTTTTTAATGAAGAATAATTTAAAGAGTGAAACCGATATTGCAAAATCCAAAATATAATCCATTACATAATCCGCTAATATAGGGGATATTGAAGACCCCATTGATTTTCCAAAGATTTGCTGGTTATTTTCATTACTATAAGAGTAATATGTGTTATTAAACATGGATGTTATCAATTCTAATAGAGTTACATTATTAAGTTTTCAGTTTTTAATTATATCACTCTATTTATGTTGTAAACCTGTAAGTGGACATTACGTAATAAGGATATTACATCTAATCATAATAAGATGTAATTCTGTGGTAATACCATATTATTAAAAGATTCTTTGATTTTAAAGGAATCTTTTATATAATAACTATTGTTATAATCATGAGATAAAGTCTTAATTCCAGTTAACCATTTAGTAAGAGGTTCAATCGGGGTTCTAATTGATGCTACAGTGGGTCTAGCTGTAGAGTTGGTTTATGACTTTTTGGAAAACAGTGGAATTTATCAGAAATACCTCAATAGTTTGTCAGTTTTATTTGAGTTTCTTTGTCAATTGGTAAAAAACCAATTCTTGACAAAAAGTCAAGAACTTCTCATTTATTATATTCATTGTCTTGATTTTACGTCTCTCAATAAAATTTCGCTTAAACCGCATATAATATTGACGTTTCGACTACTTTAAAAATAAAATGATATTCATATCAAACGTCAAATTGTATATTGATTTTTGGATCGTATGAGTTCAATAATTTTTTTAAAAGAAAAAAGAAAATTCGAGACACCACAAATCTCAAATAATCAATTCTCCAATGATGAAGACATAAGTATTCGAAGGCTCGGAATAAATATCAGATAGAGAGGACATACCTTTTGGGAATCAATGGTAACTGGCTTCCAATCAACCACAGTTTACTTCCGTTAAACCATTTCTCCATCCAAACGAATCACAAATTGTGTGAACACTATGCGCTATACGAGTACTTTCTTCTCATGCCATTGTGTTTGCATCATTGGCGTTGCCGTAGTAATGTTAAATATCGATGTTTTAATACACAAATCGTTTGGTGGCGGATGTTTCCATTTTCTATTACTAGGAATTTGTTTCTACCTAGAGAGTCCATAATTTCATTACGAAAAATTCGGTTTGTATATTTATTAATGACACAATTAAAACTAAACCAACAACTAACAACCCTAATCAAAAAAATATTTGCCCAACACAGAATACCAGATGCGTGGAGAAATAGCATTACGATTCCACTATTTAAAAAGGGAGATAAAAAAATGCCCGAGAACTATAGAGGAATAAATCTACTATGCACAACGCTGAAATTAACCACAAAGATAGTAACAAATAAAATAAATGAATGTATCTCACTAGCAGATGAACAACAGGGTTTCAGATCGGGAAGATCCTGCACGGACGCAATATTTTTCATAAGACAAATAACGGAAAAATCGATCGAATATAATCGACCGGCCTTCATGTGTTTCATTGACTTGCAGAATGCCTTCGATCGAATACAATTAAAAGACATAATACACCTTCTCTATGATAGACAGATACCATATAATGTCATTAAAATAATCGAAAATATATACTCAAAAAATACGATCCAAGCAAAAATAAATGATGACCTAACTGAACAGATACCTGCAAATTGGGGCATTAGGCAAGGGGACTCTCTCAGTCCGCTCCTATTTAACATAGTGATGGATGAAATCATAAAACAAGTACGCAAACTAAGAGGATACAAAATGGGAAATAAAGAAGTCAAAATCCTGTGCTATGCAGACGATGCGGTACTGTTGGCGGAGAACGAGGACGATCTGCAAAGGCTACTGTACCAATTTAACAAAACAGCAAAAAAATTCAATATGATAATATCAGCGGCAAAGACAAAATCAATGATTACTTCCAAGACACCGATCAGATGTAAGCCTTTGGTGGATAACAAAATAATACACCAGGAAATGAAATTTAAATATCTGGGAATCGAAATATCTGGACACGGGGACGTGGAGACGGAAGTAAGAAACCAAGCTACAAGAGCCTCAAGAGCAGCAGCATACCTAAATGACACAATCTGGCGAAATAAATACATTCGAACTGAAGCAAAAGCCCGCATATATAAGACCGCAATCAGACCTATATTATCCTATGCAGCAGAGACCCGACCTGAGACCTCTAAAACGAAACGGATATTGGAGACTACAGAAATGAAAATAGTTCGAAGAATAGCGGGAAGAACACTAATGGATAGAGAAAGGAGTGAAAACATAAGACGAACATACGGGATAGACAACATCAATGACTGGGTACTGGATAGAAAGATAAAGTGGAATGAGCACATTGACCGCATGACGGAAGAACGAATTGTGAAAATATCAAGGGACAAATCACCAGCAGGACAAAGAAGCCTTGGAAGACCTAGGAAAAGATGGAGTGACAACCTCCCAGGTGACTGAGCAGAGGCAATGATGTGAAGAAAAACAGGCAATGATGCCTATACACAGCAGGAAGAAGAAGAAGACAATTAAAATTGAAAGAGCGGTACCTCCGTTTTTTTATAATATGGTTATGAAATAATGGTTGATGCTGATTTATGACATTTGTAGATACTATATCATAATAACGCAATATATCCTCGGAAAGTATTTCTAATAACCATTCCCAAGTTGTTGAAGACTACTCTTCACTAAATATAATAGATAATAATTTTGACGTTGTTATGTTATGAATTCTCCACTTCTTTGCATTTCATGGCGAAATAAAAAATTCTTCTCTTCTACATCGAATTTATTTTGTTTTTGGTATGAATTGGTAGGGTCCTATTCAAAGTTGGAAATGTGGGTGTTGTAATACATTATTTGAACGGTCTTTTAAATACCTATTCAGCCATATCAATATGTACAGTAATTGATTTTTGTATTTGTTTAAAAAATTAATATGTATTACTCATTAAATACAACGAAACCTAAATTAAATGCACAAATTGTTTACCTTCAGTTAAAATACAATGAGAAATCCACTGATTTGGAAAGACGTTGTTCAAATAGTTGCGCACCAATACAGCATAGTGTGGAGGCGCACCATCTTGCTGCAGCCGTAAATCATTTCTGTTTGGAAACAGACGGTTCAATTCAGGTAGCAAGAAGTTTTGAAGAAATTCTAAATATCGAGGACCTGTTAAGGGAATTGATAAAGATAACTGAAATTTTTATGAGCACAATAATAAAAGAAGCAAAGAAAAACTTACCAGCGAATATTGAGAATAATACACTACAAATTCACTAAAACTTTGATTTCTCGAATGGAGTGGGAGGTCGATACAAAATTAATTTCTTCAAAAACTCGAATTTTAGAATAAATAAATCCGAAGTGACTATTGTGCCATAATAGTGAATAAAGTAATATCTAAAAGATTTGAAGAAAAACATAACTAGCCGATTGGCATGTCACAAGATTTTGTACATGATTAGGTCTTTTTTCGACAATAAAAATGATCTGTCTGAATGAAAACGAAAGTAATTTCAATGTCTGTATACCATTACGATTGCTAAGAAATTGAGTTTTATGAAAAATTGCAACTTATAGAAAGAAAAAACAAGAACATACATGTATGCGACTAGTTAGTTGTAGAAGTGCAAGGGTTCAAAATTGAAAATAATATAAAAGTTTATTGTGAAGAAGTTTGCCGGTTATGATGGATACCAAATGTGTCATTATATTTTGAGGACACTCTTTCACATAAACTTGCTATCGTTTGAGTTCCATAGACAGGAAACTTGCTTGATGAATAACCACCACTTCATGGGCTGGAATGCTGGGTTCACACCTTTGCATTAGTTTGGTAATGTGGTACAGCAAATAACATCTAATACGGCTATGATTTATGTTAAAGGACGGAAAAGTGAAATTTTTGAAAAAAAATGCGGCACCTATTTGTAAATTGGATGAACACCTACCTTTAGAACACTCCAATCCAAAATTTTTTTATCATATAAATGTTTCATATGTTTGCGCCTTATCAAATGTAATATTTTTATATGATACTTGCATAATGAAATAATTCTTTTTTTAATATTCTATTGTTTTCTTTTGTGGGGAAAGGTATAAGAAGGGGTATATGAACTATTTTTAATGCATCTGAATGTTTTGATAAATACTTAAAGAGTTGAAACGTCAAAATTTAACTTTCTTTTAAAAATTATCAAAAAAAAAACTAATTTTAAAACAGAACACCCATAAAATAAAGAACATTTAGATGCATTTATATATCAAAAGGTCTAAGAAATAAGAAATTAAAGAAATGAACTATTTTTTACATTAGCAGCCAGGATGGCGACTCCCTCGTTTGTGATTCTGCAAGCTGTTGAAGGTAGTTACCTTCTAACACAGCATCCGCATAACGTTAGAGAAGTATTTGTTGTGTTTCCATCACAATGGTGTAAAAAATATCAGTTGGACTGAAAATCGAGTGAGAATGAATACATATCTATCTAACAATGCAGTAATGCACAAAGCAGAAATTCCGCTTAATAGCTCATTGTATAAAATACATTTAGTAAAATGGGGCGACTTCAGCCGACTGGTTATCCCGCTGTTTGCATTTCAGTGTTGATCGTGTTGGTTATCATCACTCTAATTGGAAATGCCACAAACTAAGTTCAATTTGTTCTTTTTGTGACGTCACATGAACACATGAAGAACTCAAATTTCTCCATTGGATTACCTATTATCTTTTCCCGACCGTGAAAACTACAAGTGTTGTGGAAATATATTTACCTTCTGAATGCTAGCAAAATCCACAACTTCAGCAACAGCTGCCCTGTAACGACAATTGGAACACTCTAAAACACCAAATCAATGGTCCTCCACCTTCAAAATCATATTGTTTGTAAATCTTTCAATAAATTAATAAACATTCAAATTGTTCAAATTAATGAGAAAAATACAGACATAACTAAAACATTTATTGTAAATATAAATCAATGTCAACATCTGCAAATATTTCATTTACATCTATATCATCTAAATATACAATACAATGAGTAATTTTAACATACCCCTATGCCAATTTTTCAATTCCATCGTTAAGTATTACATATCTTTTATCGTCAGATTGGATGGGTGTTTTGTTGTACTTCATGACACACCTCTAGCTTTTTCACGAAGTCAGATTTCTTGTAAGGTTTGGCAAGCTCAACGTAATAGGCTTTGGCACCTGTGCCAATAAAGAATTCAATGGGCACTCCTGCAAATTCATCTTTCATTTTACCAACACATGATTGCGTCCTCGGAATATTGTAAACATTATCGGAAGCATAATGGGAGTAGTCAAATATTTCAAATTTTCTTTAGAGTTTTCAAAATCAAGGAGTCTATATCCGAATATAATAGTTTGGCTAGATCTCCATATTTTTGCTTGATGTAGCCATAATAAAATTCATACACAATTGTTTTTAATAAGTCCAATATGGCGAAGTGGCTTATCATATGTTATTTTCAATTTTTCGATTCGGATGTCCACAAAATTATCATTAAACACCACAGAGTCTGTGTAATCAATTCAGCACCCTTAGACCTGCGTACACTTTACCATCGGGTACACAAGCGAATATCTTGTCGTTTTTCCACGTTTTCTATAGTCTTCTAAAGAGATTGAATTTATTAGGTATTTGAATAAATCTTTCTCGAATTCATTTTTGGAAAGGTTGCGTAAATTTGTATTGAAATCAAAATAAAATTTCAACTAGGGTAATTGTGAAAATTTGTATGGATTTAAGACCATACTTTAAACATTGTTTGAAATTTGTGTAATGTATGACATATTTTTCTTTATCATACAAATTACATATCAACTTCGGGTCGGTCCTACCTAAAAACAAAGCCAGTGACAAAGTTGAGAAAATTATGTTATCTTTAAAATTCGTCACGGTCTTTGGCGTTCTAAGTGTTCGGTTAAAGTCGAAATCAACTCGGTAAGAGCTTTTTCTGATTGGCCTAGATGTGTGTCATTTACGCTCCAAAAGTTTCATCACAGCCACAGCCTATTTTTAGCATTTGCGCATTTAATCAAACGATCCATAGATAAATTACAATCGGAAATGTATATATGAAGCAATATTTTGCCGTTTCTCTACAGATAACACAAACTCTGAATGAACTTCAACATTTGGACATTATTTTTATTGTCTAACAAAAATCGAACTATGGTAAAATACAGATAGTGGAGGAACCTAACCAATAATATAAATTGTTCTAAACCAAATTGCCATGAAAGTGTAACAAAGTATTTGTCCCTAACTTCAGTTAGCTATCAATCGTGTGGTCACGTGATGCTGACGTTTTACTGAGATGTCAAAATTTTTCATTCCTCTTTCATTTCACCGATTATATCCACGATGACGACCCAACAAACGACTACGATTAAACCCATACGCGGAATTATAAAACAGGTAACAAGTACAAATTTAATTTAAACTAAGAAATAATTCCATATGTTCATTAAAATATTTCAATTAGCTAGAATGGAATACATATTTAAAATTAACTAGAAGTACCTATGTTGCCCAGTTGGCACAATTTCGGCATATGGATTACCCAAAACTTGTTAATGTAAACTAGTTTTCTATTGAAAACATATCATAGTAAATTAGATTATTCTTTAGTCAATATGTTCATGAAATTTTTATAGGTTATGAAGTAATATGAGTTGGCATTATTACCAAAATTTTAATGAAAAATATGAATAATACTAATCTGTTTTTATTGTAGATTCTCTCCGGGGATTCTGTTATAATTCGAGCACAATCTGGAGCACCTCCACCAGAAAAACAAATAAATTTTTCTAGTATAACAGCCCCAAAATTGGCAAGACGTGCTGGAGACATGTAAGAATTTATGACATTTGTAGTTTATTACTAATTGGTATTGGTTATATTCAAAGACTACATTAGTTTTAACTACAAATGCATTTGTCACTTATATCCTTTATGGACAATATTAATTTCATCTTGTATTATTTTTTTATCTAAATTATGCTTGTGATCAACCACTGTACATTATTAGGTTTCATTCTTGTGTTATGTATTTGTGTATTGATATCTACCTTTTTTTGTATTATTTTAGTGGTGAAACAACCAAAGATGAACCGTGGGCTTGGGAAGCGAGAGAATTTCTACGTAAAAAACTCATTGGAGAAGAAGTATTCTTTACTTTTGAAAAACCACCAAATGCTGTCCGTGAATATGGAGTTGTTTATTTGGGAAAAGGTGAGTTTTTACCATTCATATAATGTATAAAATGTCTAAATGATAGATTCTTCATCCACAAAAATCATTTTAGAGGAAATTTTTTCATGGTTGGTTAGGTTAGGTAATTTTAATATCAAGCATATTTGCTACAACTCATATATAATCTTTATTGGATCGGATTAAAGATTCAAATCTTTTTATTATAATTTTTTTATCAGTTTCAGTCATTTTTCTTTTGGATCTATTCATTTTCTAATTGTGTAACTGTTTCTTCCTTTAATTAGAGATAAAACAAATACAGATTATACAGTATAAGTGATTAAAAATTTGAAAATACACCAGTAAAATCCAGAGTTATATATTATATTTAAAGAAATATATTGACATCAATGTAGTCAAAGAGATGTTGACAAAATTTCACAAAAGTAATATTTATTAATAAGCTCAACAATATCAGTAGGTGGTCATAAAAATTGTATTTAAAATTTTTAAAGGGAACTACCAGTGGAAAAATTAATATTGAAAGAAGTATCAATATTTGATGAAAGAAGTGGATGGAATTAGCTAATAATGAAATTAACAAAATATACCTAAATACGAGGGTTATTACTTAAGAGATAGACAAATATTTATATGTGTATTCTCTGCAAAACTTGAACAACCACATTGTGCAAGGTTGAAATTATAATTTTGTAAACAATACAATAATTTATGTTTTATCCTATTTTTATAGCTTATTGTTGAAAATTGAAATCATTTTGAATTTAGAGGACCAATCCTAAACCTACCTAAGTTTTAATTAAAATGGGTTCACTTTTTTCAAATCACAGACTTCAAAACATTTGATATGTTCAACTTCAATTGAACCTCAATTTAAAAGTTTTCTTAGTAATGGTCAGACCAACTAGTTCAGAGATGAATACGTCAACAAAACTGTATTTTAAGCAAATGCAAAAGTGCATGCATAGCCAATGGTAGTGACATAATAGTATTCCCAGTCACAATGTTTTATGGCTATAGAAAGTTTTCTCCTACTTCTACTCTGATAAAAACTTCAACAAAAATTGTTTCAGTTATCTCTTACAATCAATTTTTTTTCATATAAAAGATACATAGCAATTATTATGTTGGTTTCTTCAGAGCTCAAATAAAACAAGATGATTGGCGAAATAGTATCAAAAGTATCTTGTGGAAGAATTTCCTGAGAATTTTGATTTGATCAGAATATGTCTAAAATAAAAAACATTAGCTTCTTAATTATTTTTTAATGTCATAGTTGCTGATACATTGCTATTGGTCGATAATAAAATGAGAGAATTATTTCAAAGATTTGTATATTTATTATTATTTTAGATTTCAATACCGCAGAAAACATAACAGAGACATTGGTGTCGGAGGGTCTTGTTACTGTTAGAGATGCTGCAAGGCCAACACCTGAACAAGTCCGTCTATTGGAATTACAAGAGGCTGCTAAAAGTGCTGGAAAAGGCATGTGGGGTGGTGCGCCTCCATCAGTAAGTATAACCAAATATTTAAATATTAAAAACAAATTTCACTCCAGACATTTTTGTTTATGTAATGGTTCAAGTAAATTAAAACATATTATTAATACCATATACCAATTTAAAAAAAAATTCTCTTACAACATAAAATTGATTATTTACAAACGTCAGATGCGCTAAAAAAGTTTGATGCAATATATTTTTAAATCTTCACAGTAATTTATATAAAAAATATTGCATATAAAAAATTTTCATACACCGAAATTTCACATATTTTAAGAAGTAAGTTTTTCAGCTGGACAAAGAATATATAGGATGGATATTATTCTAATGAAAAGTAATAAAATGTCGCAGTGAAATAGCAGTAACATCCTACCATGTGACGTTCATACGGACATTCATAAAAATAGCGGGCATCAAAATCGTTCCTTCAATGAATATATTCTACAAGACATTTATATGACTTTCGTGTTATATGTCGTAGTTTTAAAATGTTCAATTGGTCTTTAACAAAATCTATACTAAGTGTGCCGTCGAGGCTCAGTATTTCAGCAAGCTAGGCAATTGCTCGGTTGTAATGATATGATCCAGTAAATGATAATTTCAACTGAGTTTCATCGAATTGTAGAAAGTCAGATAAATAATGGCATGTTCTTCAAAGCTTTTCATATTTTTAATGACAACTCACTATTTACAGTAACAGGTTTTCCAAACTGGTTGAGTAAAAATGTTGCGATTTTATATAAGGTTCCAATTTCATGAAGCATTTTGTTGTCAAATCTATTATCTAAAAGGTCGATTTTTTTTTGTTTTATCATATCATGTTTCTACTCTTCTTCTAATTTTCGGAACAAGACAAGATTTATTGTATTCTTCTGTAGTTAGTTGTTTACAGTTTCCTTTTAAAGCCGGTATTGATACTACATAATCCCTAATTTTCAAATAATTTTGCACATGTCAAAATCGTTGGTCAAAAACGACGACATCTGGGTTTAAAATTTTATATAATAAACCTATCTACTAGACGTTCATATTGTAAAACGTTTATATTTTTTATTTTCTTTTGACATAAGATTTATGTTGATATTCATGATTTTGACTCTTCTGATGAATTGCATAATTCCTGTTACAAGTAAATATAAATATTTTATTACTCAACATATTATTCTCATCTTAATTGGATACATTTATTAAAGCCAACCTGCAATGTCTCTAGACCTTTGAAAAAATGTTTTTTCTTGCTCTGAAAATCAGACATCCACAGCTTTTTCTACCTCCCCTTGTTGGAAGAAAATTTACGACCTTATAAACTTTTTTCAGTTGAGGAAAGAGATGATAGTCGTACGGAGCCAAATCTGGTGAATAAGGGGGGTGTTCTAGTAATTCAAACCTTAAATCAGGAATTATTTACATGGCAACATGAGATTTATGTGCAGGGACTTTGCCCTGCAAAAGCAAAACACCTTTGGATAGCTTTCTGCGTCTTTACTCTTTAATTTTTGACCGTAGAGTGGTCAGTAATGTTGAATAGTAATCTCCAGTTATTATTCTACCCTTATCCAAAAAATCAATCATGATTACTCCATGACAAGCCCCAAAAACTGAAGTAAGAACTTTTCCAGCAGATTTTTGAACACGAAACTTCTTAGGTCTTGGAGAACCAGAGTGTCGCCATTCCATCGATTGTTGCTTTGTTTCTGAATCTTAGAAATGTACTCAAGTCTCATCCATAGTAACAATAATAATTAAATGGTATTAAAAGAAAATGTTTATATGTTATCTTCATTTAAAAATAAAATGTATATTCTTGAATTGAAAATATAGTTCAAATTAAAATCCCAAATAATTCCTTTTATTCAACAGGAACATGTACGTGATATCAAATGGGTAATAGAAGAACCTAAAGATTTGGTTGACCAATTGCAGTATAAACCAATAAAAGCTATTATTGAACACGTACGTGATGGATCTACAGTACGAGCTTTTCTTTTACCCGATTTTTATTACATCACATTGATGATATCTGGAATCAGAGTAAGTATTATGGAAATCATGGTTTTGCTATAAATATCTGTAAAAAAATATCAATTAAAAAAAGTTTTTTTTTTGAAAAGAAGAGAGTAATAATTCATGACCTCCGGCAGCTACAAAACATTATTATAAATAAAGTTCTTCGTGTAAAAAACTGAAAACTTGTTCCTAACATGGCTTCAATGCTTAGGAGCTCCATCGTACCATAACAAATATTGCACCTAAATATTTTATTGCCTTCAGAAGCACAGAGTTTAAATATTTTACAAAATATTCTTTGATTGTCAAACTCGCTAATAAGAATTTACCAATACAACAATAAAACCAATGAAATTTATAACAATTTATAAATTATGAACCAGCAAAAAGTAAACAATTGAAAATACATTTTTTAAAATGAATAAGCAATGCTAACCTTAAAAATAAAGAAAAAAAAGATGTAAAATGTTAACCAAAGATTGTAAATAATCAAACAATATTCAATAAACAAAAGCATATTAATTTCCAAGTTGCGTAAGGACTAAATAATTATTTACTTAATAAATTCAACGACTTTCCGACGCACTTTTGCAATATAAAGATTGTCAACAATTAGATTTCTTAGTATTTTTGTTTTGGTTTCAGAGAAAAATTTAATTGTTAATAATCATCTAGTTACAGAATTCTGAAATCAAAATATATAAGTCTAAAATAGACATAAATCGTAACTTTCTCAATTTTCAAAATCTGATCTATCTATTTCTTTCCACATTTATTATAGGCCAGTAAATAGAGCAATTTTTCTCCCAAAAGTTCAACTTAAATTGCTCCTACGATTTTATCTTGCTTTGTGGTTGTCACAGTGTGCTGAATCATTACCAACAATCTTATCATCCTCTTAGGATGTCTTTAGCTAGTTGGCTTACATGCACTACTTTTGGCTTTTTGGCCATATTTTTGATTCAATAAACATCCGTTATTTTCTTCAACGAAGTTCTCTGTCTCTGAAGTTTAAGGGATAGCCTTTATTGGTGAATTATGCAGCTATACCAGATTTACAATATTCATTTTCACCAACAACTCAGATTTTACTACACTGTTGAGAGAGCTGCTGCACCTCTAAAGTGCCATCAATTCTAGAGTGTTGCCCTTTCTGAAAATAACACTAGAAATTTCTAGAGATTTAATGATTTTTGCTTTGTTTTGATTAACTCAATATTACACCGTTTTCAGTGTCCTGGCTTCAAATTAGATGCAAACGGCAAACGAGATCCCTTAGCCAAAGTAGAATATGCCGAAGAAGCTCGTTATTTTGTTGAACTTCGTCTTCTTCAGAGAGATGTAGAAATCGTGCTAGAAGCAGTCAACAATAACAATTTCATTGGTACCATTATCCATCCCAAGGGCAACATAGCTGAACTTTTACTCAAAGAAGGTTTGTGTGTACTTTCATAATAATTATTATTTTAAATGTATACTGATTGTTGCTAATAAAACATTCCTAAACAATAAATTTATAGAATAATTATCAATTATATTTTATAGTAATGTTGACATTTATTAGAACTAATTCTTTGTCCAAGTAAGGTATATTTGTTTCTATAAGAAAGCAGATTATTATTTTGGCATTTTAATTTTTGTTCTTATGTTTTAAATTATAAATTTAAATTTAAAGTATTTTTTTAATGTCTATAAAATATCAACTTATTTATGAAAATTTGTAAGAATATAAATCAACAACAATTACAAACTTCATCTTGCTCACTCCAAAAAATATTAACTCTTAACATCTATCGTTTAGGTTTAGCCAAATGCGTTGATTGGTCAATCATGTTAATGAAAAGTAGCTCAGAAAAATTAAGGGCCGCTGAAAAGCAGGCTAAAGAAGCTCGTAGAAGATTGTGGAAAGATTTTGTACCCACTATGCCGAAGATCACAGGTAATATTTTCAATTTAAAGAATTCTACATTGTCAATTCTAGTTATATTTTTTTTTATTTCACAACTATACTATGCTTAAACTTCCCTATATTCTTAATCGTAAAGTTTCAGTTATGCACCCAGGTTTTTTAAATTGTTGCACTTGAAAATACTAAAATTTGTGCTCATTTTATGTACGAAGTGAGATCAAAAAATATAGTGCATTCCCCTGTGCACTGTCTACCAGTCTTCCACAAGGCCCCCATTTTTTCAAAGATATTTTCTAACAAATGACAATGAAAAAATTCTATTGAAATTCATTTTCACATTCTTAATTTATCAGTGTGAAATATGTATAAAAAGGACTTAAAAACTTTTCTGCTTTGCTAATTAATTAAACAATTTTCAATTATCAATTTAAGCTGATTTTAGATTAATGATATTTTGTAAAGAAGTATATGATGAGTAAGAAAAAAATTTGCTGGAAATTATATTTTCTATGTTTCCAGATTACTTAATAATTATTTTCTTTATAATATGTTACAGCGTTCTTGTCTTCGTTTGACAAAAGCATTTGATCTGCATTTTCTGCTTTTCATTCAAGATAAGGCTTTGTCCCACTCAATAATACATACATGACTTTGGAACTTATCGATCTTGATGTTTTTTAGGTAAAGAAAAGGAATTTTCTGCTGTTGTAAGCGAAATAAATAACGGAGATGCAATTGTCCTTAAAATGCCCAATGGAGACTACAAAAAAGTTTTCTTAGCTAGTATTCGTGCTCCCAAGGAACCAGGTAGAGCAAATGATGATGAAGGTTCGTGAAGAATTTGTAATCATTTCATGTTTGAATTATTTCATTAAAAGAAACTTTAATTGGGAATTAGAAAAGTCGAGTATAACACAATATAAACTGCAAATATTTATCATTATTTATTATTTTTATTAAAAACGACAGCATATCTTTTATGGTATATGAATAATGAGCAGAGTGGGCAATAGTTAATTGTAAGTTTCCAAATAGTAGGTTTTAAATATCATAAAAGAAGGAATAACTAAAATCCCCATACACATGTCTAAACATAAAATTCACAAAACATAGAGTGCAATCGATGATCATTGAGAGATTTTCCACCAATCTTGCTAAAAATGGTTCTATTTTGGTGAGATAGAGCGTTAAATTTCATTGGTTGTTAATTTTGTTTTGTCAAAATGCTTGTAACAACACTTTTTCAACTAGGTATGATAACGGCTTAGCTATTTTTCAGCAACGCTCCACTTTGTTTCAATTTGTGCCACAAACAGAACTTCTGATAGACTTGGTTACACTTCTGCTTAACCTCCTTGTGTGTGTTAATGTTAATCAATTATTTTTGTATTATCACATTGACTTCTTCCATGGATGTGATATTGTACTCATTTATTATACATTATAGAATTTGAAAATTCATTAAATTTTCATGGGTTGGGTCGTTATAAGTGAAGTTAAATTTATTGGTTAAGTGAGGGTAGTTGATTAGGTTACCGAAATCTAAAAGATATGTATAGATTACACTATTATTTCAATAAGTTTTGTATGAATACATTGATCATTTTGTTATATGTTGTTCTAGAAATAGGCGATTTTGTAGTTATTCTCAGTTGTCAAAACTTTGGCAGATTCATAATTCATAGAATTTGCTATCACTTTTGTGGGAAGTTATTCGATTGGTAAGTGACTTCTCAGATTGACAAATGAACATTCATTCATTTTCTAAGTGACCTATCCATTAATATAATTATGCAAGTTGTAAATGTCAATTATATTTTGATAAAGACCGAAATAGGTCCAAACGTCAATATTTTTACCTTTAAAACAAATTTTTAATTAATACAGACCTAAAATTATGACTATTCATCCACAAAAAAATAAGTTAGTAGATTAATGTATAATTTTTTTTAATTAATTAATATTAAAACACAAATAAACTTTCAAATTTACTACAAGATCTTTGTAGATCTCCAAAATTAGTTTCAATTAAGCCTACCAGTAGGAAGCCTCCAGTCTGAAAATCCTTAGTTGCTTGCTTCAATAAGCCAACAAAATTAACTCCTTTCAGTTCTATTGTGGCCTTTTATTTTTCTTTTTAAACCAAATTGCTTCAAGTACCACAGCTGTTAGGTAATGAAAAGTCAGTTTGAATTGTATGAATGAAATAGATTATTTTCATTATCTCTTGCCATTGTTCATGAATTGGAAGATTACATTATATGTAATTACTGTCTACATCTGTTGCCTAACTCGATTAGAAAATTTTATGTTATTCTTTTCATACAAACTCATCGATATTTTAGGATTTATGTTCAAAAATTACCATATAATATTTCAAACAATATTTAATATGTTAATGGATTTTCCATAAAGAACATTCATAATCGTATTATGGAGAGATATCAATAAAAAAATGATGAATTGTGCATTTTAGGTAAACCAGTTCCAAGACCAAAAGGTTTCCGTCCTCTATATGACATACCGTATATGTTTGAAGCTAGAGAATATTTAAGAAAAAAACTGATTGGAAAAAAAGTACACGTTGTTATTGATTATGTTCAAGAAGCAAGGGAAGGTTTTCCTGAGAAAGTTTGTGCTACTGTTACTATTGGAGGAAAGTGAGTGTTATAATCTCGGTACCTTTCTAAATTCATAGTCTGCAAAGAATATTATCAGAATAAAAAAAAAATGAACAATGAACACTTATCAAGCTTCAATAAAAAATATTCGAAAATGCGATTATATGAAGAAGAAAAAAATAAATTAGTCAATAACAAGAACATCCAATTGCGAATTATTCATGTCACTCTTATTAAACTACCTAAAATTGTCGTAAGTTTTACTAGACCAATCTGAGTACCCTCATGAATCCTAGGTTGTTTGATGAGCATGCTGTTGAATTGAATACTTGAAAATAGGACGCTAGTATATTTAGTATTCATACTGTTAATGACAAATATACAAAATCATTTATTCCTCAAATTTAATTTAGCTTACATAATCTACAATCAATGAATAATTCAAGAATTATTTACAACTAAAACCAATACAATTGAGAATAATCTATTCCAGAATGGTCCAATCCAAAATTCTCCAGATCAGTTGTGATTGAAATACACCTGTTTTAGAATAATTGACATTTTTTTTCACAAAATCTTTATTTCTGATCCCTAAATAGTACAATGCTTCTGGCAACAGGGCCTAAAATTTAACAAAGCAACTAAAATATTTTAAATATAACAAAAAATAAAAATCAAATTAACAAATTTCTTATAATTTAGTAAATAAATATTTAAGTCTATTTTCAGGAGTTTTTTCAGGAGGACTTTTTAGGTCACAGCAAATTTTTTTCACATCTTGTTCTGTTATTATCTGCGGTATTCTGTTGTAGATTTTAATACTTCTTTATAAAGGCGAGTCTTGGGCTTGTTTTGTTCTTACAAATTTGTTAACTAGCTCTTCCTTCTTTCTTGTATTTTGAGAGTGGCGGTTTTTTAATTGCACTAGAGCTGTTTGTTTTTTTTAGGTGACGATTTTTTATTTGATATATTAGCTTAACTTTTCATACTGTTTTAGTTTCTCAAAATTTAAAATGTTCGAGTATCTATACAAATTTATAGTGGGGGTGCTATATGGTAGTGAGTAGATTATTTTTATACACTTATTTTGTAATCTCTAATTTTTTTAATGATTTCCTAGGCAGATTTCCCCAATATGGTAGTAAGTATGTAAGATGTGGCACTACAAAACTGTTTTCAGTTCCTTAATTTCTCTTAAGTCTGTCATCTTCCACTGATTCATAATTTGATCTTTTTCAGGTTTTTTAATATTTGATGCAAATTTAGGTCCAATGCTCGAGAAATGTGTATTGAATTCTTCTGCTATTTTAGTATCATCTACAATTTATACTCCGTCTCTAAATATTAATCGTATCTTCTGATTATTACTCTTCTTCTGTCTGTTTGTCAGCTCATTTAGTTTTTTCCAAGTTTTCATTGAGTCGCCTAACAAAGTCAGAAGCCTTATTTTTGGTGATCTGTAAACATTCCATATGATAAAATTATTATAACCTATTACAATCATCCACACTATCTACTTGTACATTGTGTTACTTAAAATTTTGTTCATTTTTTATATATATACTGATTTCTCCTCCTCGGCTATCTCTACAGTTATGGATTGCTGTATACTGTATATGGAATAGTTGTACCTCTTACGTTATAGGTTCGCTGTAATAAATGTATCCAATTAAGAGGAGAATATGTTGAGTAATAAAATATTTTGACACTGAAATTTTGTTTGGTTCAATAGTATGCTGAGAATTTCTCAATATATCCTCGTAATACAAACTCAAGAATAAAGATCGTTTGCGGCCATCAGATACAGGGTAAATCAAATTACTTAAACATGGTTTTGTCGAATGAATCACCCTGTAATTTATGTGTGAATCGAAAAGTACTACCAACATACTTTTTTTCATCAATAATTCCCTATACCTAAAATTATTAGCTCTTGGGATATCTTTATTTTTCTGTTCAAAACAATGATTATGACGTACATATATTTAATTATTTAACAATTAATTATTGGTTGGCTATGATTTATGTTTCAATAACTGATTTAATGGTTTGGTACATTTTTTTTTTGCTTTGCTTTTTCAATTATGTTCTATTTGATGATTAAGCTACGTTTAATAAAAATGGTTGTGTTAACTAATTCATGTCACATAGTGAACAATAGTCAAACTAGATGGTTGTTGAATGCGTGGGGAGGTTTTGTTGGGGAATATGTAGTAGGACTATATTTTTTTGAGGAACATTGAAATGCTGAGATCTATTTGGATTTTGTAATAAAACGTTTACTTTCTATTGGAAGAAGTCCCAATTAATAAAATGGAACACATTAAGAATGAAGTGTACAAAATACCTCCAACAACAAGGGAAGACATGATTGAGAGAATACGGAATGTTATCAATGTAATCAAGACGTGTATGTATATTGTAGTAAATAGGATAGCTTTTTAATGTTTCATTCCTGTAATTTATTTGTATGCGCAATTTCAACCTCTACATTACCAAATAGCAATGATAAAATGTCAGTTTCTGACAAATAAATCATAGCAACTCACAATTATTAAATGATTAGATATATGTACGTAACCATTGTTTTTCAAAGAAAATTCAAAATATCTCAAGAATTGATAATTTTACGTATAGAGAAAAGAAGAAGTATGTTGGTAGAACTTTTCCATATTCACATAAATGACATTTAATCTCTCAAATTTTCAAATTGATATCGCAAAGGACGAAAAATTCACTGAATTTTTATCATACCAATCAATGACCCTATATAAAAAATTCAATGTCGTCTCCAACATTTTTGGTATTGGTCTTCTCTGTTTATAAGTATTTTTGCCAGAACATTGTATATTATATGCAAAAGTGCTAATCATAAGTAGTAATCGAATTCTTTCTGGTGACCTTTTTTGTGGATTGGTATGGTTAATACCTTGTTGTTCCAATTTTCAGCGATTTACTGTGGAAAGTTGTGAAATATGTACCCTCTATAAAAATTTTGAAACATTTTCGTATACTTCAAATTTTAAATCCATACTACCTTGTGAATGCACCATATTCTAGTTTTGAAATAAAACTATCATAATTCAGACATAGAAATTTCTTTGATTTGTCCGTTTTAAACAAAAACACATGGACAACTGTAGTTAGACATTCTTCAACTTGTCAACATTACTTTTGTTAAGATATTGTATTTCATGCTGATGGTTGTCTCTTATATTTACTATTTGTTTTAGGAATGTTGCTGAAGCCCTAGTTTCAAAGGGTCTAGCAACAGTTGTCAGATATCGACAAGATGACGATCAACGTAGTTGTCGTTATGATGAATTGTTGACTGCCGAAGCCAAAGCTAGCAAATCTCAAGTTGGTCTCCATGGTAAAAAAGATGCTCCTCCATTGAGGGTTATTGAAATTGTAAGTTTTATAAAATCGAATACATTTTACATTAAATGTAAAGCTTTGTATATTGAAAGACATTATCATTCGTCCTCTTAAGCCATTTAAATTGATGAATTGAGTTTTATACAAGTATTACTACACCAATTTGTAAATACATATTGTGAGAAAGTACTGTCGGACATTGAATAAGGGTCTATCTAGCTGGTACCAAGGCTTGCTACTTAAGTTTTGAAATAAACAAATAAATATGGCTTAGTTGTTTTTCGAAATATTCTCCATTAAGATCAATACAATTTTGCAAGCGGTTCCGAACAATTCTGATAAACAAATGCTAGTGTGCCATTTAAAATTGACCATGATTCGTCGTCTATCCCGATCTTATAGACGTCTTTTGATGCACCGCGATTGAATTCTTTGCATCAATCAACACGAGCTTTTTTGACTGATTGTCAAATTTTGCGGTATCTAACGCAAACAAATCATTTTGACAGCCAAATTTTCATGCAATATTAATATATGCAAGTTGAACGAATGCCCAAGTATGCCTCAATCTCACGGTATGTTAAATAACGATCATGTGAAATCAATTTATGCACAGCATTGATGTTTTCTGGCATAACAGTCGATTTTGGTCAATCTTCATGAAATTCATCCTGTAGCAAAGTGCGACCATGTTTGAATTTGGAGAACCAGCGAAATACGGTGGCTGGAGATGGTGCTTCATCACCAAAAGTCGAAGCGAGTTGATCTGTACACTGTTATTGGTTTAATCCTAGTCATAGAAAATCAATGTACAAAAGTGTTCGCGATTTAATTCCATTTTGTGGCCAAGATGAAAGTTTCAAGTATCTGTAAACAAATCTGATAGCACACATATGACAACACAGAGTACATTCACTATTAAAAATATCCAACTTTATAATGGCAACGTTATATTTGACCTATTCACTTCAGTGTTGCCATAAGTAAGTAACCTTCATATTACATTTTATTTACGTACATGTGCTTCTGAAAATCTTGCACAAAGTTTTTTTCTCCTTTGGACGATCTGTGTAAACTTGTGTGATAAGTTTCTCAAAAAATAATTCCTAAAATTGTTAGATCTGGGTAGCCCGGTTATAAAAACAAAATACATTTTTCCTGCTGGCCTTCTGCAATATTTGTAAAAATTTCATGTCTGAACTGAACTGTTCACAACAATGTTGCCAAAACTCAAAACCCAAAAGTAGAATTTCTTATATTCACTGTACAATTGAAATTTTTAAACATTACATTCATCCAGTCAGAATTTTGTATTGAATAGTAGGTGCAACGTAGGTTTTTCCTCATTCTGAAAAATCAAATTTGATTTTATATCATTATAAGTCCATTTTTTAATAATATACAAATATACAACATTAATATAAAATTTCAACTTCCTACGTTCTTATTAACCTATATTGTCAACAAAGTTGCACACGGATGCCCAAGTTTATTAAATAGGATTGCTAATCATTGATCCTTTGAACACGACCACTACACCAACACACAATTACAATGTCTGACGAGTGTTTCGATAAAGAAGTTATAGTCTTCAGAGACTAAAGGTAAACTGTTTACCTTCAATCTGTCAAGACGATAACTTGGTTATAGAAATGCGCGCCAGACAGTGTAATTGTGAGTATTGGTCTAGTTGTAGTGTAAACAGTGGGTCCAGTATGTCCGAAGTGGAATTTCTAATGGTTCCAATAATTCCAACTTATTGATAGTACCAACTCAATTTTTTTCATCTTAAATATCCATCCATTAGGCTGATGAAACTTCATAAAACATGCAAATATTAATAAAATCATTTTTAGGATGCAGCCAGAGCAAAATTGGAACTTGCTGCTTTGCAAAGAGCTCAAAGAATAGATGCTATTGTAGAATTTGTTGCCAGTGGTTCAAGATTGAGGTTGTATATTCCCAAATCAAACAGTTTATGTACCTTTCTGTTAGGTATGTATAATTAAATTCTAAACTGTGAGACACTAGAGAGTTAATGAGAGTAAAAGACGATAATATTTTAGATATGTTTTGAATCTAGAAAGAAACATAAGAAAACATTGTTGCATGAGTTTTCTTTGTGTTCACTTATAGTGTGTTTTTCTAAGATTGAATTTTTGTTTATACTTTCCTATAAAGATTTTGCCTACAAAGCTAGTAGCTTATTTATTTTTTTTCAACTACTCGCTTTAGTTTCTTTATTTGAATACTATAATACAAATATCCCTTACCGAGGAAATTCATACTTCTAAAAACTTATATATAAACATAAAAATCAATATTTTTTATTGTAATAATACATTATAATATAACGTGTTTTCAATTCTAATTTATTCACTCACTTTTTGTCCTATCAAGTAAGATAAATTTTAAACATAGTAAATTTTCATAATACTCTCAATTATATTTTAAAATACTTGATAAAACTAATTCATTAGTGTATAGTTTCTGCTGTTCAGCAAAGTATTTATGGGTTTTTTATCGAGAACTGCTTATTCGTCAAAAAGGTTAACATTCAAAATGTTCCATTAGAAGTGGATGTCTTGGAGTCGAAAATAATGTAGGGATACATCATATCATAATTTATTGCAGGCGGCATTACTTGTCAAAGAGCAACTCGTCAAGCAACTGATACACCTGGAGAGCCCTATGGAGACGAAGCTTTGCTTTTCACTAAAGAAAGATGCATGCAACGAGAAGTATCAATTCAAGTGGATACACATGATAAAGCTGGGAATTTTATTGGTTGGTTATGGGTTGATAACGTAAATATGTCAGTCGCTTTGGTAAAGGAAGGCTTTGCATCTGTCCATTTCACTGGTGAAAAATCTCAATATGCTTCATTACTAAAGAGTGCAGAAGACAGTGCAAAAGCCCAGAAATTAAGAATATGGAAAAATTATGTGGAGGTAGAAAAAGAGGAAAAACAAGAAGAAGAGAAAGTGGTAAGTATTATAATATTCAAGAGAACTTTTCAAAAGCTATAACCAAGGTTACGTGAATCACCTATCAGCTAAAATCTAATAAAACTATAAATTAATTGATTACTGCTACATATTTGAGGTGTAAGGACTAAGGAAAAATTAATTTTATAATTTAGAACAAAGTTCCAGTTTGTTTTTATTCTTATTTTGATATTAATCATTAAGTTGATTTATTAATTAATATAAATACACAAATTATCAGTGTCAATATCAAATGTATTTTGTTGAAAACTCGAAACGTCAGTTTTATCTTTTTTTCAAAAATTATTGAAGAAACTAATTCTGAAACAGAAGAGACCTAAAATCAAGAAGATTTAGAAACATAAATATATCAAAAAGTTTTGTTTTATTATCACTGATAAAACAATGGTGTCAAACTAAATTGTCACAATTGTTACTTTCAGATCCATTATTTCAAATATTTCAAAATGACACATTTATAGGTGACATTAGATATATTGAACTTATTTTTAATAATTTTCAGCCAATTGAACGCCAAATAAACTTTGAAGAAGTAGTGGTCACAGAGGTTACACCTGAAGGTAATTTCTATGTTCAAAGGATTTCTGAAGGACCAAAAGTGGAAGCGTTGTTTGCTAAACTACGGCAGGAATTTGAAGCTAATCCGCCTCTTCCCGGTGCTTACACGCCCAAACGTGGTGATATCTGCGCTGCTAAATTCACAGTAGATGATGATTGGTACAGAGTTAAAGTTGAAAAAGTTCAAGGTGATTTTTGTGTTTGTACTTTTATTATGGGGATAATAATGTTTTTGTTTAAACTAACTATAGAAATATATAAAAAAGAAAAACATTTTAAGCACATAACTTTCTGGAGTTTTTTGGAAAAATCAATACTTTTTGACTTATTCGTGATTGAATTTTGAATTTGTGTTAAAAAGAAGCATATTTTTTATCGATTTTTCACAAATAACTCAAAAACTCTAGATATTCTCGAAGGTTAAATGTGGCTCTTAAAATATAAAAAGAATGTTTTTTTTTTTATTATAGAAGGTGGAACTTATTTAGTGAACAGAATATTTTGGAAAATTGAATGAGTGGAAACCGGTCAATTATTCTTTTTTAAAAAACTTAGACAACCATTCAACTCAGACTTTGTGATATATAAAATTAGGGACGAAATAAGATAGAATCCCTCCATTTTTTTTTGATAGTTTTTAAAAGAAAGATAAATTTTGATATTTTGATAAAGACTTAAAAAAAGTTGAAACGTCAAAATTTATCTTTCTTCTAAAAACTATAAAAAAAAACTAATTTTGAAACAGAAGAGACCTAAAATCAAGAACATTTAGATGCATTAATATATCAAAAGGTCTAAGAAAAACTACATAATTGTATTCTCAAATAATTCTCAGTTTTAAATTGTTTAACTGGAAATAGTTTTTCATGATATAGTTTTATTTAAGTTCTTAATTATTATTTCGTTTCAGGAGGAAAAGCTACTGTTCATTACATTGACTATGGTAACAAAGAAATTCTTCCCACTACCCGCCTAGCAAGTTTACCAGCCGCATACATAAGTGAAAAATCTTTTGCAACTGAATATGTCCTACCCTTCGTTGTCCTGCCCAAAGACGAAGAATTTGCATCAACGGCAATAAAATACCTCAAAGAAGATACAGCTGTTAGTAAATTATATTTGAATGTTGAGTATAGACAACCTGGATCGCCTCCTGCCGCTTCATTGCATTCTGATAAAACTTCTGATTCTGATATCGTCAAAAACCTTATAAAAGAAGGATTGTTAATCGTAGAAAACGTTAAAGGAAGGCGCCATAATAAATTGGTAAGACATTTTTTTTATTTTTCAGGTGTTTTCTGACAAATCAATATAAAGTTAGATATATATATATATATATATACATATATATATATATATATATATATATATATATATATATATATATATATATATATATATATATATATATATCACGTTTAAAGAAAAGTCGAAACGTCAAAATTCAACTTTCTTTCAAAAACTATCAAAAAAACTAATTTTGAAACAGAAGAGACCTAAAATCAAGAACATTTAGATGCATTAATATATTAAAAGGTCTAAGACTATCTATATATTTATAGTTCTGAGAGTAACAGAAATGACTAGCAATTTTTGTGAAACGTATGTCAGTCTTTTTTGATATGAATTTCTTCACAGTTGGAAAGCTACAAGGAAGCCCAGGAAATTGCGAAAAAACAGCATGCCAACATTTGGGAATATGGAGACATCTCAGAGGTTGATGCTAAGGAATTTGGACTTGGCAATTGTAAGTATGGTACATAATGAAATACTAGTAAACATCATAACAGAAGTGAAAATCGTACATTTAAAATGAATTTAACGACAAACTTTGAAATATTCTGGTTAATGGTATGTTTTCTTGATTCTTTGTAAATAAATGTAATAATTGTTTCATTATACTTATCTGCAAACAACCGGTTTTCATCTATTTTGACAAAAACGTAAAGGTGGTATTTTCAGAACAGCGCACGGAAAATTTTTCCCGATCTCCGATTTTTTTCCGTGTGCTAATAAACAAAAAGTTATAAGAAAAAAGAATTATTTATTTTCTGGAAACAACATAAGTAATATATTCAGAAATCGTTGGGATTCATAGTAACATTTTTTGTACAGTTTTTATCATTGCAAAAGTCCCTTCGGTATTTCATTCTTTAGAACTAAAGATGTTGAAGCAGACGATTCGCAGATATTTTTATTTTCCTGATGGTATCGCAGAGCTTGTGAGAAGTGTTAATCAATTTTTGTGATACTTCTATTTTTCTTTATATGGATTCTTTTATATATCCCTCTGCTACGTCGAAAGAAGCCATCCTCCGTGTCTTTTGAGAGTAAGCAAATCAGCGCCGTTTTCCACCAACATGTTTGCCGAGGAACGCATTAGCCCATGTCTACTATATGGTACGAGAGCTAGCAACGTCAGGAAAAAAGAATTTCAAGTTAGCAAGTTTTTAGATATGCTACCTCTCTCACTCTCCCGGACATCATATGATCCATCTGGCTGGGGGTAGTGGTTGCGTTCATCGATGCGCATCTTACCTGTACAGGTAAAATATAAATTTTTCAAATCATTGTAAGAAATTTCTTTTTTCTCTTATTATTTTTATTGAACTTTTTGCAACATGAATCTATCATTGCCAGATATTTTTATTGTTGTTTAAACTGTGCCAGACGCTAATTTTTAATTTAAAAAAATATTGTTTCAAAATATTTTAGTATGGTTGAAATTTTTATATAATGTCATCTAAGTATCTAAAAACCTAAGAGTAATTTGTCAAACAATAATTCGATTACGAAACCTTCAGCCAAACCGATCTAAAAGTGAAAAGTGGTTGGGAATGTTGAAAGAGAGTACAGACAGTACAGAAACAGCAACGAATACACCAATGTGACTAAACCAAAGCCATCTTGACTCCAAACCACTGCTGTCGTCTATCTCGCTTGCGCCACTAACACGTGATTGTCTGTACTCTTTCAATAACTTTTAACTTTTAGATCGGTCCGGCTGAGGGTTTAGCAATCGAATTATTGTTTGGCAAATTAATTTAAGGTTTTTGGATACTTCAATAACATCATATAAAAATTTCCGCCATACTAAAATATTTAAAAGAAAACTCTTAATTCAAAATTAGCGCCCGCACAGTTTAAACAATAATAATACCTGACAATGATAGATTCTTGTTGCAAAAAATTCAATAACAATAATAAGAGAACAAATTCTAAAAATGTTTTGAAAAATTGGTATTTTACCTATACACTTGAGATGCACTCTAATGAACCACTACTGATGATGAACCACTACCGCCAGCCAGATAGCTTGTATGCTTCTGGAAGAGTGAGAGAGATAACTTATAACAAAACTGGCCTACCTGAAACTCTCTCTGAAAAACGTTGCTAGCTAGCTAGCTCTTAGACTGATACTGTTCGGGATTTTTCGGTTTCGATGAGTGCCTTGCAAATATTAACTGCTTCTAAATCAATGGCCAAAAATGATAATATCACTCTATATATTAGACAACTAATTAATTCTAATATGAAAATGGAAAAGACATCAAGTTATAATAGGTACCAAGACATTTAGGTATCTCAGGAAATGAAAAAGCGGATGAATCAGCCAATTAAAAAAGATAAGAGAATTTTATAAGGGACCTGTTTGATATCCTGGGTACACCACAGGAGATGAAGAGTCTACATTTGTTACCCTTTGTAGTCACCTATTTCTAATTTTGAGGAGCATGAAGTAGTTCTTCATGTACTCACGGTACACTCTTCAAACAAGCTGATAACAAGTAAACACAGATCTTGGCTGTATATCGTTAGACAAAAAGCCAATAGAGAAGAAGAAGAAATCCTCGGTGACGTTAAATAATCGTTTTGTTTTGTGCCACATTCTGGACATTATATTTAAACTCAGCTTCATACAAAAGCTTCGGCTTCCTGATTACAGATTTTTAACACTGAATCCGCCATTACTTTCAAATAAAAACTTTTCGCATCAGACTTTGTATATAAAAATATATATATATATATATATATATATATATATATATATATAAATCTCTTTAACAAAAACAATAAATAAATATATACATTTACAAAGAGATTTTAAGCTGAAAATCTAGAATCAAAATCAAATATGTTTCTGTACATTATAGTTGGTTATTCCCTGATGCAATGATACTAAAAATTCATGAAAATACTACCTAAAAATCTAATGTTGTAAACATCGAATCAATTGTAATTATACATGCTTAACTATAACAAATAATAACCTTTTTTGATAAAGTATATTAATTTTTCTTGGCATTTCAGAAATAAAGTGGAGGGACCAGTTGATCAGAGCAAACCAGCTACATTGTGGATTCATAAACTTCCAAATCATATTGATTGTATTAGCAAACTTCCACATATATAATCTATATACATAAAAGAAAATATACATAATTTTATAGGATATATTTTAAATTGACACTATTATTACTTATGATACGTAAAGAAATATGTTTTAGGTGTAAATTTTTTTACTAGCAATTCGTTTATTGTTATTTTTTGTAACACTTTACTCTGCATTTTGAAATGATTAGAATCGGTTACATGTTTTATGTACTTTTTATGAAAATTCTTTATACAATATGTAATTTATCTATATTTTTATCATTAGTAAATGAAAAAGTTTCATAATTTTTATGTTAAAAAGATATTTGGTAACTAGACTGATTGTCATTTATTGGCAAAATTTAGGAGAACAGGCTCTGTATTGTTATTTACTTATGTATTGCAACTATAATTTTCTGGGTAATGAAGATGATGTAGGGTATGGGCTCTGTTTACAAATAAATCACTTTGATCGTTATGTCTTTTATTTATTTCTCACTGATGCATCGATCTTTGTTTAATTTTACAAGACTAGACCACAAATCTATAGTAACATTATAAGCTGAAAAGATGTAACTCAATTAATAAAAAAATTACTCAGTAACATATATTTATATTTTTACGTTCACACAGCCTGACATCACATTTTGTAGTCCTTATAGCAGATGTTATGGTCTGCATTTCTTGTCTAATTTGGTCTATTAGCTGACAAATATTTTTATTGTTGACTTTAGATTTTCAATAACCCCATATGAAGTCTCATGAGCTCGAAGCAGGTGATCTATTATACTGTCCCCTTTTTCCCATCCATCGTTGTGAAAAAATTCTGCGTAAAAGTTCGTGCGGTTAAAGCGAATTCCTAGATTTTCATCAGATCAAAGTATACATTTATTAATTTCTTAGACGTTTTTATGTGTTCGGATGTTCACTGGACACTGTTCGGATCAGCTGATTGTTCAGTTTAGCCAAAATAATCAAAAAGAATGCAATTTAACGTGTCCGTAGTATTAAAATATAAACGACCAATACACAAAACCAAGTTTCAATAGTCTATTTACTAATAATAAAGTAATATTAGATTCACTAAGCGTTAGAGACATCGAATTAGCTCACTGCCCACTATTCATAGTTTTATGACGTGAATGGGCGGCTAGCCTTAATGAATACGTGACAATACTGGGCGCGGACTGTACGTACTTCTAACCGAGACTGCCTCCCCTACTTCCCACTCATAACACAAGAGCCAACATAACCTCAATCTAGTCTGATTGTGTTTGTACTGCGCTCATTCACCTGTGAAATCGTGAGTGTTGTGTAAGTATGAAAATACAGTACTGTAGTGTTTTTTGTTTGTTGTGTTATTATTTGAAATATTACTGCTTTGAAGTGTGAAAGGAAAGTGAAATGACTACTAAACATAATACCTTAACTCTTAAAGATAAACTGGAAACATTAAAACGTTTGGATAGCGGTGAAAGTGTCACAAAACTAGCAAAAGAGTTAAACTTTAGCACAGCAACAATATGTGACTGGAAGAAAACCCTGCGAAGCTTCAATAATATTGCACAACGTCTTCAGAGGCAACTCATGAAAATCAGCAAACAGCGCGGAGGTTGACAAGGTTGACGAAGCACTTTTTCTATGGTTCTTCCCTTTAAGTGGACCTATTGTTCATAAAAAAGCTATGCAGTTGGACGAGTTATTAAATGGTGAAAATTCATTACGAGTCAATACCGGATGGTTTGACCGATGGTAAAAGCACCATGGTATACGCCAGTTAACTATAACTAGAGAACAACTTTCTTATAGGTAATTATTAGCCCCAGCAAACTTATAACACCGATGAAACCGGCCTTAATTTCAAAACTCACGCTAACAAAAATCTTAGCTTCCAAAGCAATAACTCGTACTATTCATTGTATGAGTAAGGACCGATTAACATTAATGGCTTGTTTCAATGCTGCCGGTAAACATAAACTTTCTCCCATAATAATAGGCAAAGCTGCTAAGCATCGAGCCTTCAAATATATCAACATGAACTCACTCCAATTTATTATAGACACAAGAAAAGAGGATGGATGGATGGATGGATGGCAAAATATTTAAAGAATGGTTTCATGATCAATTCGTACTTTCTGTTAAACAGTTTAGTAAAGAAAATGATTTTCTCCCTTGTGTTATCTTTTTGATCGACAATGCACCGTTCCACCCAGACTTTGAAGAACTTACTTGCAGATAAAGGCAAGCTCTTTCTTCTTCTCTTTTGGTATAGGCAGGAAGTGCTGAGTAGAGGTTTATAGATCCTTGACGTCACATGGATTAAACCGGGTCGGAAACAACTGTTCTGAAATTCAAGGGCACAATATGTCTCCCTCACATACAGTGAAACTGGGTCATTGGCAGTTATCTTCATCCAGACGTATTTTGTTGTCTTGATTTTTTTTCTAGGTATTTCTGAAGAAAGTGCTTCAATGTCTCAGTGAAATAACGCATTTTCACTAAATAACTATACATGAGCGTATTCCAATTATTGTTTTGGCCTGTACATCGGTCTGATCAAATGATTAATCTATTTTCCTGGCCAAAGGGTAGTCGAAATGTAGAAGTGATGTATCTCAAAATGCAAGACCCGATTTCCTACAAACCCCGTAGCGCATCATGCCATACAAACATGTTTGCAACGTTGTCAGTCATATTGTGGATTGTTAAGTTGTAGTTGGTAGTACACGACGCCATGAGTTAATATAGGTGTAAATAAGACTTGCTGTAGGTATACACATATTGTTATAGCATTTCTGCTTGCTGAATCTTGTGAGTCTTATATACTTGGTCAGCTCTGCGATTGTCAACTTCGATCGATTTCCTCTCTTCTTCATTCCGAGCCAGTACCAACTTGGCGTCAAATTGATCGCAGTTTCCATGTGTCAGAGCGAGGTGTCCCAAACCTTAAATTAAATTCTCTTTTGAAAATCTTACTTTACAAAGTAGAGTTTGCTGGATTATCAGGGTATTTCTGCTTCAATAAACTGTACATTTTGGAGTTCAGGACATTTTTTCGATGATACATTCCTACTATAATGATAATTTCTATAGAGAAATATTCAATGTGCTCTCTGATATTCCCTCTCACTGTAGTATCGAATTCATTTCATTCAGTTCAAGTGAGTGCCCCTCTTATCTTTTGATGCAACCTGACCATCTTTCATTTTTTTGTAAAATTTGAATTTGCCTTTGTTTCATGACAAACGTGTTACACAGATACACAGGTTTCCATTCAAGGAATAATCAAAAGAAGCTTGTCGAGTTGATGTGGAATCTGATTTACCTAGACGCCTTTTCCGTGGTTCCCGTGGGGCGATGAATTTAAGGAGTAAGAGAGACTGTTCATTGTACGTTCAAACGGAAAACTGACGAAATAAACTATGTACGTACGCAAGACTAAGAGAAATGCATCCTTATTTCTCACAAGCCGCTGAACAACCTCGAGGATTTGAAGGTGAAACCTTTTCAGGAACGACATCACTCTTTCCGCGATTGGTTTTGTATGATTTTGCACTGTCTTTTATAATTGTACGCTTCTTCTAATTCCATTCCGCTAACTGAACAGCACGTTTACGGTTATTCACTATTAGCCAATATTCATGATAGAAAATGAGTAAACAACAATGCAAACATACTATGAAACCTCACAGCAACAATACCACGTTGGTTCAGCGCTGCCAACATGAAACGTTTTTCCACCAAACCAAAGTATGATTCGGCCCCCTTCTGGCTATCTAGCGGTTTGAAAACTAACTACTTCAAGGTAGGATTCGCTCGAGCAAGTGACGAAGATCGTTTATCAAAAACCAATATTAAACAAAGCATTATATTGGGTAAAATGGTCAATAGTTTTGGTTGCTTTGAACCAGATGTCTTTCGGTCCTCGGGACAGATAGAACAGTCTTTATACAGATTTTATAAATTGTGATGATAGGCTGTATCGAAGGAATCGTCAGCAATAGATTTAATAAACTCGACATTAGATTTCACAAAAAGAAGCTTGCGCATTGATCTTCTATACAAATTATTCATATCTGTATAGAGTACTGGTAAGCATAAATCACCAAGTGTTTACTTATTGACAGATTTTTCAAACGTTTTTAGCATGTTCATAATTAGCACTAGTTATGTTTTATTTATTGTGAAAGCACCCAATCGACAACAATTTTTCATCATTTAATTTGTCCTGAAGTGATGTTACTATTTTAGAGATTGTAAATGTAAATTTAGATTTTCCTTATTTTCATCGCAAAAATGTGATTCTTATTCGAGTACAACCAGAAAACGGAAACAGCAGTAAAAGAGATATGTACCGAGTCAAGTAGCTTTTCACAGGTAGTTGACTTATTGAGTTCTTCGAGCGAACGAGTAGTGAGTACAGTGAACTGGGGTTCAAAACTAACTAACTACCTATTCAAAATGAAACAGCCACACCGGAAGTATACCCACATCACCCAAGATATACCCCAGGCGAATAGGAGCAGGAGCCTTAACCGAATTAGGGAAGTAAGTGACTTAGGAGAGATTCAACCGACTGTCCTATGAAGAAGGACTTTAAGGAAGTTGGGAACAAAAAATATAAAGAAAGCGGGAAGTAAGACCGCTGATAAATGCAATAAATAAAAGAAAAAAAATTAGAAGACGAAACGAACAGGCAAAACCGAATGCCACCTCCGGTTATATTGAAGTCTCCATTTATGTGGACAGTCATTTGAAAACAACTAGTTCAAAGAAAATCTAAGTCCAGTGCATTATGGCACCCGGAAAATTAACGATGAGAGCTTTAACAAAATAAGAATGCTCCTCAGCGAATATACAGAATTGCACATACCCACTCAAAGAAAAAAGGAATAATTTTTTTCATAAAAAAGACTGTGAACACTTTTACGATGCACGCCGAGTGATCAGGTCTAAAACTGAAAAAAGTATGGTAATTGACGAGCTGTACGCGGATAATACCCGCAAATTACTACCAATCTTCACGGTAGTTAGAGCCTGCAGAAAAACGGACATACAAGATAGTAATGTATCTATGCCTAACAAAAATAAGTATGGTAAAACATAAGAAACATGAAGGACCTGAACAATGCTACAGACGCCATGGATTGGACATGTATTGTGTGAGATGCGCAGGACTGCACTTTAAGAAAGGCGAACTTTCAAAACTGCGAGGCCCTCGGGATGTGTCCAAAATCCCAAGAAGGCAGAATCAAACAAACTATTGATTATGCTGCAGAACATATTGACACTCATAGCGTCATTGAGCAACAGGCAAGACTCGCCTGATCTGTTTACAGCTTTCATAGAAACGACATAAAGGAGCTATCAGAAGCGATAGAGCAAAGCACCGCTACGACCGTAGCAGACAAATACGGCAGATTCAAAAACAATCGAAGATCTGAGAAATTTTATTAGGGAAAAAATTGAAAAGCTGAAAGAGCCCAAAGGTTATAAAATCCTGATGAAAGAAAGGAGAGTAAGGGAAATAAAACAGTAAATTCAAGAAAAACTACAGGAACTTATAAACGAAGAATGAAACAGAAGGAAAAAACGAACCAAACCAGCAAAAACCCAGCATAAGAAACATACCAAAAGTCCTTAGAGAGGAAAGGAAGCTAATTCCGCCAATACACGGAAAAGACTAGATGTTTTACACGGAAGAACATGCAGAAGCTCTGAAAACAGCCGTGAAAATTTTGTTTACACTGAATAAACATGATGACAAAAACATGGACTATATTTAGATGAGTAGGAACAAGATATTTTGGGATTCGCAACACCGATGAAAGTGCAAAAACTACTTCTTCCTTGACATAAGTAAAGCCTTCGATCAACTGAGGATTTGTTTAAATTATGAAAGAGGCAGGATACACGAAACTTCTCATAAAACTCCTGATTATCTATTTCAAGTAAAGTTGGCAAACAAAAAATTGGAAGTTGGAGAACAGCAGGCATCGAAAAAACGGAAACGTGGTGTGTAGAAGTGAAAATCATCAAGAAAAGACAATATCACAAACGAGATAGACGAATTGTGTAAAACATGGAAAACAGAAATACACAGCGAGGAAAACCAAGCCGCCCTCTACAAGAAAAGAACGAGTCACCCAGACCAGAAAATAAAAATCAATGACGAAGAAATCAAGTGGACAAACACGGCCAAATAACTGGACGTGACACTAGAAACAAGTGTTAATTGTCCTTGAAGCGAAGTTTATGGAGACACAACACCGCAAAAAGTATTGGGACATAATGCAGATAGGGCTAGAAAAGCTAGGATCTAGAAACACAAAAGCTAATGAAACCCACGAAGTACACCGGAGAGGACTACAGGAAATACGGAAGACTCAGGAGACAACTGTTTGCTATGACAACTATACGAATGATCAAGTCAGGTGAAAAATATAGGAAACATACCTTTAGGTATATAAGGTTACCAATTATATATGTACGCACAACTCTGATTATTATGTTACTTGTATTAATTATCTATGATATTAATATTCTATAATTAAACAAATATGTAATGCTGAAAACATTGAAAACCGTTTATTACATCCACATATATGTATACTAGTTACAAATACTTGAAAATTTCTTAAAAATACCTAATATATTACACTAATTAATCTCTATACACTATAATCACCTTATCTTCTAAAAATAAAATGCATTGCTCCCAAAATTAAGCTTTCAATTATTTAACAAAAAATTAATTTAAAAAATGTCACATATTTTCATTAATTTCATTGAATTATGTACAAATCACAAAAATGCTATCACTCTTGTATGTCACCTTCTTGCGTTTGCACTGTTGATTTTACCATGCATGACCTTGCAACCGATTCGAATAATCTGAAAATTGAAACTGATTCATAATTTTATATTTATTAATTCTTAAAAATTACATATTCACTGCGAAAACTTATTAAAAAACTTCCACATTCTAATGATAGTTTTTCTATTGTTAGCAATTTGCTTCAAGGCACAAATCACCCATTAAATAGATTAAAAAACAATAAAAAAATAAGAGACAAAATATGTTCTATATTTTGATTTTTAGGTTTTGTTTTGTTCTTTAATTGATTATAGTATTTTTTTTATCCGTCTCTTGAATATGTTATTTATAATTTTTTTTCAGAATAATTATGTTCTCTTAATGCAGCTTTTGCTTTTTTAATACCTATGTTTCTAAATCATGATCTGATAGTTGGATAACTCTATCAGCAAAACTAAAACTAAAAATCACTGATTTCTTTTGTGACACAGAATGACATGAATTCGAGTTGAGTATCTCGAGGACCAAGTTGGTTGTGTATACCATTCGGTTCTTATGTTATTGATCTTATTGTTAATTTTACATAATGTAACATCAAGAAAATTGATTTCGTTATTTTGTTCAATCTCCATTGGGAATTTTTTGATAAGAATTGAACTTTTAGTAATATTTTAAAGTTCAATTTTCAGTACAGCAGTAATGCAGTCTACATAATGGAAAAAGAATGGAATATTTATGTTTTCTTAAGACAGTTTCTTCAAGATCTCCCATAACTAATTGAGCTATTACACTTGATATGGATACCATATAACACAAATTTGAAGTATGTTATTGTGTTAGTTCCGGTGAGTCGGTTTGGTTTTTATATAAAAGTTATCTATTTATCGACCTTCAACATTTGGTAATATAACCTAAGAATAACAGATATATATTAATACATATTCAGACAAAAATTAATATGTATCTGAAAAGCTGAATACATTTTTTACACGTCTAGGAATGACAAGATGACTACTTGCAACTTTTAATAGCAAAAAAGTTTGGAAGGTGATGTAATTTGGATAGTATCATCTTCATCATATCCAGAAAAGGTAGAACTAAGTAGAGAGCGTTTTTTTGGTGAAACTTGCGGTCGATCATTTTGATAAGACATGACATAGTGGTTTGTAAGGTATCTGTGCATATTAAAAGCAAACCCATGATGTGGTTAAGGTTATGTTCAACAATGTAATGCTTACATTGGAAATGTCAGCGACAGTCAGAAACGGTCTGTATTGCGTTTGGAGAACTTAATATTTGCGAAAAAGAAGCTATGTATAGATAATGTAAAAATTATTCTTACTTTTCAATCTCTGGGGCACAATGCACGAATTCATGTTGCCAAAACCTGTATGTTGGATTCTTGATAAGTTCTATGAAGGTAATCAACAGTCCCCAAGGATGTGGTCTATTTACAATTAACCTTTCCAGTAATACCCTTGTAATCTGTTCTTGAATGGCCTCTGTATTGGCCTCGGCAAATAGATAAAGCAATGTACATGAAAAATAGTGTGTGTGACTATTTGGATATCTTAACTGATTTGCAATAGCATTCAGAAAAAGGTATCGACCTTCTGTGTCAAGATCAACAGCCAAATTTTGGAAGATATCCATATGAGCACTATGTGCAATTGTCGACATATTGGGTGTATGGCTCTTGTTCCTGATATAAGCTATGGCTTGTGTGCCGACATAAAGTACTAAGGCATTCATTAGAGGAATGTTGTACCGGACGCCAGGCTCATTTGAAACCTAAAAATATAAACACAGTTTTATGGAAAATTTTTCATATGTTTAGCATATTAGGTTTTAAATTAATCTACTGTTTACATAGGTCTGACATCTCAATATTCATAAAATAGATTAAATTATTAATGAGACGAAAAAATAATTCACATATATAAAGACGAGAAATGATAAATAAGACCTGAATAACTTTGGGTAGAATGTATATAAATGTACATAAATTGAATTGAAGGTTGTTTAGTTTTTAATGTAAAAACTATAAATTCCTAGATTTCAAATTTCAATATTCAAATTGACGCTTCATTGATTGAAATATTGGTTAAAAAATTTTTTATTAAGACTGAAGTTAAATCGAAACGTCAAAATTTATCTTTCTTTTAAAAATCATAAAATAAAACTTATTTTGAAACAGAAGAGACCTAAAATCAAGAAAATCTAGAAACAAACAAATCAAAAGGTCTAAGAAATTAAGGATTTAAATAAAATTTATAGCTCTATTTTGTAAATTCCAATAAAACTTAATATAATTTAGTTGACTACTGCTATATATTTGAGATGTAAGGACTGAGGAAAAATAAATTTTTCTTATTAGAACAAAATTTCTATTTTGATTTTATTCTTATTTTGATGTCTATGATGTAGGTGATCTATGGATTAATATAAAGACAAATTGTGGATATTAAGCAAAATGCAAATATTTCTATTTATTGATAAATATCCAAATTTACCTGCAAGTTGCTCCTCAATTCTGATAAAAAAGTAACTGGAGCCCTAGCTTTTAAATATGAATCGAGATCTTTTCTAAACTGTGCTGGAGTTATCATCAACGATAAATTTGTTAGTATTCTGGGTCCATATGATATTTCCTGGAGCATGTCAACTTTCAAGTTAGGTGTAAACGGATCGGGCAGTCTCATATTTCTCGGAAACGCTGAAAGAATCAAATTTCTCATTTGAATACAGTTGGGCGGAATGACGTCACAGAAACCATAGTGATAATCGCATAAAAACTCTGGAAAATCATGTAAAAGGACGAGCAGTACCCGAAGAGTACCTTTGTACAACATGGTAACCGGTTTTGCTAACTCAGCATTTCTTAAAAATGGAGCTAAGTATTTGAATAAATCCGCCAACAGTTGAGCATACATTGGCCAACACCTGAAAAAAAAAGAAGCTTTTTTGTATCAACATCAACGCATATCAACTATACTAAGCACAACTGATAGATTATCAAGTAGTTGAATCCAATAGAAGCAATTTTTGGTTCCAATTGGTCGCCTTAAATAGTTGTTGGGTTCAGTATAGTTATTGATTACAAAACTTAAATATCCGAGTAATATTGATATTGTAACGGGCACACAGCCGCACGCCAACTGAAGGCATCGCAGGTAACTTAATATAGTGAAAGCTATAATGTGAGGAGTATTCAGCCGCACGCCATCTGATAGCGCCAGCTATAGCTTAACGTAGCAGCTGAAGTGAGGTTCATTTTGTAACTAACAACCCGCTTGTTTAGTAATAGCTATCATTATATGATCATTGCATAACCTCATTGAGAGTAATATAATACTTTGAAACTTACTTTTGTTGTGGACTACTGGCGAGCATTCTTCCCATAAATACTCTATGAGAAACTAATTCTAACCAAGCATAACAGAAGCCGGCAGCTTTAGTTGGTCTTAATATGTGTAAAGTGTGGCAGTATGCATTCAATATGTGGAAATTGATAGCTTCTAAGACAGGTTCAGGGGCATTTAACTCTAAAAATAACATGGTGAATATCCTTTGATAAGGCAACTGTTGAAATTCTGTTCCGCGTGTGTCGTGATCCTGTAGTAGACATCCCGCTACAATACCTAAAACCTAAACATGATGCATTATAGAATTTGTTCAATCTAAAATTACGTCAAAATAAAAGAAAACAAAGGACTTGCTGAAGGACAAACTTTCTCAATCAATATTTCAACAAGACAAAAACTCAATCTAAATCTGTCAACTTCAACCTTGACATTGAGTGGAAAACAGAGATTTCTTGGACTCACCCTAAATAGTAAACTCCTCTGGAGCAAGCATGAAAAGGATACAGCCATGGCTATGAGAATATGCGCAACGACTGTACTAGAAGTTATTTAAATGTAATTTAAATATATATAGGAACATTCTGAGACCTCAGAAACAGATAAAAATGTGCAAATGAATCTGATAAATAAGCGCCAAATTTATGCCTTTTGATTGAAGTGTTGCATAAAATTAAAAGATCGTCTTAATTTCATTCCCATAATTGTTTCTGAAAATGAAAGTTCGCTAAAATCATGAGACAAAATTTCTAAATGAAAAACTCGCCTCACCTATATAAGGCAAAATTCATAAAGGTCATTGTTAGGACATGGTGAAATCAGAGATAGAGAAGGAGAACAACTGTATTCTCAGAAAGTTATAAGGAGGTACTAGTACGTTTGCACAACAAAATTTATTTGCGAATTTTTGTCGCTAAAAAGTTTTCCACTAGACATATTTGTATTATCAGATTTTGCACAATGCAGCCTCTAGCTCTTCTCTAAAAATAAATATATTCTGAAGGGAAATATTTTTATACATTTCCTGATATTGAGAAATCCACGACAGAGCAGACTAAAGTCATTCCCGCAGTAGTATTTCAGAAATGTTTCACAAACCTTCAGAGTGCAGTACTTTGAAGAACATTAATTCAAATTTATTATGACGTTTGTTTTTAATAATTTATATTTTTTTATTACTCCTCCTAACTATGTAGAAGTGGTTTTTTGAAAGTCACAGAAATAAATTTACGTTTCGTTAGATTTAAAAAATAAGACAAAATATAAGATAAGAATATAAGATTTCAAAATAAAATTACACTTACTTTATTCAAAAGATGTATTTTCGTCGTCGTATTGTTGGCATCGCCTGAATGTTTAACTAATAACGCCACCAATCTAACAAAGGCGTCTAAGGTATGATAGCATTTCGGTTTTAGTAATGTTACGTTCGTCGTGGTTTTTTCTGCAAGAATTCTGTACACAGTTTCTACACATAATTGCGTAGAAAGTCGAAAAAACCTTGTAATCAAATCGTCGGTTTTTAATATACCATAAACGTTCATCTGGTGCACAAACATACTAAAAGCTTTTGTGGAATCGCGGCCTTGGTTTTGTGTGTGATATATGGTAATCCAATCGCGGAGAAGTTGGTCTGTTTTTTCTACAAGTCCTGGAGGATCTTCATAATTAGGCGCTCTCACCTATTAAATAAGTATCAATAAAATTAAATAAGTTTAAAAAAAACATCTTATTTAAATGTATTAAGGCTAGAGTTCAGTACTATAAAAACAGGCTGGTTAATACATTCCATGTATTCCTCATAATAAAAATATATATCACATTTTGAGTAATCACCGATTATGTGTAGCGTATTAATTCACCAGCTTCAACCGCTACTTTATATTCTTCTTCACCCGCTATAACCATCTTCTCTATCGCAATGTCTTTGGTGTTTTTTATAACAGTTTAATGTGACAAATATGTGTTAGGAGACATTGTAGGAAGATTTGCACCACCTAAAACTTTGGATAACTGCTTATATAGAAGTCCCGCAGCTATTATACCGCACACCAAAGCTTTATTTTGTCAAGCTCTTTTTCATCATTAGTTGTATTCAACGTAACACCACATATATTACATTTGCAAGTAATTGTACGTTTTACTCCAAATCGCTTCTCAGTTAATAATCATACATTAGAGATATCACAATGAAATAAAATGTAACAAACTTTTCAATTCGATATTACATTATGCTAAGAAAAAACGCATATGTAAATTTGACAATTTAAAACTTGAGTATTCAGATATAGGTAAATTGAAATCAATCCAATCATAATTGATCAATGGTCAAAATTCTGGACTGAATTAATGTATATGTTGATCGAAATGGAAGGGGTTTTTATTGGTTGACTTATAAAGCATTTGACTCTACTAACATAAATAACTATAAATAACAGGTAAAGATGTACCTGAACATGAAGTTGAATAAAAAAACTCATACTAAATAAACAATAATGATAAGTTTTTAGTCCTTTGATATGAATGTCGCAAATAATAGCGAAATTAAACTTAATCTTGTATGCCATCTCATAATATTTAAAAAGTTATGACAGGGATACGTATGCCGTTTTTTTGAAATTTTCAACTCTTTACAACTCGACTGTCAAAATATTTTGATTAAATTCATCATAGTCAAAACCTCTACGCGCAAATTACCGTAAAAATAGTATGAATGGTTTTCGAAATATAGATCTAGTCGCGGGTACTTGTGTACCTACATAAATATAAGTACATTTGACATTTCTAAATATTCAAAAATATATTTTCCTACAATATCGATAACTTCTTACCAGACAAATAAATGTAAATTGAATTTGGATATTCAAAATTCTAATTCTAAAAGAACCCTCAGCCTCTCATTTCATTTTTATGATATCCCCCACTGTAAGCTATATTTGCTTATATAAAATGACAGGTCTTACAACATTGATTGCCTATTCCCGAAAATATATATTGTGAGAACTTTAGCCTTAAAAATGACATTTTGGGTGTAATCAATTGGTACAAAAGTTGAAAAACCATAATATATGAACATGTAAGTACAGAAACTTAAAAGAAAGGTTATTGAAGAGAAACTATTACTTTTGAATAATTGAATGAAAGATCTGCTGTTGAGACACGTTAAAATTTATTGCCATGGATATTAACGTACAATCTCTTGAAAAATTGCTTGAATGTGTGAGAAAATAGTTCAAGATTTAATAAACATAGTAATGCAATAAAGTCTGGACGTTTGATGTATAAAGTAAGTTTGGGAGTAGTGGGATAAATTTAAATGACCTACACCTTGAGGTCAATATAATTGTTATAATTGCAAATTTCTTTGTTTACTAGATAATGTATAGACCAAATCCACATTGATGTATACATGCAGCAAGTTTACAATTTATGTATAAAAATTCTAGCTAGATTAGTGTGTTACAAAAATGTAGATTCTCACGATTATTTACTGATTATATTGATACTGAGTTGATAATAATTCCTAATAGATTGCATTGTCTTCTACTTGGTGATTAACTATATTATTGATATAAAGTAATGCAACAAAATAATGTTAGATATTTTAATTAGTCCACTTATACAACTTACCTGTAAAATTCCATTATGAATGTGAACTGTCGGACCAATTGCTGCCCTATCTCCAAAAAAAGAGCTTGGTTCATTCTGTCGCAAAATATCCATAATGTTTCCTAATCCTTCTGGTGGTTGTCTTGTGTGCGTTTGAATTTTTGAAAGCATTTCAATAGTATTACAGAAATCATTGTCCGTAACAAATTGCCCTGACCTACAAAAATGTATTATAAAAAATCGAAAAGCGATATACCTGTCAAAAATATATAAACGTTTTCAAAAAGGAAGGATTACTCTTTTGAGAATGTACTAAAAATGTTCAACAAACGTTATCCATTCAATATCTACTAAACTAGAATCAGCTACAGGCCACTTTATTTGTTTCACAGTTTTTTCCAAATTGGTAATAGATTATCTTTAAATCGGATAAAGGCCTCAAATTAGGATTAAATTGGATTAGAGACAACATCCTCAAGATGAGATTAACAGCGTTCCATATAACAGTTATAGGATACCAGTCAAGACAACTATCTCAAAACTAAATTAGAAAAAAAATTTCACTAAAAACAGTTACAAACTATATATTGCGTGTTCAAAATGCGAAGATTCTTCAACATATACACATGAAATAAGGTATTCCACAAAAGTTATAGAAGTTGATTAATATTGGATTATTGTTAAAATTTATGAACTGTTCCAACAATCCCGTTTTTGAATATTTTGAATGGAATCTTCCTTAATTGGTCAGAAAGAGCAGTGCAGGAAGTTCTTTAATTCTGAGGTGGTGGTTGGTAAGGCATTTGTTTCAAATGTCGTATAGAATTGATAGTGCTTAATAATAAACATAGCTGCGTGAATTCAATTACAATAAGTGATTAAAAATGTTTTAAATCTGGTTTATTGATCTACAAATGAAGTCTTCTCAAGCAATATTTGACACCCTTATGCAGTTACAAGTTGGAAGAGGTTCTCATATTGGCTTTCTTTGTCTCAGGTTGGCTTCTCTGATTCTATTTCTAACCATCTGCTCTATTATTTCAATATTACGACTGGTGTGATTTAAAAATCTGGCTGTCGAACATAGGACTAAAAACCTGTCTGATCAATGCTTTGATTGAGTTTTTGATCGTGGAAAACATAATTTTTATGAGAAACCAAATTTTCTAACCTAATTTAACCAAATTTTCTTTATAACTTATTGTTGAGGAGGTGATTATCTTAAAAATGGTATGTAGAATGTCTTCAATTTTTGCAAATTTATTTAAATAAAGCTACACTTACCAAAATAAGTTTAATTCGATTTTTGTGTTCGAAATTAATGAAATTATTACAGGTAAAAAATATTACAAGCTATGTATTTAAAAAAATTTGTCCTACCTATCATCTATAAGGTAAAGTTGTACCAACTGCATGGCAAAATTAACTCCCATGTAGTTAAGACCATTTTCCATACATTGTGCTAGTGCTAGATCGTATTGTGGAATATTTACTAAGCCACTTTTAATAAGTGTATCCACGGCGTCGATATTGTAACGTTGTTGTTCATTTTGACATTCTGTCAAATATCTTGTAACTAGTTTATTGGTCCATTGTTGGCCGTAGACTCTCGGATCTTGCATTGTCTTAAGAATTCTCACTATTAACTCTTTGAATCGAAGACTCACTGGATCAGTTTCATTTAGTGTAGAGGTTTGAAGATCTTGAAGACTTTCTACACACTAAAAGATAAATACTTGTTATAATGGCATTGTTGGCTACTGAGCCACACAACAGCAAACAAAAATTAGCTAAAAGTCTGGAGCTTACAAGTTTGAAGAAACTGAAACATTTTAATAAGAATAATTCAAAGAAATAACACGACAATAGATATCAAGTACAAGAATCAAGGAAATAAATCATTTGACACCAAAAGACATCAAAATGAGAGTATATAAAACGAAAGTGAGACTAGAGTTTTTCTATTAATTGCATGATCATTAAATGGCATGAAAAAGGTGTTGATATTAAACAAGAGCAAGATCAGTACTTATTTTTGTAAGAGGTAGCAATAGGTATACATTAATTTAAATATGATTATGTTTTCACGAAGAGGAAGAATCGCGAATTGATCTTGTTGATTGAATGAGAGAACTTTCCTTGCTTTTAACAAAATGTACTTGTATAATTTACTTGTACTATAGGAAAAGTATTTTTACCTTTTGTACAATGGCTTGTGGCGGGGATAAATCTCTATTTCTCAAAATATGCATTAAACAATCTCTGATCATTAACACATTTGAATTAATTAAACCATACTGCGTTTGTCCACCTGTAAGTTGTACAAATTGTTCAACTTCTACAGTTAATTTTTCATATAACAAAGTGATGTCATCAGAAGATAATGCAGTTTGAGGAATCGAAAATGGCGTAGAAGAGTGTGATTGTACTTCAATAGGCGTTTGTTTTTGGATAAGCATCGTCGCATCACGTTCGTTAGGTAAAAAACCTGGTATGTTTCGTGCGAATTCTTCGTATACAGCCATCTGGCTGGGGGAGATACCACCGACTTTGAGTCGTATTTGTTCTGGCATACGCTCGGCTTGGTAGGTAAGTGCTATAGCGTCGCAATAGCGTCTATAAAAAAATTAAAATTGTAAAACTATCAAAAAATAGCATATAGCAGTTCGATTTTATGGCATGTGCATTGTAATTGTTCAAAATAAAAGCCAAAATATTTCGATCAAAAATAAATTATTTATTAAAATCATTAATTTATAAATATATATGAACAAAATCTGTTTATAGTTCAGGATAGAAGTGGAGGGAAACTTATTTCTACCATTTCTTGACGTCATTATCGTAAAGCTTTCTCCACACGGTTTCTCTGACATAATCTATCACAAACCCACTCATACCAACCGTTTTCTTAACGCTCAGTCCCATCATCATCCGGCCCAACTTAACTAGGTCATTGATACATTCATATCATGATCCATATCGTTGACTAACAAATTCAGTAGACCATCTGAAATCAATTTTTTGAAATAAACATTGATTCAGAATGGGTACAACAAATCCCAAATCTCTAGGAGGATCCAAAAAATTTCATCTCCAACTCCTTCACCGGCTCAGAAAATCAATTAAAATATCCCTTCCTTGTATTAAATGTGTGACAGACAGAATTTGTAAAATCTTTAAACCCCACGGTATCCGCACAATCTTCAAACCACATCCCACCTAATCAGATCAGTCAAAAATAGAATTTCCAATGAACGTCATAGAGAGGCCAGACAAATCGACGTATTTCTTCAGGACAAAGAAATACTAGTTGTCTGTTACTAATTCTGTTATTTGTCCTACACTTGCCCAACAACACGTCCATACCGAATACTAAATCGATTTCAATAACACCAAAACTATCGCCCAACTTCGATCCTTCTTTCTGATGTCACTTCGAACTGCGAACGCCAAAATCCTATATTTAAAAGGTTCAGACGGCTAGCTAACCAGTTGACTCAAAATTATCAGTGTTGTGTTAATGTACACGGTGTTTTAGATAGAAAGCACAAAATTTATTTAATTTCTATTTTGATCACTTTTATATTTTTCAGCTTTCATTTTCTCTGTAAAATTTCAATGAGATTGACGCCCTGGATTCAACCATCCCCATTATTCACAAAAATGAGAATACAAAAAAATCACATGTTATTTACTCCATACATGGTCAAGTTGTCCAGAAAATAACTTTATAAAAAAAGGAGATAATCTTCATAAACCAGAATAAATTATCTGTTAATAATAAACAAGATTTGAAATAAAATTAAGTAGAATTTATTATAATTTGATTAATTAATTTTTTAACTATATCTCTTATATTTCTAAGGTATATAGACAGATAACTAATGTTTCTCTTCTTTGACACCTTATATGACATTACTTTATGACATTAAACAAAATAATTTTAACATAAATTCTAAGTTTTGACCATAGTTTTAAGAAATTTTAGTTATAATGCTCGTAGTGACGAGCTAAACGTTAAAAAAAATAAAATTCAAATAAATATATGAACTTAAGAACTCGAGAAGTTTCAATAAAAAATTAATCAAAATAGATTGAAGAAAACAAATAAATGAAGTTTTCAACTAACCATCCATTTGAAAGTTGTAAGTTTAAGTCATTACAAATGAAATTGAATTTTGACGTTTCTACAAACAGGTGTTTTTTGTAGATATTTGCAGGGCTTATTGATTTCCTATGCCAGTCATATGAAATTTTGCCTTTGTTTCTAATAAATTTCGAGACAAGGTAACCATTTGTTTGGCATTCTCTCTTTTTATAATAAATTGTTTACAAGGTTTGAAACTATTGTATTAAAATGTCAATTTCATTATAGATTTTTTGTTAATTTATATATATGTATATCTTTAATTTCTTAGACCTTTTGATATATTTCTGATCTGATCCTTAATTGATTATAAATATATGTTGATTTTTCTTACCATATGTACACGAACTTTCCCAACTATCAAATTATATCAATAAATGTGATATTATTATAAGTCATAGAGGATGTTTAATTATCTATCAAACAGACCTAAAAATATAATACCCTGACAGATATTTACTTGTATGTATATGTATTAATAAAAATCTGATTAAAATAACCTCAGTATATCTTTTATATTAAAAAAAAACAAATTTTTATAAAAATCAAGGTATTCATAAATATTTTTGATTAGAAATATTCCAATTTCCAAAATCAAATGAAATTAACAAATTATAACAAACTCATATTTATGGTCGTTGTTTTTGAATCATATGAAATTGGTCTTTTTTTGTTTATTTTATCTTTCGATAAAGAATGAAAGATTATAAAAGAAACAAATTTTAAGTCAGAAGAGACCTAAAATCAAGGATATTTGAGAAGTATATCAAAAGATCTGAGAAATTCAAGAAATTTATATATAACATGTTATTTACTGAAACAGGCGAAAAATCAATAACTTTTATTTAGATAAATGGGTATTAAAAGGTCTAACAAATTAAATTATTGTAAAATATTTTCTTTAAGAATTGGGTAGAATATATTGTTGTAACAGTTGTACTTGTTGGGCTGTGTGTGATACTGTTAAGTGTATAAAAGTATGCAAATGGTTCACATTCTTTAAGAAAGAATAGACTAATTTCAATTTATGTAGATATTGAAATGCGCGCCAAACCCCAAAGTACTAATTATAAGAAGCTCGAAATGGGTTTTTTAAACAACTTGCTACAGAACGTGCTACCCTCTTTGTGCTCAGTAGCAGAACAGACGGGAATGTCACACAAGATTATAAGAAAAGAAAAAGAAAAATTATGAAATTCATTCAAATAAAATGTAGATTCTTCAATATGTTGAGTATGATTATGATAAAAGTTTTGTGTCTCTTTCAGTCAATACAGCCCCCAACATTTTGTATCTCTTTCGGAGATAAATGTTCGTTTTTATTGGTTGACAATGTTAATAGACAAAGCTCTCACAATCGACGTGAAGAAAACCTACATATTTTTCGGAAAGGACATATATGAAAAATTAATGTTTGTGCTAGTATTCTTGAAAACGTCATTATTGAAGAAGCTTGACTTGTAATCTGTACCTTGATATGATAAAAGAGACTATCGATCCTCTCAAAACTAACGAGCTAGAAACTCAAACTGAAGAAGAAGGTAATGTACTTTAGCAGGAGAAATTGTTACATTTTTATGAGAACGGGGCTTCACCTCATTATTTTCTTTCCGTCCAACAGTGGTTAAACAAGAGATTTTCATTTAGATGGATTAGATTTCTTTCTTCGGGGGTCTCTTAAATCCGCCAATTCCCGGTGAAGTTCGAAAACAGACTTTATTGCTGTTTAAAGCAAAATTGACATTTTGAACTAGTTTACTACCACCACACCAACATTCAAAATTAAAATATGTGATGGCAACAGATCTTGTGCCTGTTTATCTTCAGGATCTGAAGATGATAACTTGGTTATCAAAACGCACATCAGATAGTGTAATTATGAGTGTTGGTGTAGTGGTAGCAACCAGAGTGTTTAGTATGAATATCACATTGTTCCACAAGTTCCAACTTAGTAAAAGTTATATTTGCTGATATTAACTGTGGCATCAAATCAAACTGCATCAATTGCAAAACTACAAAATGCTACAGACCCATTCCTAAAAGTAGGACCCAAGTAAAAGTTATAATTAATTTTATTTATAACATTAAGCTCACCTTCCATCTTGTCGAGCCATTTTCCTAAGTTCATACTCACTCACGAGTCTTTTGTCGATTTCGGGAATAGCTTTTTCGACAGCTGTTTTCTGTACATAAGCGCAGGCCAGTTCCATATTGTCTCCTGCTATCACATTGGCAGCTTGATCAATCATTTCTTTTTGTTGAACTGAAGGTGATACCATATTAGTTACAAGCGCCTGCTTTAAATGGCTATTAATCGCTGTAAGTAGTTGTTCTCGGCATGTGATCATCGCCATGCCTGCGGTGAGATTACGAACCATATAATGTGCAGCTAGCCGCATTCGATTTTCGTCTGGATCGAGAGCGAAGTCTTTTCTAATAATTTGTTCACAAGTTTGAAGAGCTATCTTTATAGATCTGTAGAAGAAAATTAGAATGACTACAACAATATCTACTATATATATAAATACAAATTTCAATCATTTTATATTGGTGTAAAATTTCACATGTTTTTTCTTATATACATATATAGTAATATTCTACATATCATATTATAAACTTGTTACGATTTCTATTATACTTCAATAGAACCCCACAACAGTGAACAATATAACTGGCTGTGTCCCCTAGACAGATGACATAAACAATGTTTTTTATCAATAACAAAGTTAAAACACAACGACGAATTTATTATATACCAAAATATGCGGGAGAAGCTATTCATGTCTTTAACACTGACATTATTTTTGTCTGTCATTGACACTTTTAGCGTAAACTATACTTTTGTACATTATAACAAAAAGTTATTACAATATATAGTGATGATGTGGGTATTATGATCATTTTGAAGCAAATACAATTTGTTGCTGTTACATCCTTCATAACCTGAAAGTGGATCAAAAGTCCATAAGCGCAGGTGACAAATCATACATAGGAACCAGAAACAAATTAATAAACAACTGAGTGGGTCTTTGAAGACAATCAAAATCCAACAAAAGTTGTTCATCTAAAATTAGCTCTCATATGACAACAGTGGCGTTAAAGCAATTATTAATAAACAGTTCGTTACATGCATGTTTTCTCCAGAAATCCATTGATTATAATTTTGGCTGAAGAAAGTTATCACTCGTCTTTAATAATGTAAGCAGTTATTAGTTAAAATGATATTTTTGTCAATAATGATTTATTGATTACTTATAGGTTTGATGGAATTTACATTTTGAAAAAAAAAACATTATTTGATTCTAGATAAAATTAGAATGGAGTCAAAATGAATTTATTAATACCTCACCTATCAACAACTGGTGCTATCCACTCTTGCACAGCCCTTTCAATAGAAGTCCGTACCAGGGTTTTAAGTTGAGGTTGAGTTTGAAACAACAAAATTGAAGGTGAAATAATGGTGTGTGTTTGGAACGCTTGCATTCCAGAGATCTGAATATCTGAATAACCAAAACGTGGTTCAGGTGGAGCTGTCAATGCAGATGTAGGAGTTGTACTATTATGTTGAGCGATGGGTGAACTTGTCTGCTGACTGGGTATTATATTAGCAAGTTCTTGGTCGGTTATATTTCCTCCTTGATTGATATTTGATTGCATCAATGTTTCCTTTTTTAGAGGTTGTGACAACTGATATTCAATCTTTCTTATTCGATCTGGATCTTTTAAATAAATGGAGGGTTTCAACTGCGTCACATCTATATCTAAGTGTTTGCATAATACTTCTATTTCAAATTTTAACGTCAACTTAAGGTCTGCTTCAGAGTGTAATTCTGCTAAAACATTCATTAAAGCAATGGTCCAAGGATTTGGTGGCTTGAACACTTTACTTTTAGCACAAGATTCAAGTACTTTGGCAACAAATGGGACAACATACAAAAGTTCTTGTTGCCCTTTGTGATAAGCTTCTACTAAAAGCGATTTCATGTCTAGGTCGATTTGTAAAATAGGCTTATTTCTTGCCAAAGTTAACATTCCGAGCCAGTGTCCTAAATTTTTTAAAAGAGATCTGTCTGAAAAATTAGCTATCGCTTTATCAGATCTCAGCAATACCCTAATGTTTCTAAATGTTTCTCTAGTAACTAATTTTAGAATTTCATTTATACCAAGAGTGTCCAAGAAATTAGAATACAATCCATGGAAATTGAATTCTATTGACGCTCTCTTCATTACTAGATACTGCGCTAGCCACGGGTAATATTCTTCTGAAACCTGCTCCTTTAATTCGTCGCATTTCTGTTTCAAATTCAATTGACTTAAATTATTGAAAATAAAGGCAGTTTTGTCTTGCAAGGGTTCAGGAGGGGCAGTAGCTTTTTCTTCTTTTTCCGTGGCTACTAAAAGAGTGTCTATATTTGTAGCATTAGCGATTGAAGGTCTTGAACCCAACGTACTAGCTGGAGTAGTATTTACTTTAGTTTGCACAGTACTAACTGGGGTTGTAGTTTTGTACACTGTCGTTGTGGCATTAGGAGGTGCTAGCATTGCTGCCAAGCTCGGTGGTAGCACTGGGCCTTCAGGTTTGTGAGGTGGTTCTAAACTCTGTAGACCATATTCTACATATTCTTGAAGGTGTTGGGGAAAATCATTGAAATGAGGAATTGCTCTAACATGCTCACAGTATTTATGATATTCTTTTAACCGGCTCTTAAAACGATCCAAGGCTGCTATTCCAAAATAATACATCTTTGATCCTTCAGGTTTTTTTAATGCTTCTAAAACAAATCTCAAAGCCAACCCTAAAGCCACATAGGAAGCTACTATACCCCTTTCGATAATTCCTCCAAAAAGTTGAGCTGTAATATGTAATTCTTTATCAGGATATTGCGGGAAAAATTTATACTCTTCAAAAAGGCTCCGTAACATACAGTTGAAAACCTGAAACAAATAAAATATATTAATACACTGAAATCATGTAACATATTTTTTTCATATATATGTAGGTATTTATTAGCTATTCTGAAAATATTCAAATATTTATAATTTTTGTAGTGAAATTTTGTAGATGATAAGTTAAGGAAGGTAAATTCAATTGTATGTATTATGAAGAGCCCTCCATACTTTGCTGAATATATACAAAAATACAGCAGTTCTAGAAAGAAATGACAAAATCACTAGGGTGGTGGACTAGACTTTTACTGAATTTAATGATGGCAATTAATCTTCCATTTTAAACTCATTAAAAATGAATAACTATCTCTTATACCATGATTGCAGTATTAAAATTGAAATTCAAATTCTAAAAATATACATGAATCATATTTTTCTGCTGGAGTAAAAATTAACGTATATTATGCTTTTTTTAAACAAATATAATTTTCAATAAAATTAGCTTAATTTCATAAGAATATAGAGGATAAATAGGAAGAAATTACTTTTAGGTCAATCATATTCCATTCCTCAGAATTTTCACTTGAGTTAAGAAATAAATAAGACCAAAGTAAATAAAATAAAACAAACTGTTAATTGATATAGGCACGACATTTGGGAATAATGGGTCATGTTGATCATAAAAAGAACAGATTTACACAGATTCAATCAATTTTTGACTGATGTCATTGAGAGTAGGGAAAATTAAAAAGGGATTTCAAGTCGTGGTTTTCGTTTGAAATTTTGTTTATAATTGATCTAAAAAGTTAGGAACATTTCTATTTGCGTTTTACTTTAGTGGTTTTGAAAATTATGCCATTTACACCTTCATTGTAAGGGAGAAAGACTTATATTTTTTCAGTTTTTTCTTGAGGTATGATATATGAGAACATGTAAAGTTCTTTTTGAATATTCCTATTGAATAAGAGCTTGTTTGTTGTGGTTATAGAATTTATTAACGACTTGAGTTTGGGGGTTGATGCATTGAATCAACAATTTATATCCCTGGGGTTAATCATGGTATAGGAGGTTTTTTTGATTTTAACTTCGGTATTCATGAAAATATTTCGATAAAGACCAAAACTGGATTGAATTGTGAAAAATAATTTCTATAAAAAAACTTTTCCAAAAGGTAGCAACCACTATAACTCACCTCTTTTTCTCTTTTGTTGTGTGAATCTTGAAACCTCTTGAGCATATTCAAAACTTCATCAATAGATAAGGTAGGATTCGGTGGATGATTGTAGATTCTCTGAAAATAATTGTTAGCTTCATCTTCAATCTCTTTAGACACATGTGGAGAAATTTCAGGAAACAAATTATATTCTGGTAACCGAGTTTTGTCTATGGTAGGATTTGGCCCCATTCTGCTCAAATTGTTAATTTGATTAACCCCCAAGACGAGAGATGAACTTGATCCAGCAGGGCCTTGATGTTGTATAGGCATAATCGGAAAGGGACTATTGGAAGGTCCAGCATTCAATATCCTTGAAGGAGATCCAGGTGATTGTACTAGAGGCCCTAAACCCCCTTGCAAGTTAAAGGCCGAGTTTGTGGGACCAGATATATTCATATTAGCCAATGTCGTATTAAGCCCTTGAATAGAATCTACACCAGATGGATTATAAAGTGGTGCAAAAACTGATGGATTTAATCCTCCGTCTAGTCCTCTGGAACGAAGTATTGTGGGTTGCTGTTGTCTTGATTTCAATATTATAGTGCATGTACTGACTATAGTTACTATTGCTTCTTGACACTCTGGACTTACGTTATTTATAGACCTAAGAAATAGTATTCATTAGAAAGTTTCATTTCTAAATAAAATATTGCAAATATTTAATTTCAATTTCATTTCATATATCCTACTTATAGGAATTTTTTTCTAATGTGTCAAGTTCATTTCAAGTTAATGTGACCAATTACAAAATTGGATATTATGAACTTTTTCAAATACACAACAATTTGTTTAAATTTCAACATTCCAAAGCTTCAATCTGTAACACAGTAATTGACAAAGCTTTGAACCAGAAAAAATAAAAATCAACAAGAGGCACCATAACTCAAAATTGAAAAATTAAATAAAATCAAACAGAATAAACACATCTGATACCAATACTAATAACATCATCTTTATCTAGCTATTTAGTTAGGCCTGCATTGTATTATAAGTATGTTGTAAGCTGGAAAATAGGTAAAGACAAAGTAAAAATAAATTAATAATTTAATTTTACAAATCACAAAAGGTATTCTAGTTTTCAGCCAAGTACATTTTTACTTTATTTTGATAAAGACTGAAGTCGAAACGTCAATTCAATCTATATATATATATATATATATATATATATATATATATATATATATATATATATATATATATATATATATATATATATAAGTGCTTCCAAATGTTCTTGATTTTAAGTCTCTTCTGTTTTAAAATTAGTTTTTATAAATAATTTTTGAAAGATTGACTTAATTTCAGTCTTTATCAAATTATATATGCTACGCCATTTAAAACAGCCACGTGTTCAGTGCGCCTTGAGTTTACCAGAACGCGTTCTGGCTGTTCTGATTTAGCCAGAATCTGAATGAAATAATTTTAGATTTAGAAGACTGCTTATTAATAATCATTTGGTACAAAACTCATTATTTGAATAAATGTTTAATGGCAACATTATTATATATGTTTTATTTCCATATAGTCAATAGTTGATATAAATTATTTACAGTCGTTTTAATGTGAAAAAGTATATTACTAAAATCAATCTTTGCTGCATATCCACCTATTTGTTTTTTCATGAGAAATTGTTGTAGCATTTTGAATTGTACTGAACTTTATGTTTGACGCAGTTAGGTTAGGTTAGTTATATATAACACTCATTATTTGAATAAATGTTTAATGACGTTTTTATATATATATATATATATATATATATATATATATATATATATATATATATATATATATATATATAGGGATGTATTGATATCTAGTAAGGCTAGACCAGTTCCATGCATAAACAAAATATTGCATTACTATAGAAAGGAACAATAACATATTAGAAGTGTCAGTGTAAAGTTTGATGCCAAAAAAGGGAACCAGAGTTACTCAATAAATTAAAAGAAAAAACATGTCCACTGAAATTGTCAAAATCGAAAAATTGAAGTATCGAGCCATCATCAAGTACCTGTATTTAAAAGGGTTAAGAGGTAAGCAGATTTACGAAGATATGCTTAATACCCTTGGTGATCAATGTGCTTTTTCCATTGAAGATGATGACTGATCGGGAAGGCCAGTTTCTGTGTCAATTTCCCAAAATATCGATGCAGTTCATGACATGATTTTATCAGACCGTCGAATTGGGCTAAAACGGATTTTTGAAACACTGAATATTTTATACGAACGCGTTCATCATATAGTTCACGTCAATTTGGACATGATAAAAATTGCTGCAAAATGGATCCCCAAATGTTTGAATGTTGACTTGGGTACATTTCTACGATCCAGAAACAAAGCAACAAACGATGGAATGGCGACACTCTGGTTCTCCAAGACCTAAGAAGTTTCGTGTCCAAAAATCTGCTGGAAAAGCTCTTGCTTCAGTTTTTTTGGATTGCCATGGAGTAATCATGATTGATTTTTTGAATAAGGGTAGAACAATAACTGGAGATTACTATTCGATATTATTGACCATTCAACGGGAAAAAACTCAAGAGAAAAGACATGTCGTGATTTAGGGTTTGAATTACTAGAACACCCCCCTTATTCATCAGATTTGGCTCCGTCCGACTATTACCTCTTTCCTCAACTGAAAAGTTTAAAAGGTCGTAAATTTTCTTCCAATGAGGAGGTAATAAAAGCTGTAGAGGTCTGGTTTGCAGAGCAAGAAGAAACATTTTTTTTTGAAAGGTCTAGAGACGTTACAGGTTCTCTGTAATAAATGTATCCAATTAAGAGGAGAATATGTTGAGAAATAAAATATTTTGACATTGAAAATTTATATGGTTTTATAGTAGGCTAAGAATTTTTCAATATATCCTTATATTATATATATATATATATATATATATATATATATATATATATATATATATATATATATATATATATATATATATATATTTATATATCAATAATTTGTAAATTAACAAGCTAAAGAAAAATATATTTACCTTTGAAGACATACTACCATAGTCATCAATGTTTCTGTTGGAAGAGGGACAGCTTTGGCTATAGACTCATCAACTTTTCCTATTTGTGGTACGCGCCTATGTAAAAATTTTATGCAAGCCATTACAAAATTTTCACCATGTTCATTGATTTTATCTGAAAGCCATTTTTCTAATTTCAAGTACTCTCTCCTTGAGGCAAGACAAGCTAAATCAATGATAAATGGGTACGATTGTGCTGATTGTGCATTCAAAAGCATGGATAGAGCTTTAAGATCTTGAGCTACATCTAGTATTCTCGATAGTCTAGTTTGATCACATTCTCCCCTAACATACCACTCTGCCATAGCATGCATTATAATAGGTTTTATATTGATATTTTGAGTATGCCATGCATGATGTAAAATTATGGCAGAATTTGGATGATTGCCTAAAAAAATAGGTATTAAATTGGTGAGAAGTTCTTGCCGCAACAAAGTAACTGGAGCCGATATTTGTAATAGAGCCAAAACTAGGACATCTGGGCAACTGTGAACAGGAATCTTGAATAAGTCTTGTACATGGTTGTAGAGTCCACATTCAGAAAGACTTAATAAAAGTTCTACCAGATTTAAAGATCTCCAATTTGCTAATTCTTTGCTATCTTGTTCAGGAGGGGTTTTAAGAACATCAACTGCCACAGGAGCATAAGTATAGTCAGCAAAACAAAACACATCTGAGTGCTTTAGAATATTTTGAATCAAACTAAACTGTCCTTCAACATTTTGCCATCTTTTATAAAACTGATCAACAGGGAAAGTATCAGGGTGAAAACCAAATGTTTGTAGACCTTGCCTAAGTCCATTTATTAACAAACACAGACCCTGTCTATCTTTAATTATAAATTCAGGGTGATCTAGTTCAGAAAAAATACTATTCCACTGAAAATTTGGTACAATTTCTTTAAGTGCTTGAATGAATATATCAATATTCCACGAGGTTCTGTTATCAGTCCCTTTATTAAAAGATCCTGGAGTTTGAATTGTAAGAGAATCTTCAAGGCCACTATGGGTTCGGCACATTACAGCAAGAACACGTGATACTATCGAAGGAGGGATATCTCGACCTCCTAACTTCATGAGATTGTTTCTACATTCTTCCAAGGTTGATGTAAAATTATAGCCTATTTCAGTCACAACATCTGCCAATGAAGTTTCAAGCATACCCCCGGATAAACCGGGGCCTTCAGAAGACATTTCTGGGGATAATTCACTCTGTTCGGGATAAACTAATGGTGCAAGGACAACAGGTACTAGGTCCTTGGGAAAATCTCTTTGTAAAGTTTTCAGAAATGTTGTATGTATATCGTTAGTTAGCCCTACTTCCTTAGGGTTTTTTAGAACAACTGAGATAATTAAATGAAGAACTTCTGGAGTAGTTTCGTGAAGTCCACCCTCGTGTTGGCTGCTGCTCCCTTCTGTATCAATATAAGACTGTACCAAAGAAGGTATTGTTGTTTTTAAATGGATTTGTGCTAAATTTCTAGCTTCAGGAACAGACGAATGTCGAATTGCAATAGCAAAAACTACTTCCTGTACAGCTGAGAGGCGAAGGCACTTGCTCAACTGATGGAAGAACTGCGGCCCAAGTTTTATAGTCTAAAACAATATTTTTTTAAATAATTTGTTATTTAATTAAGAGAAAAATATTTACCTTGTGGTTTACTAATGAATTATCAGTAATATAACAAAGAGCAGTGAACAATGATGGTTTGTTCAACAAACTAGAGCACTGTTCTAATAATGCTTGATTTTGGAGGGATGGAGTTGATATTTTAGTTGTAGATTCAGAAAAGTCCACTGATGAAAACAGACATTGGAGCAAGTGACGGTCCGCCTCCAGACCATGCAAAGAAACAAGCTGTCAAAAAATACACTGATTAATTATAATTTTGTCAAAGAAATTCAAAGCTTTATACATTTTTTGAGGACTTTTTTTATTTTAATTACATTTTTAAAGAATTTTAAACAAAAAACAACAGTCAAAACACCTTTGTTCATTATTTCACCACTCCGTCGATAAAAAAGTTACCTATTCCAAAATACCAGAAAAACATGGCGGATAATCTAATTTGTCATATTTTAATAATTTACTACACACGTTTGCACAATTTGAAGAAAAAAATAATTTACTTACTTTGTTTAAATCTCCAAGAACTTGCTTATAGTTTTTTTTAGTTAATGTAGCAATCAAATAACTTATTTGTGACAAAGTGAAAGACAACGAGTCTAGGTTCATAGTTCCATGAACACGGCTTCGAAAGCTTCAAATACGCTTGAAGCTTTCTTAGGTGTATGCTGGGTTTCTATCCAAAAAGTCTTATTTCTTTTAAAAAAATAACTAGTTTTTTTATGGTCCAAGACCATCATCGAGTCTTTAATAAACTTTTCTCCACTTCAATTTATCACACTCATTGTAGGTATAGAACTCACGCAACACACAACACATACAAAATAAAAGTTATGAGATATGCGCACAATAAATGTCAGAATGGTGACAACTTGACAAACCGACAACCCAAATGTTTTTCTTCGTTCTGAAGTTGAATCATCATCCTGATTATTACAACTTTACAGCCAATATAAAATAGGCTTTTTCAACTTATTGAAAACAATGATCGGATTAACTTGATCATGACCCGAATGTTCGGAATGTAACCCGAATTATTGTTCGGAATCTGATAAAATTTTTTATCATGTTATGATCCTTTCTACCTTAGTAGATCGGTGGCTACATGTTATCAGCTGACGGGTTGTTTCAATTGTCTATGGTTTTATAGTATAGTAAACTGTAGGATTCATATACTTCCTATATTGTAGAGTTGTGCCAGCTTTAGAAAGAAACAGCTTTTGGTGTACGGTGGCTCATGAGATTGACACACAAAAATCAATTGGAACAAATTTCGGTAAGTTTTGTGTCAAATGTCGAATTTGAAAACATGTCACAAATATTTTTTTATTTGTTGTCGTGCCCGAGGTACAAGATCTTGATTAACTGAATATAAAATACGACTACTATAGAAGCACTTCTTTGAAGCTATACCTTTTACTATATATACCTTCTTATGTCCTTCTACAGTCTTCTTCATTAAGTAATAATACATATTCCCAATTTGTCTCTGAATCTAATAATATAAGAAAATTTTGTTCCAAGTAAATACAAATGTAAATCTAAATAAATCAAATATAATTGAGCTCACACACCAAACCAAAATTTCTATACTTCTATTTTCTTTATGATCCATTATTTTTGACAGTATAGACATATGTATACATATATACATTTTTAATTAAAAACCAATTAATTTTAGCTGTGGTTATAAAGAAGAAACAGCAAAATTTTCTAGATTATATATTATAGGAGAAAATCAAAATGAACCACAAAAATGTTTCTCCAATAAAAGAAGCGAAAGAGACGTTTCAAAGTCTTCTAGAACTTTCACGACTATTGTGTACAGGATTAGAACCAGAAACCTTGGCAATATGTGTTAGACTCTGTGAAACTGGTGTTAATCCCGAATTACTAGCAATGGTTCTTAAAGAATTGAAAAAAGAAGTTCAAATTGCAGAAGAAAACACAGAGGAATAGTGGTCTTCTAAGAGCGCACTTTTAAATTGTGTGTATCAAATTTTCATATTAGTTTTTATGTATGTTATTAAAAATAAATTTGTTTTTTATCAACCATGCAATGATGATTTGGAAAAATTGATTTTTATACACTTAGGTCTTTGCCTATTGTTAATCTTAGTAAGTTAATAATACTGTGTTATTACAAATTTGGCTGTATGTTAGTTGCGGTCCAATAATGCCGATTTCCTTTTTATTTTGGACTTTTAAAACTTTTCTACAGCTTCTTCATTAAATCAATATTGAGTAAAATTGATTTTAATTGACTGAATTTAAAGTAATAAATGAAAAACTTTAAAATATCACACTAGTCTATTTGTTAAGAAATGCTAGTTTACAATACCTTGAAGAATAATTCTGTTCAATAATGTTGAATTAGTTTAATCTCGCCACACCACATTTGAATTTTATGTACTATTTACTATATGTGTTAATTTAATTAAAAATATCTAATAGTAATAAGTTTACTTATACAGGAAAAAAGATAATAATAACTAGTTCTTCCTTCTGCAACTTTGATTACCATTGATTGATTGAGTATAATCCTACTTAAAACTCTTTATAGCACTTATGAAAAAAATATTCTGTGAATTTGAATTTGAAATGCCAGTGTTCTAGTCTACTTAATTTTTGTTATGAACATAAGAATAATATAAATGTTTTGCAAATACATGAAAGAGAATGTAGTAATTTCCTTACTAGACAAAGTCGAATCTTATGGTGGACCAATTATGTATCAAATAAAGGATAATATTTTAATTTCTTTGAATACTTCCTTAATTATTAACAATTTTTGAATTTTATAATAACATTACTAGAATCAACCATGGGAATAGGATATTTTGGAACAAATTAAAGCTTTTTGAAATAATTTTTTTTTTTTCAAAATATACTGATTTTGTATATACCTATAAAACATTCTCATTATCTGACTTATTCAGGACAAAATGGTCTTATGAGTAATTTAAATAATGAATATTTAAAAAATATCGAATTTGCTTGGAATTGATACTATCCTAAAATTAACTGTTAACCCTATTCCTTAGTTATATAGTAATACCCAGTAAATAATCACTATACTAGTTTGGTAAATACAGGCGACAACAATTAACAAAAAATTAATAACTATTGTATTGAAACAGAAGAAGCAGGTAAGGAGGGAGAGCCAGATGAGGGGCAAGAGGAATAAAATAAATTATTAAAAATTGTACTTATAATAATTCTAAAAGTAGTTAGGACACCTGCTTGAATAAGTCATAGTCAAGAAATGGGAGAGATGTAAGAAATTTAAACAATGCTTCAGTTTCTGCAAGAGAAAATAAGATCAATAGAGAATAAGATGGAAACCAACAAGAAATTGTAACAGAATGAGAAGTGCGATTAATATATACCTAACAGCAACAAAAAAAGACCAATATTCATCAAATTATATCTGTAGAAATAAAAGGAACCATTGAAAGTTGCGAAGAATTTATTAGGTCAGAACGAAATTATACAAAGAAAGTCAAAGAAAGGAGTAAATATCTTACTAAACACTCACAAAGAACGAGAGAGGAGGGATACAAGGAAGAAAATCGGCGCTAAAACTATATTGGGCTTATATTTGTTTGTGTAATATCAGAAATGCAATGTTGTGATTATGTTATTGTCATAGAAAGTATAGATAATCTAAAAATTCTACCCAGAGGCGTACAATGTAGAATGGAAGAAATATCCTTTTACCTTTTTGGTACTTATACAAACTTGCTTCAGATCAAATTTTTATTCATTATCAATTACGACATAATCAAAAACTCGAAAAATAGGAAAACATAATCATGTGATTGAATTTAATTATTTCAAGTATGTAAGCATATTCATTTACTGCTTGATAATATTTTTTTCGTGATGATTTCTTCATTTTAGGTTTCTTTTCTATGAAAATCATTTTAAAATACCATATCAAAAAGTTTCGACCTACTTTAGTCTGTATGGAAATATGTTGATAAATTGTCTTGACAATATTCTGATACTAGACTGAGAGATTGAAATTCGTGAGAGTTTGATTTTAAATTACTTTTGCTGAGCACTCACTCTTAATATGCTCTTTTAGGAGATAGTAACTTAAAATTAAGATCTACTTGTTTTTTGAGATTTTTTTACTGATGGGTTATTTGACTCATAATGTGATACTTCATCTAAGCATGCTCATGAGAATCACTGAATCGATTAAATTTATAAAGTTGCTAATAAGCTCAATTAAATAGACACGCAGTACTAACTTTCATTCATTTGCGATGTTAATTACTTTCTGCGTTATATAATATTTGCATAATCCTTTTGTAATCCACTCAAGTCATTATTTACAAAATAACTATATTCACTTTATTTTCAGAATCGAGAATGAAAGTGAGCCAGACATTCAGTGAAATATCTTGTTTGACCTACTGCCTTAGGTGTAGTTAGATGCATATTTGTACAGTATTTTTATTGACAATACAGTGAGGGCGAAAATGTTTATCGAATACTGAATAAGACTATTTTGTTTTATACTCGGTTTTTAGGAAAAAATGTATTATGGAGTATTTCAAGAACTATTCTTCAGACGTTCTTTATAGACCACTTCTACAGCGTGATCAATAAATATAGGGCAGATTCAGAAAGCAAAAATAATTATATTTTCATCAACAACGATGGGTCGAAATCTGCTCATTAGTGAGTTACAGGATTTTAAAGTGGAAAAGAAATTAACCCAAAATGGGTATAAGTTATATTGAGTAGGGGCAAACAAAGACATGTGACATTATTTGAGTTAACCCGCCAAATCACCTATAAATTTCTTGTCACTCATTAATTTAGAGCTCACTACTTCTATCTGGACAATTTAATTTACCGATTTCATCTAAAAGATGTTAAACTGTTATGAAGTTAAATTAATTATATTGAAGCTTAAATATCACCTACTGCATCAAGTTTTCACATAGCCATTATAACAAAATGTTCTTAGATTAACTCATTGCAAGATATCCCTACTTCAAAGTCATATTTAAGTTAAGATAGTAATTTGAAAGTTTTTACATTCCATGTGGTCGCAAAGGTCAAACCACCGGTATTTTTTCAAAATTTTTTTATATTATAGAAGGGACAACACTTAATCTATTATTATTAAATATTTTTTCGAGATGTGATTTTATGAAATGAAAAGATTACTTAGTTTTTTACTAGGGACTACAGAGAAATAATAAAATACAATATTCTATTTAATACCTTGTTTTAATTATAATGACTGTTGCCACTTGCTAAATTCAAACGGTGGAATGAACGAATTCATTATTTGCTTTGGACTGGAACTATCCGCAACGAGAGGCGCCTTACCATTGCGTCGCCTAACCTCCTTTAAACGCAAACTCAGTAAACACTGCATGTTCCGGACAAAAGAACTCTACTTTAAATGTTCTAGCAAACGACTTTCAAAAGAACATTAATTGTATAGTAGTTCCTCCGCGAAATGAAAAAATAATTAAATTAAATATTGAGATTATTGATAATGTAATTATACTTTATACACAAATAGGAAAATTAGAAATACCCTCTGTCATCTCCTCTATTTCAAATCCATCTGAGTCTTAAGGTAGATTTAAGTACTCCTTTAGAGGTTGAAGAGTTCGTCGAATACAAACAAACCTTGAGTCTATATATGCAAATGAAATCAAACTTTATAAAAAATCACATAAATTCTGAAGAACACAATGCTATGGTAATTAATTGACAAGATTAAGCATAAAAACGCACAAACGATGTGCCTATTACTTCTAAATTATATAAATACCAAAATCAGATATGTAGTTTGATAGAGCATAATATTATACCATCTGGATTGTTTAAAAAAATTAGATTCTACTGCTAAGCCAAAATTCAGAGTCGTCGTAGATTATCGCAAACTCAACGAAATAACTATTGGATAGGTATACACTACCAAATTTTACCGATATATTGGATAAATTGCTAAAACTTCACTACCTTAGATCTTGCATCCGGATTTCACCAAATTGAGATGGTTTGAGCTGATATACCTAAAAAGGCCTTAGCCACTGGGAATTTACAAGAATGGAATTTGGTGTGGAAGCAACGTTTCAAAGAGTAACAGGTAATATTTTAAAAGGTATCCAAAATGAAAAATGTTTATTATATCTTGACAATTTCGTTATCTTTAGTAAGAGCTTATAATAAGGCAAGAAAAATAAAGTTACCCTACAATAGATTCCGGGACACACCGGAGTAAAGGGAAATGGAATAGCTAATAAGCTCGCTAAAGCGGGGGCAGACACGCCCCTCGTGGGACCTGAATTTTTCTGTGGTTTTAGCTACAGAACAATGGGAAAAGCACTGGGAAAAAGTAGATAGGAGCAAAACCAATTATTGGGACAATCTACAAGGGCTGAGATAGACAAAGACTCTTCTGGAAAAGTTTTTTGGGATTGTTATGGAGTAATCATGATTGATTTTTTGGATAAGGGTAGAACAATAATTGGAGATTACTATTCGACATTACTCACCACTTTACGGGAAAAAAATTAAAGAGTAAAGACGCGGGAAGCTATCCAAAGGTGTTTTGTTTTTGCAGGGCAAAGTCCCTGCACATAAATCTCATGTTGCCATGTAAATAATTCCTGATTTAAGGTTTGAATTACTAGAACACCCCCTTATTAACCAGATTTGGCTTCGACTGACTATCACCTATTTCCTCAACTGAAAAAAAGTTTAAAAGGTTGTAAATTTTCTTCCAACGAAGAGGTAATAAAAGCTGTGTAGGTCTGGTTTGAAGAGCAAGAAGAAACATTTTTTTTGAAAGGTCTAGAGACGTTGCAGGTTCGCTGTAATAAATGTATCCAATTAAGAGGAGAGAAATAGAAAGTAATAAAATATTTTGACATTGAAATTTTGTTTGGTTCTATAGTAGGCTAAGAATTTTTCAATATATTCTCGTGTGAATCTTGGACCGGCAAAACTAGATTTCTACAATTTGAATCCATTATTAGAAGAATATAATTCTATAACCTTTTTACTAATATCACACATGAATTATCGAACAATACATATTTCTCGCAACTAATAGAAAATATAGTTAATTTTTTTCAGAATTTTAAAATTAATATCGATGGAAAATTCAAAAATTTTTATATTGATACAATTACAAACACAAAAAAAGAGGCTCCATAAATAGACTTATAACCGGTACCTAATCTGGATTCAAAATACGAAGAAAGAATAAATGCAATTTTTATTTCTAAAACAAAATCAAGCTAATTTTCAAAATCAAATTCATACGTAGTACAGTGTCAGCAATCAAATAAATAATTGAAATTATTGGACTTAAAATATATGCTTGATCTTCAAGTAGTAAGATATGAGAATCTTATTCATCTCAAAGATATGTTGAATGAAATTTTAATTATTTATAACGTAATATTATATGTTATGGAAACTATAGAGAGTTCCTGGACATTCTCCAAACTAAGGACACCACATATAATGAAATGAAAAAAATTATTTACAGATTTGCAAAAAATATCTTAGGATTATAAATTACAATTACCATTGGAATTGAAATAGGAGAATATTTTGAATTTTGAATCAATTTTAGATGTAACATGTAGAGTGAATATAGTTTTTAAAGAGGAATTTTCCTCAACCAATTACTTATTTTGCGCTTTCATTGAAAACTTTACTCAATCCAATTAATTTTTTTTGCAATAAAATGTTCTTAAAAGAAAAACAAACAAACTTTTTAGGTTTCGTTGTATTTAACTTAACAGTATAAAGCAATGTGTTATGTAAAGGCTGGTCTAAATATACACTTTCTTTCTGTGTTATATAACATGTTGGATCATATATCATTAATGACTAATCATTTTTTGTTGGCCTTGGAATTTACAACCAGGAGAAGTAGGTTATTAAGCTGAAATAAGAAGGTACATTCTAATAATACAATACTTCGATACTGTTCTTTAGAAATACTTACAAATATATATATATATATATATATATATATATATATATATATATATATATATTTCTTTAATTTCTTATTTATTCTTTCACTTAACCACTTTCAGCTGCTTAACTATGCAAAATAACTTTATACAGACTCAACTATAGATTCATTAAACGATTATAGAACCCAAAAAAGATAAAGTCAGTTACATATTTGTTTACTAAATAACATTGCTCTGAATTTAGATTGGAAAGAATATATATCTGCTACATACGTGAAACTTTTCAAAAGCGCATAGTTAACAGATACATAAAATGAAGATTCGCAAAATTTGAGATTTAACCAATTTAATTCATTAATTTTGGCCGCAATATGGTCTTTCTTTGCTTGAAAATAAATATTACAGTAGATAAAAATAGACAATACCAGACGACAATCTTAAAATTGAGAATAGACCTATTTATATACAAGAGTTCCATCTTAGCATAGCTTTTCGGCAAAAGTAGGAGAAAGAGAGAAAAGGAGAAGAAAGACAAGGGCTGCCGAGGCAACTCAGAGCTTAACAGCCTCGGGTACCAAGGTTGCCTTGACCGCCAAATCTCCCTCAACTTCCAGCCCGGAGACCCAAAGGCCAAGAGCCTCTGGTTCCACGCCTATCGAGCAGAGAGTTGGCGCCAAACGGCGTAAAACTTCAACGGAACTAGGTTCGGTGTTGGCTACGTGAAGTGGGTGGGCCGCTCGAATCTGCAGTAGGCCGTTAGTCGTGTGGAGCCATCAGACAGCGGAACCAGGCCACCGTAGTTCCCCTCCTTTCAGTTGGTTAGAAATCACAGAAAACAGATACAGTTTAGAGTGGCTACGCAGGGAGCTCCCAAATCTCTCCTGGAAAGACAAAATCCTGCTGCCATATGGAGAGTATAAGAGTGCAAGAAAGATGCCAAAAGCCTCAGACTAGTGCTAGTCGTCGACAACAAGTCAGCGCAGGCTATAAAAGAAGGTGGAGGCTCGTTAAACTATAGCATTACCAAGGCTTCCATCTCCATGATTTGGAAGAATAAGGAAGGTAGCTCCAAGGCCGTCCCCATCAAGGACTCCAACGGAGAAAGACTGAAAACAACCCATATGGATGTTGTCTCCAGTGAGGCGGTCTAGCAAGTCCTCAGCCCTTCCTAGAAAAGAACCTTAGGCAGCGGCATCTCTCGGTAAGTCCTTCTTTTATATTACACGCATAAAATTCCTTCAGGTGACTTGCTGCTCGGAATGGCTTCAATTGCCGTTCTGTGCATGAGGCTTAGCGAACTTGACAAAAACGTGACGTCAAAGGACTGGGTCTAGCTGCAGGTACGATGTATCATTGTGTACCCTGCAACAATTCGCGCGCTTGCATCCTAACCAGGAACGTATCGTGCTTCGCTTTGTATCAGAAACAGAGCAGTGCTCAAGATATTCCTAGGGGGGACGGGTGCCGAGGAAGTCATGATAGTCTACTCAGCATACTTTCTCATAAATCCCCACCCGAAGGTGTAATTGCAGTCCCGGAGTACTGTTAAAGAATGAGGCTCCCCTTTCTCCGTCTTCCATTATGGCCTGTGAGAGATCAAGGATGAAAATCCCAGTTGGCGCTCCCTAGTCGACTTTGCATCTCACCTGGTAAGGATCTTCAGATCCTGCCTTGTTACGTGCTATATAACAACTGCTCCAACTAAACAGGAGCGAAATCCGAATTTTAACCAGACTTTTAATCGGACACTACCATCTAAGACGCCATCTCCACACCTTGCGCATCACGGACGTTCCGGAGTGCCGTTTGTGTATGGAGACCAAGTCATCTGTAAGTGCCCTGCACTCATACGAGTACGGCTTAGACACTTGTTTAAACTTCACACCTTGCCTAATGACATCAAAGGGTTTAAGCCAAAGCGCCTGTTCGGCTTCTCAAAGGAAATGTGCCTTTTGTAATGTCAAGAGGGGACCAACGGGCCTATCTAAGGCCTATGTGCTCCCCACCGCCCCTTGGGGTTTAATTAACTAACGTTTTTTACTGTATGTTTTCAATGAAAAACTTGTTCTGCTTGTTATATTTGTTTATTCAATCCATTGGAATTTATTCTAAAAAGTTGAGAAAATTATATTAGCCAAGTGGCCGCTGCTAGGGTTGATAACCATATGGGCACGTTTCATGACATTTTCCATCATTTTTATCAGAAATTTAAGCGATATGTTCTCTAATTCTTGCAAATATCTTCTTTAACGGCTTGTTGACGAAAACCCGAGCTTTTAAAAACTCCATAAAAATAAGTCTGAGCAGTTTGCGCCTTCAGTTGGAACCACATTCTCATGTCTTTGTAACGCATGCAAATTCCCCGATGACCTCGTCAGTGTGAACTGCGTATCACGCAGTAACTTTGAGTTAGTGTGATGGTTCTTCGTCGTTTAGTACAATTTGGTGAACTTATTCGATATCGCAGTTTTTGGTCTTTTTGAGCACTCGTCGTCAGTCAAGCTAATACGGCCCTGTTTGAGTTTAGATACTTACAGGTCATATATGATGATTCAGAGCTCGATAATCAATATTTTCCATTTTTAGTAATCAATTATTTTTCTTTTATATGCATGATAGTATGCGTTAAATATTGAATTATTTTCATATATACCTTTTACACTACAGAATCGAAACTAAATAATATAATGAAATAATTTTCTGTCACACTACAAGGATATATTGAAAAATTCTTAGCCTACTATAGAACCAAATAAAATTTCAATGTCAAAATATTTTACTACTTAACATATTCTCCTCTTAATTGGATACGAATCACTAATTTTTTGTATGGCAACATGAGATTTATGTGCAGGGACTTTGCCCTGCAAAAACAAAACACCTTTGGGTAGCTTTCTGCGTCTTTATTCTTCAATTTTTTCCCGTAGAGTGGTCAGTGATGTCGTAAATCTTCGTAAATCTGCTTACCTCTTAACCCTTTCAAATACAGGTACTTGATGATGGCTCGATACTCCAATTTTTCGATTCTTACAATTTCGGTGGACATATTTTTTCTTTTAGTTTATTGTGTAATTCTGGTTTATTTTTTTGACATCAAACTTTACACCGAGACTAACACCAACTAATAAGTTATTGTTCGTTGCTATGGTACCGCAATATTTTGGTTATGCATGGAACTGGTCTACCCTAACTATATATCAATACATCCTCGTATATAAAATGTGATATGATAATAATAATAATTGTACATATATTTGATCGGGTAGAAGCTAAGTTCATGTCTTATATCTGAGTAAGCTATCAAACTATCAGACCTTGAATTCAGATGTTTGATTCGGTTATTTGAAAATTGGGAGAAAATAATGATTCTGACAAAAATTATGAACATGTTCAAAATAAGAATTGTAGTAAGAAAAACCTATTCTTACTACAAATATGCACAGAACTTTCTCAATAGCCATTAAATTATTTCAATAAATATGAAATTACAATGAAACATATAAAAATAAATAGTGCATTATTGAATTATAAGAATAGTCTAAAATATAAAACTGGAAAATAGAAGTAATACTACATACGAGAGTTTCTGTAAGTCATTGTTTAAAATATGGTCTTCAACGACAAAACTGAGGTAGATTCAGACGAATGTAAAATCTGTTCTGTTATGTGAAGAAGCCAAAAACAGAAGGAAATGCAGTGACAACTGAAACATCGACAGGTGCCCATTACTTCATTAGGAGCTATAAGACGATAATGATGATGATCATAAAAAAAGAAACTGCATTGAAAATCATGAGATATTTTATATAGTTTATATATTTAGTTGAGTACAAAAACATCTCATATACAGGGTGTTTCGAAATTCATGCGAAAAAATTCAGGTGATAACTCATATGAAATTAAGATTATCCCTTACTGATATATTACCCTTAAAAAGTGGTGACTAAAATTGAGTTTCCATTTTCTTTTCTAAAATTTAAGTAATGCTAAATTCTGTTATTTTAGTGCACTCGCAAAGAACTAACTACGAGTATTTTTTAATATTAGTGTTACAATATACCGGGAAGATATTAGTAAAACATACTTTATTTCATATAAAAATTTTTTTTAAAGACGAAATTTTATTATAACTTAAAATCCTTCTTTCTTCTTAATATTTTTAATTCTTAATTTTTTTTCCAAAACCAATAGCTGCAGAAAAAAAATTAATTTCATAATTTATAATTTTTTAAATAAATTAAGCGAAAAGCAGTGAAGATATAAAATGCAATACGATTATAATAAATACTGGAAATGACCTTTATCAAAATACATGATTATCATCATTTACACGTTTAGAAAAAAAATATTATATATGTAATACTGTACTATCCGGACTGTATGTATGGGAAAAAACGTCCCTACGTTACGGTACCGGCATACTAATTTTCTCTCTTGTTCGAGACATTTTATCTATATTGCGCATGCTTGAGAATGCGCAGAACCGAGCTGGAGCCTCGGAGGATAGAGGAATCGTTACCATTCTGTCATCCTTTGGCCGAATTCTCTTCCACTTATAGAAACTGTCCATAAAGCGGGTTTTCCAATAAGAAGTGTTATTTTGATATTCAAAGAAAAATGCCATTTTTTGAGATAAATGATCGGATGTTTATTTCATTATAAAGAGGAAGGTATGCCGTTAATAATGGAGCACAACATCAGCCAAATGGCCACAACGACTGCGCTTACAGGACCATATCCTTTTTATGAAATTTTCCGTAACCAAATTGCAAAGCGGCTGCCCTATGTCCTCGATAGCCTCTCGAATTCCATCTTTGAGGTCTTGAATCAATGCTGGACTGTTGGCGTAGACCTTATCTTTCACGTGGCCCCAAAGGAAAAAGTCGCAAGGTGTTAAATCACAAGATCTCGGTGGCCAATTGTGATCACCTCTTCGAGAGATAGCACGGTCCGGAAATTTTTCCCGTAAAAGATCGATGGTTTCGTTGCTTGTGTGGCATGTAGCGCCGTCTTGTTGAAAGTAAACGTTGTCCAAATCAATACCATCCAATTCCGGCCATAAAAATTCATTAATCATCTCTCGATAGCGCAATCCATTCACCGTAACTGTTGCTTCAGCCTCATTTTCGAAAAAGTAAGGTCAAATGACACTGCCAGACCATAAACCGCACCAAACAGTCACGCGTTGAGGATGGAGAGGATTTTCAACAATAACTCTTGGGTTTTCCGACCCCAGATTCGATAATTTTTTTTATTGACGTAACCACCAAGGTGGAAATGGGCCTCGTCAGTTAAGATGATTTTTCGATGAAATTCCGGATCATTTTCGTGCATTTCAAGGACCCAATCAGGAAAGACACGACGTTGTTGATGATCGGCCGGCTTGAGCTCTTATGTTAACTGAAATTTATAGGCCTTAAGACCCAAGTCTTCATGCAAAATACGGTGTAATGACGTTTGTGGAATGGCTAATTCCAAAGAACAACGAGAAATGGACAAACCTGGGTTTTCTTCAACACTTTGGGCTACAGCAGCAATATTCTCAGTTGTTCTTGAACGACGTGCACGGGTTTTATTCTTCACATCACTAACTTGTCCCAACAGCTGAAATTTTTCCACCAATTTCTGTATTGCGGTCCGAGAAGGTGCTTCACGTCGACCCAAAAATGTTTTAGTTTTACGAACCGTCTCTGCCAAACTTTCACCATTTTTATAGTGAATTTTAATAATTTCAATGCGTTGTTGAAGCGTGTATCGTTCCATTTTCATCAATGGCGTAGTTTCTATTTGTCAAATGTCAAAAAATGACAGCTTCAAAAGTGGCATTTACCGAAATAGCGGGCTGTTCAAAATAACACCTCTTATTGGAAAACCCTTTAGATTTTAGAAGTATTATGTATGTGAAAAATATGATTTCAATTTTAGTCACCACCATTTAACGGTGATATCTCGGAAAGGGGTGAGCTGACAAAATTTTGTTATAGAACTGGCCCCTCTTAAATTCATACGAACAATCACCTCTCGAAGTTTGTCGCATGAATTTAGAAAAAGATGATATAAATTATTTAAATTAATATTACGATAGATTATTGATATTATTGTAAATATGTGATTTTATTTCAAACCCTTTGTTCACCTTTACTGTATCGACATTTTCTGAAGGTAAGCAAGTACAACTCGTTTAAATGCATCTACATTTTTTCATGGTTCATGGTCAAAAATATTAGTTTTAAGTGAGAGATTGAAAATTAATTTTCATTTTCAATCAGTTTTCATGACAACAAAAGGGTACAGGCTATGTAAAGGCTAGATTTTTTTATTTTTAACTGATAAAAACTTGAAAAGAATATATAAATTCTTAGTTTTAAATATGAAATATAATTTTATATAAGTGCAGTGAATTTATGATTCAATCCATTTATATAATTGAAAAATTGTCAAAATTTTGATCTGAACAACTAACTTTTTCAACCGTGAAAAACTAACAATTACAACATACAGTAATCAATGGATAAGAGTACCTCGTAACCAGCGAAAGAAAAAGAAAGTAACTTGCAAAATTGTGAGCATAAGAAAGACAGCTGTTTTAATAGAAGAGGGGCAATCGATGGATTCAAGTTGAATAAGATATAATATTTTCTTGTTTTGGAAACAGTGCCTGCGTGCGATTCCATGTGTGTGCGTGAAACGAATTTTTAAAAAAATGGTGAGTGACATAATGCAATCGAGGATTTATGTGATTGTTTTTAAAAATACGGAGCGAAGCAGATAAGTAGATTGTATAAATATCTCAGAAGTTTCTAGTAATTACTTTCCATCATATTTCAAATAATAAACCACGTCGAGTTGATCAAAATAATATCACAAGTTTTCCAATCTCGCCTTACCTTTTCGTGAAGATATTTCATGAGTATGATAAAAGATGCTTGAGGAAAAATAGTGTGAAATTTCCCTTGTATAATTTTACCACTCCAATTGGAGATTTGTTTCGAAATACTAATAATATGTCAGGCCTCCAGACGAAATCCAAATTATTTAAAATGTTATAAATTGGAAAAACTCGCTCTTTTATGCGTGGCAAATTTTATTTTTCTACGTTCATGCAAACAAAATTTCATTAATCTACATACAAACATAAACATTAGAATAGACGCCAAATACCTCGTTCGTGGAGTAATAGCTGTAGATAATCAAGATACGAAGTACCCACTAGTTGTAGTTGTTCCAATAAAAAAGAAAAGTCCATTAAATTTCCTCCGGGACATGGCACAAAAAACAATCAATTTAGGAGAGTCTCATTACTTGAGAATTTTCTAGGTCACAGATCCGCACAATATGTTTTTCATGTACATTAAGTTACAAGGTTTCTTCATCAGTGAAGTTGATCTGATCCAGAAAATCTTCATCGTGACCAGGCCGGATTAAGCTAGGGGCTTGGGGGGCCTATAGCCCCGGGCCCCAGGTCCAAGAGGGCCCCATCATTTGGAAATCATTCTGTATTTTTTGATGTGTTGATGCCACAAATCTAACGTATTGATACTATTTTGTGAATTTTTCCGGATTTCCGAATTCCTTAAGGGGGCCCCGTCATTATTTTAGCCCCGGGCCTTATAAATCTTAATCCGGCCCTAATCGTGACGGGACATTTCGCCAACATTTGCACCTAAACCATTCTCTTTAGGTTTTACTACCTCTAATAACTATAAGAAAGTAGTTTAAAGAAACTTCGTAAAACTGTTCAAATCTTTGTTTTGGGAATTCTCGAGTAGCCCTCGAATCTGATTTCTTTCAGTGACTCTGGCAGTTGCTCAACGCTTTTTTTAATAGCTGTTGGTCGTCCAGTATTCTTCCTTTATATATGCAGACGGTATATTTAAGCTGATGATACAATCTACGGATGTTATTATCACCTGAAGGAATACATATAAAATTTATCATTCACACTTTCCCGCACGCATTTTAGTTTTGAAAGTAAAATTATGCAAATTGACTTGACCGCTTGCCCGAACTCCGCTCCGCGTCGTTCGGGACAACTGCAGTCGCGTGCGGGAAAGTATCGCTTTCCGCACTTGTTAGGAAAATAACTATTGTGGTAGCAAATTAAACTTTTCGAAGGTTCATTTTGTTAAAATTGTGACAAGAAGTACATTGACCAGTCGAAGATGTCACACACCAATCCGATAACCTCTCACAAAAGCGATAGCAAATTATATCCTGACAGGTGTTCATTAGCGGCACATGTCAACTGTGAAGGACATAATTTTGACAACTAAAAAAAAAATAGAAAAATAAAAAATCTATTTCTAGAAACAAAATATATTTCACAAAATGATTATTATCTAATGTATTAGTAAGAAAACTGATTTAAATAATCTTAGTGAAATCTATGCAAATCTTTTTGCAAAAACAAATTCTATAGAAGAAATTCAACGCTGACGGCAACAAAAAAAATCAAGGTCAGTAACATCCAACTAACTAACCTTACGTAACCTATGAAATTCAACTTCACTTATAACGAAGTAACCTGTAAAATTTAATGTCATTTATAATCGAACCAATAAATATTCAGCTTCCAAAAAGTATTAAAAAAACTAATTTCAAAATTTCAAAACAGAAGAGACCTAAAATCAAGAACATTTAGAAAACACACACACACACATTAGTGATTTTCACTGTCCTATAATTCATATTAATTATAATGATTTTCTTGTCAGAAAAATAAATTTGCTCAATAAAGTTGGTGCTGAAATGTAGTAACAATAAAATTCTTGTCACTCTATTTTACACTTTCTGATCGACATCGCATTTAGATCTGGAACATGCCAATTATTTTCCTCAGACATCCAAAAAACTAGAAAAACAATAGTTTCATCATGTTTAAATACTTCCACCCAAATTCTCCCACAGCTTTGTTTAAATCAAAACTTATGGTCAGTTTATATACAAGCCAACTTAACAGCTGTGAGAATACGGTTGTTGTATTTTATTATAGTTCTATTTCCTGAGCATGGTTGATGACAAATGAAGCATATCTTGGGAATCTATTCTCTACCTGTCCTCCACTGTTCTCAGACTCAAAGTCACTTTGAAATTAAATAAGAGAAAAACTGTCACTAATTCAACTATATTATTCGAAATAATGAACGTTCAATTAATTATGATGTAAGGTACTTGATTCTCTATCATAGATATAGCTCGTAAAAATATATACTTTCTCTGATAAATAGGCGCCCGCGTTCAAGATTGCTTTGCAGCAGAATGACCTACTAATTTCAAATATTGAAATAATGTGTTAAAACTAGCTTAGAATAAATCAGTATCTTACGAGGTGTGATTAGTAAATATGGTGACTTAATGAATAAAAAAAGGCCTGTACAGATACTTCAAAGAAATTCATTGCACTAGAGTTTACCATTCCAACACATTTTTGACATATCTCTAGGGGCTTGTACAGGCACTTGTCATAACATGGTTTTTGTATATACTCTTCGAGTAATGTTGCTGCCTTACATTGAACCATGAGGTAATATGCTAATGGACTCCTGACCGGCAAAGACTTCGATACGAAAACAAATGAAAGTCTATAGAAGTGAGGTTGAGGTGGTTGAAAAACGTAGAAGTGATTCCCTTCTTCTCACTATTGGAAGAAACGAATAAAAATCTCAATTAATTATTTCCCAGTCGATGAATACATAAGTATTTGAAAGCTCGGAAAATATATTGAAGTTAGTCCACTTTGATGTTTCATTGCCACGTTCCCAATAAAAAAACGCTTATATATATATATATGTATGTATGAATTGTAAAGAAGTTTTTGCCAGCTAATATTATCAGCGGTTTTTCTATTGGGAACGTGGCAAGGAAACACCAAAGTGATTTCTATGAATTTGAATATTGAATTTTGAGTTCTATGAGTTTAAAAATTTTTACAAGAATCAACAATATCAAAAATCATCGGAAATCTTAATTAATTATTTCCCAGACGATGAATACATAAGTATTCGAAAGCTCGGAAAATATATTAAAGTTAGTCCTCTTTGGTGTTTCATTGCCACGTTCCCAATAAGAAAACGCTTATATGCAATTTTGGAAAAGGGCGATGTAGGACATTTCTAGAAAGGCTCTTTTTTTGATATGGTTTAGTTGTTAAAATGCTTGGAGCATCAAAATCCATCTTATGGTTGGTCGAATTGACATGTTCTGCATATCTTTCTGGATGTAACTGCAGTCGCTTTTATGTGAGGTGATTCTGATATGATAAGGGATTGACCAATATATTGTTTATTACATTTTTTACATGGAATGCTGTAAATTACATTGGTAAGTGATAACATAGGTGTTTTATCTTTTATTTTGGAAAATACAGATCTGATTGTTAAAATTGTTAAAATGGCAATCTTGAATTTGTTATTATGATTGAAAAGTTTGGTGAACCTAGGAGTAATTTCTTTGATAAATGGTAGGGATGTGTGAATTATATGAGATTAGGACAGTTCAGTCGTGTTATTTGTTGTGAAATTAGAATTTTTGATGTTAGAGGTATGGTCGGCTATGGAAGAAGATGTATTAAATAATAATTTGCGTAATAAGGATTGGGGATATGAGTTTTCTAGGAAGAGGTTTGGAAGGACGTTCAGATTTTTTTTGCGAAAAATGGGATTAGAGATCTTTAATACTCTATTTTTCATTCGTTTTACGAAAGAAAAACACTTTCCGAAAGCTTGGATTTTTAGTTTATTAAAGAGTCACAATTTCCAAAATTTGTCAGCTATATTATTAGCGGTTTTTTATTGGGAACGTGGCAAGGAAACACCAAAGTGGACTAACATCAATATATTTTCCGAGCTTTCGAATAGAACGTTGTCAAAAGTTTGGCAGATTCATAATTCATAGAATGTCCTTCATAAAAGACATGTGTCGTTAATCAGCACCTATCAGGATATAATGTGTTATTGCTTTTTTGAGAGGTTATCCGATTGGTGAGTGACCTCTTCGACTGACCAATGTACTTCTTGTTACAATTTAAACAAGGAATTTTATAAACTTTGTTAGGCAATCTATTGGTTGGCGTGTTATCTTTAATATTTGAATAGAATAGAGAGTTGTTTATCAAAATACATGTATGTAAAATGACATAGCCATTTTGGTTCAACATTATCCATATAATGTTTTTATAAATATACACTATTTCATGTACACAGAGATAGCAGTGATGACAATTGTACTTCGGTACTCTTGTAGTCGTGTATACAGTATGTTTAATTAGTATTGTTAGAAGTACTGTGGTTTAATTAAGATGCATTTTGAGTGGTATTAGTAGGTAGTGTAATTAAACCCCGGTGACATGTAGCATTTGGTATCGATTCCCTCTAAGGTTTCCAAATGACCTGGTAAATATTCAAGTAACTTTCATACATTACAAACTATCTATTACAAACTTACTTATGATATTGCAGACTCTACTAATAGATCTATCAAATATTTGTGAGTTTACTATAAGGTCAACTCTTTTTAATGAAAGTACTTAATTACCGGGCGTTGCTTGACAAGATCCATTTTGATACTGAGAAGTGACCCTCTCGAACGCGCCTTAACGGACTTAGACTCGTCATTTTCTTCACTTAATAGGAGGCAATATGACATAATGAAAAATAACGTTTCGATTTTTAAATTGGTAAGGAGCAAAGCAAAGCGATCAGCCCGCATGTACACAAGGTATAATGATGGCTTTAAAATAAAGAAAAACTTTTGTTTAACATTAAAAGAATAGGGTCCTACTTGCATTTTTTCAAAAGTATTTTTTTTGTTTATTTTATAAATTCTTGTTGTGAAATAATGTCAGAAAGTCAAATATTCAGTGAAAAGTGGAAAAATGATATCTAAATATTCAATTGAAACTCGCAAAAATTTCAAATTTTGATATAAACGATTCCTTTGGTTTTCAGTTGTGGTTTAATAAAAACATTGAGCAGTTCTAATACTGTTTTTATTCAAAAGTTATGTATACATAAAACATTTTTCTATATATAAGAATAAAGTAAATAAGTTCTTACATTATTACATAATCACCTTAAAAATTAAAAGCAAAATAAACTTAATTATTATAAAATATCAAAATAAGCAGAATTTGAATCTTACATTAAAATGATCCTAGCAACAAATATAATTTCATCTCGCAGAATCGTCAAAACATTTTTCAAACCATTTTTGTTGTATATTCGAATTTCTTGGTATCATAAAAAGTGTATTAGTCGTGGTATTTTTACATATTGGCACAAAACACGATTTATATACCATTTTTTAGATTAATAAAAGTTTAATAATAATGCTTATTGTATAATAACCGAGAGAATAACTGTATTATTTAGTTTGTATCATATGTTCAGTGTTTATTTTATACTGAAATGTTTAAGCTACCTACAAAATCTTTAAATTTCCAATAATTTTTTTCTCTATAAATATTTATCAAAGAATTAAAAAAAATTATAATGAAAGTTGGGTATAAACTATCAAAAACTATTTTTTTCCAAACCATGCAAGTACCCTATTGTTGTAATAAAACACTAGTTGCATATACTGTTTATGATATTTATTGATTTTCAGGAAGAGAATTGTGCCAAATGGATAGAAAAACCGGATAACTATGTCTGCAGATTGTCCGCAGATACCCAAAAAATTGCTAAAGAGGAGCTGCGTGAAGATGAGCATACCCGTAAAACTGCGCTGGCCTCTATGCGAGAATGGATTATGCAAAATCCCAAAATCAAAATGTGCCGTATGGGTGAGATATCAAACTTTGTTAACTATAGAACGTCGTTTAGAGTATTCAACAGAAAATCCCCAATGCCATAAGCTAACTACAAAAGAAGACTTCCAGGTAAGAGTTCGGAATGCATTTCGAACTTTTTCACTGCAAGAAATTCGAAACGCCACTCAGCACTGGATTTTAAGAAGAATCCATGAACGTTTGGAAGTTTGCAGCAAACATTTCGAACATTGTTTTGTTCTTCTCCTCTTAGTGTAGTGTTTTTAATTTTTTAATTGACTGAAGTATTTTAACCGTTAATTTGAGATATATGAATTTACTAACGAAGTCCCCTTAATTTAAAGCTTATAATCCAATGGTAAAGAGAAAAATGGGGGTTGCCATTTGAAAAAATTAAGTTTCCGAAGTTTTTAGATAGCGAAATTCGGCACCATTTTCTAAACACCTTATATAAGTTTTTGTCAAGGTTTTCACAGATTTTGAAAGCTGTAAGTCGCAGTACTTTCCCATATACATATCGAGTCAGCTCGTCGTGAAGGACCCTGTACACCTGAAGAAGCGGTTGATGCGTTCAAATCACATGTTTTGGAGGTACTTCATTTGGAATTGGTTCAAACGAGACGCATGCAAAAGTGTATTGATCTTAATGGAGAATATTTTGGAAAACAATAAAACCACATCCAATTATAAATATTTGTTTTTCTGTCTCAAATCTTAAGTAGCAACCCTTGTATATATATTTGAATTTTTGGAATAATCCAATTTCTCATTTCAACAACATAATTCTATGTTACTATGTCACCACTTCTTATAAAGTATAAGTAGGTTACAACAATTGAATTGTACAAGAGCCTCTTTTTTACATCATTAGTTAATTCAAATGTGATTGCACGTATATATTTTATTTCTATTTCTGTTTTTAGATGGAAAATTCTTGCTGCGATTTTTGCGTTTTAAAAAGTTTCATATAACCCTTGCACAAGAATGTCTTGAACGTTATGTCCTCTTGCGTCAGACATTTGGAGTCGCCTTCAATTGCTTGGACATTACAATACCGATGATGTTAGATTTAACTAATTTGGGATATATGTTTGTATGTCCTCAAAGAGATCGATTGGGAAGAAGAGTTATTGTTTACAGACCAGGTAAGCATGAATGGAGTAATTTCAAGTTATTTAAATTATTCTAAAACTGCCTGTGATGTTACATGTTCTAGTTTCATCAAGTTCAAGATAAACTTAACTGATAATTCAATATTTTAGTTGATTAGGCACCTCCTAAAATAGTTGGTCGGGGTTTATTTTTTTGTTCATATTAGTCGATTTATCTCTTATTAGTGCGATTTGATTTAATTATTTCCTGAACAATGCTTCTTCTCATTTCATAATTTATATTTATACAGCCATCAGTTGAATGTAGAATGCGGACCATATTTAATCCATTGAACTCTTGAAAGTTGATTAATGTCAAAAAGTTTTTTGATATTGATTCTGTTTGGCAATCATCAGGCTGTTCGGAAAATTTACGCAGTAACTTCTGGACAATTTATTTATATTTTCTTTCCGGGACTTTTCAAATATTTTGCCAAGTTGTCAAACCTGCCAAAAGCCCAGCACTGTCTTTAAGATTGTACATCTCATTCTCTAATGAAATTTGTTGTTATGCTTCAGATTTCCCAAAACTAGATGTAAACTATGTTAGTAAGATAATGAACACTGCTCACAAACTACTTAACATTAGATTGGCGCTTTGATGTTAGCAGACTTACCGGGGGAGTATAAGTCTATGATAATGGGGTTAGAGAGTTCTGGTATTCAAATCCGTGCTGATGTAGTTAAATCTAAACTCATACGAGAGATTAAAATATCAAAGTCAATCGCTTCTACAAAAACACTAAGAAATCAAGAAATAGTGAGCAGACTCCGGTACATCCATGCACATGACAAGTAGAAATGATTGGATATACAATATCACCGAGCAATCTGTATAAGCCAAGATAATGTGATACAAGTCAGTAATGTTTTGTATGTTCCCGGGCTAGCTGCCAATCTACTTTTAGTGAGCACTATTGTGAAAAATTTACATAAGGTCACATGTAATAACAGGGGATGGGAACTTTAAAGTGGTGAAGATGAGGTGGTATACACTGCAATATTGAGCAACAAGTTATACATCTTGGATACCAGTAAAGAAGTGGCACATTTAATTTCAAATTCTTAAAATTGTCATAATGCTTATCTGCGCCATCTGCAAATGGGCCATTTGAATGTTTCAGATGTGAGGAAGCTGCCTGGTTGCACAGATGGTGTGACTCTGACTCAGGAGTTAAGTAATTGTATGGAAGGTAGGTAAGCAAGGACTCCATTCAAAAGTGTTGGTTCTAGACCAAAAAAACAATAGAACTCATACATCCGACTTGTGTGGCCCTATGGAAAATACATCATTTGTAGGTATGAAATACTTACATTGATGACTTCACACGAATTGTCCATGTATATTTTCTCAAAGACAAGTTAAATATTTTAGAGACATTTAAAAATTTGAGGTTGAAAGCAGAGAATGAATGGAATCACAAGATAAAAAAGGTTCGCACAGATAATGGTAGCGTATACTGTAACAATAACTTTGAAAAGTTCTTAGCTAATCATGGTACAATTCATCAGACCTCTACTCCGAACACTCCCCAACAAAACGGCATGGCCGAAAGAATGAACAGGACTCTAGTAGAGCGAGCAAGGTGCATGTTGTTCTATGCCAGCCTGGAGAAGAACTACTGGGCTAAAGCTTTGACAACCGCTGAATAGATTGTATTATATATAACAGATCATAGTGGAAATGTTCTGAGATACAAGGCTAAGCTAGTGATAAAAGGTTACGCATAAAGATGGCGCACAGAATATGAAGAAATATACTCACCAGTTGTCAGGTAGACAACTATCTGCTACTTATTTGCTTTAGCAGTCAGATATGGATTGGAAATAGACCAAATTGATGCAGTATCTTCTCCTCTGCAAGGAGAGATTGATAGAGACATTCACATGCAACAGCCAGAAGCTTATAAGCTGGGATCTCAGGTATTCATTGTAAACAAATGTACATATGGACTCAAGCAGGCCAGCCGACTCTGTAACCTGAAATTGAATTATGTCCTACATCAGTTAGGAATGATACAATCAAAAACAGATCCATGTGTCTATTATAACACATCTGGGTGGTTGACTTAATTTCATTTACTTCTGAAGAAAGATTATATTCAAAGAAAAACTAAAAGAACACTTTGAAATGAAAGATATTGGCCTGGCAAGGCAATGTGTTGGTCTACATATTATCAGGGATGGAGACAAAGTAATATTAGATCAAGAGAAATATATAAATGGATTATTAGCAAAGCTTAGAATGTCAGATTGTAAATCAGTGAAGACTCCATTTGAAGCTGAAATGAAATTTGGTGGTAAAACGACAGAGGAAGCAATTGCTGACTGTCCAAACGAACAAGCTATTGGATCCTTACTGTAGGTACTACTCAAGGTACCCAGCAGGATATATATAAATAGTAAATAAACTGAGCAGATTCAACAAAAACCCTACAGCTGCACACTGGACTACGGTGAAAAGAATTTTCAGATATCTGCAAGGTGTTAAAGACTTGAAGCAAATATATACCAAAGAAGGTAATGAGAAAATCACAGGATATTGTGATGCTGATTGGGCGAGCGATGTGCGTGATAGGAAATCGTGCACGGGTTACATTATCTTGTTACAGGGTGGTGCTATATTTTGGCAATCACACAAGCAGAAGACGGTGGCAATAAATACAGCTGAAGGTGAATACAAGTCGGTGTCATCGGCGGCGCAGGAGGTGCTGTGGCTCCAATAACTACATGCTGAACTCGGCCAAGAACAGAGCAATCCTTTCGTCATATTTAGTGATAACCACAGTGCAATAAAATTGTCCAATAAGATCATGTTAATAATTTAAAGATAAAATTTTGTTATATAAAGGGTGAGGAGATTATTGCTGAGAATTTAACTAAGGGCACCACTGCCGATAGACATTTGTATTAGGGAGGAAGGGTGTTATTGAAATGGAACGCCTTTGTGATAGTACCTTTAATTCTATACTACGCAATATTCTTTTAGTATTCTGCCAACGAGTATCTATCAGGGTGTAATTTTCTGTCACTTTTTTGAAGAATATCCGATTAGTTAGTCACCTCTTAAATTCACCAATGTATTTTTCATCTCAATTTAAACAATGAATTTCAAAAACTATATTAGGCATTTTATTAGTACTTTGATTTTAGTGAATGTAAAATTCTGTTTGTAAGCTACTTCTATTTTATATTGTTTAAAGATTCTACCATGATGTATTATATAAAAATTTTCACAAAAATTATTAAGGAGTTTTCACAACAAGTATTCTCAGATTCTTTCCATGAAATATTAGAAATTAGTCATAGTCAATTAAAATTTTATTTTTAATTTTGGTTTCTATAGTAAATTAGTATAAAATAACTGGTAACTGATTTTATATATGGTAAAGGTATATATGGTATAAGTAGGTAAGATAGTATGGTATGAATTCAGAAGATATTAAGGATATGAGTTTTCATAAAAACTTTTTAAAATATTTTAAGGTTTTGTAGTGAAATAGAAATTATATTTAAAGATGAACTAGATTTCAGGTCTTCTTTAAAAAAGCGAGGGAGGTTTTCCAAATAATCCAAAAATAGCAAAATAATGAAATCTTTTTGGATTTATTAACAGTAAAAACTGAATAAAGGTAGTAAATAAACTATATGAAAACATGGGTTATTGATAACACTAGATTAAAAATTTGGATACAATTTTTGGACTCTAGAAAGAGAGAATGATTCTCAATGTTATAGGATACTCTGAGCAGAAAAAGATTTTGGAATTATCACTTCTTATACGTCCTTGTAGACTGAAAACTAAAGAAGCGAAAATTCACGAAGCGTGTTATAATATCAATCGAAATGATTAACAATTGATACAATATTTTATTTCTAAGGTTCTTAAAAAAAATATCAAAAAGCATTATAGAACAACTTTTTTAACATCCTATCAGTGTTATTATGCACGTACATTTTCTATTTTACTTTAGTCTGTCTTTGTTCTGTAATTGAGTGAATCAAAATGTATTTTTTTATGTTTTTTGAATATATAAGGAACAAAAAAATTAATCGTTATGATCAAGCTACTTATGAAACATTCTAGAATAAAGTACCTATCTGGTATAGAGCCATTTATTTCATACACTTTCATAATACTTATTTTTATTCCAAGGTGTATTCGATCTTTACCAATTCTCCAATGCAGATATGTGTCGAATCCATGGTATAGTATACGAAACTTTGATGGAAGATGAAGAGAATCAAGTTCGTGGATTTGTACACTTCGCCGATGGACAAGGTGTTGGATTTCCGTATTTGACTCTGTTTAGTATCAAAGAGGCTGTGCGTATAGTTAAAAATGGAGAGGTAAGTAAAGGGAGTAAAAATTACTCAATAATTATTGGATATTCTTATTAGGTAGACAGGTAAATATTTTGTATGTACATCTCGACACACATATATAATTGTTCCTTTTATTGGTTACCTAACGTAACCTTAAATTTACAATCAATTCCTCATATCTAACCAAGACGTGCATATTCTCCACTTCTCTCATTTTACAAGCAAACAACACAACTTAATATGAATCAGGAACCAAACTGCGAATTTTTTTTTAATCCCATACTCTAATATTTTCTTAACTATTATATCACAACTAATTTGTTTTAAATTTCTTAACGATATTGAAAATTATATTGATTATTTTCGATATCAATTTAAATAATTCTATGACATACTATTTATATCTAGAAAATTTACCTTACTTATCAGTTATTGGACATTCTCATTATATATAGAGATAAATATTTAATATATTTTATCCACGACTGTTGCTTAATGTATCCATTATACGTGCTAGACTTCAATAATACCCATTAATCTCTGCTGATGGTGCTTTTTGCTATATTATATTGTTTTGCTACAAAAGTCGGTTTTTATAATTTTATATTGTAAGTTCTATACACATAATAAAATTTTTTAAATAATTTTGGCGGATAGATCTATCCAACTATCAGATCCTGAATTTAGATGCTTAGCTATTCAAAAACCAAAAACATATTCAAGAAAAAGATAAACAGGTACTACAATCAATTAAGAAGCAAAACAGAATCGAAACATCGGAACATAAAACATTTTTCCATACCATATGTACCGGGACTTTCCGAACAACTATCGAATTGTTTCAATAAATATGATATTAGTATAAGTCATTAAGGACATAATACGTTATCCAAATATTTCACTAAATTAAAATCTACAGCACCAAAAAACAAAAGAAGTAAAATTATATATCAATTGCCTTGTACTAATTGTGACGTTGTCTAAATAGGGCAGACATCTCAGTATTTAGAAAATAGACTAAAAGGTCATCAATACGATAAAAAAATACAACTACATTAACGAACCATGACATTTCAAAAAACATAAATTCAATTATGAAGATTCATAAATTCTTGGAACAGAATCTAATTTTTAGAAATGGTTCACATTCATAAGAACGCAAAAGCTATAAATGATAAAAAGGCCTAAATACGTTTAAATAAAATTTTAACTCTATTTTGTAAATTCAAATATAACTACAAATAATTTAATTAATTACTTCTACATATTTGAGATGTAAGGAATAAGGAAAAATAAATTTCTATTTTGAAACTATTTTTATTTTGATGTTCGTGATTCTGGTGATCTATTGATTGATATAAATACGCAAATTCAATATTATATTTTGATAAAGAGTTGAATAAAAGTCATAACGTCAATTTTTATTTTTCTTTCAAAAATTATTAAAAAAAATTAATTTTAAAACAAAAGAGACCTAAAATCAAGAACATTCAGAAGCATATATTTATATATAAACTAGAAGACACCATAGATAAAATGATGGATATGATAAAACATACAGGAGACAAAATGGAGGAAATGGCCGAGGAGATCAAGAAAACACGAGAAGAACAAAGGGAATACAGAAAAGAAATGAAAACTAATTGGGGTCATTAGACCAATGACGAAAGCATTATAGACATGGAATATCGGAAAAGGAAGAATAATGTAGTCGTCCAAGGAGTAAAAATGGAAACAGAAACTCAGAAGAACAAAGAGTCAGAATGGCAAACTTCCTATAAAAAGAACTGCAGGTAAAGATCTCAGTAAAATGTTCTATGAAGTTAGGAGAGAAAATTTCTATATATATTGTGAAGAAGTCTTTGCCATCTATATTATGAGCGGTTTCTTATTGGGAACGTGGCAAGGAAACACCAAAGAATACTTATGTATTCATCGTCTGGAACTGAAATTAAAATTTCCGGTGATTTTTGATATCCTCAATCCTTACATCTTAAATATAGCAGTACTTGATCAATTAAATTATTTGTAGTTTTATTAAAAATTTACAAAATAGAACTATAAATTTTACTTAAATTTTTTAGGTTTTTTATCATTTAGGTATAGCTTTTTCGTTATAATGTCATTTTCGTTATCTTGATTAACTGCTATATTGATTTCATCCACTTTGTTCAAGAACTAATTTTAAATTTTTTTTTACTATAAAGTATCACAACGTCTCATGACAAGATAATGATATTTTCGATTTTCAGAAAACCCTCCCAATGAGACATAAAGAAATTCACGGTATGAATGTACATCCTTCTATGAAATTTGCCCTTGATTTCGGAATGTCTCTAATTTCTGAAAAGATTCGTCATCGAGTGACGCTTTATAAAGACATAGAGGAAGTAATCCAGAGCGAAAAGATAGAAGTTGATATCTTGCCTAAAGAATATGGAGGAACTATTCCAATGGCAAAAATGATAGGTTTGTACAATACTTTTAGTGCCAATTATACGCTCAAAATCACTATCCTATTGAATATGAATGAAAAATATAGTCATAAAAACGTTTTAGTAGTAGTAGTACAAAGGTATGTTTAAAATATTGAAAATAATATAGTGAGGACAGTTATCTCCTCATCGTCCGTCATTATTAATCAGTTACAATTGAAAGAAGAATCAGTAGTACCCACTTTGCAAGAAGAGTCTAGAGTATAGAATCGATAGTGCTATTAACATAACAATTATTTAATTTCATTTTAATCATCATTATCGATACGAATCACGGTTAATGCTGTTATAGTATATTTTATCCATTCATTGGGGTAGTTTAATTCTCTTTGTTGTACTTTTTCACAACTTGATAAAGGTCCTAGCTATTATTGTTATCTTCATTCACTCTACTCTAGTTTCATATTTTAAATTGCAGTTATTAATTCCCGAGCTCATTAAATTTTCTTCAAATATATATTTTTATCCTTCTGGAGCTTCTTCTTTGTCTAGATCGGATTCAAATATACATGTAACTTTCCAAATATTTTCTTTCATCATACGCAGAGTCTTTCTTATTTTATGATCCTTATCATATTTTCTTCTTCCAGTTCATTAGCTATGTATCTTATTATACATCAAGATCAATTTTCTTAAGCTTTATAAATATTTACCTATTCTCTGATGCTTTACTTTTCAACATTGCTCGATTTCGCCCATGGAGTTCTATTTCGATATCTACTAATAAGCGAGCAACTTCTATTGTGTTCGTGTTCTATAACCAATTATTTGTAGAATATTCATTTCTGTTAAATGAACCACTTCTCTGATATTATTACCTACATTTAATGAAACTCGAACGAAAATAGCATTGACATTGATCACTACTACCGTGCAGTTTTCATCAAAACTTTTTTTGTGTTTTTTTCAAATCATATAAATACAAAGGAACGCTGGAATGGTTTTTGCTCATTTTCTCAATATCAAGACCTAATGGGAAATAAGTATTGAGTAGAATGTAGCGAATTTGTGAAATATAATAATTTTCTTTTTATAATGTTAATTTTTATAAAATAAACTGGAAACACTTAATATTTCCGATGGAAGATAGGTATAGGATATTAAGTATGAATTATATCTAGATTTTTCTGTAAAATTGGCCACACAAAAATTACTGTACCTCTATTTGTATTTCCAGAATTATGGAAGAAAGAATTATATGCTGCCCACCCAATATTGATGTCCCACGATCGAATGGAAGTTAACGAAGAACTATTCAGTGCTAAAGCAAAGGAAGGTGCAGTGTCAGCTCTAAAAAGGAATGTTACATCTTGTGGTTCTGAAGGCGATTCCCTTTGTGGAATAACGGGCAATTTTAGAAGACTGGAAGTAGATTAGATATCTTGCAATTAAGTAGATTTTAAATGTAATGTTTACCAATGAAAAATATCGAAAATCCTACAAATTAAACAAAATACTTGAAAAATTAGGAATCATTTGATTTGTTTAAAAGCACTTCATCTACCAATTGATATATTTCAACATAATAAGCAGCGCAGAAAATAGACAAATGAAATTGATGCACGTTTTTAAAAGAAGTAACTCAATTTTAACTCCCATTCACAACAACTACAAATTGTAGAACTCAAAATGCTTTTCTTTAATTAATTTATTCATTTTGTGTGAAACAATACTCAATTCCATGAAGTCAAGATTATTTTGCAGAGTTGTCTAAAATAAGCATAGCTGAACTAAGGAATTCATTTTAGTTTTATTACTTTCGCGTTTTTCTTCACGTTCCTTCATCATTAATATGGATATTCTGATCATTATATTCGTTTTTTGTATTTGCTTCCTGAGTTTTCTCAAAATTCATGGAACATACTTCCACATGTGAAACTGTTTCCTTGTTCCTTCATCTATCTTACAAAGGAGTCGCCTCGAAAACACATATCCTTACTAAAAGGAAATAGTTAGCAATAAAATTCAGAAACACTACTTATTACTTGGACGTAGATCCAAATTATCGCTGCAAAATAAACTCCTAGTTCATAAAGTCGCCTTCAAGCCATTATGGACCATGGAATTCAATTACGGGGGACAGCAGCCAAATCTCACCTTGAGTGGTGCATACCCAACGAAATCAGGAAAGTAAATTCTATCAAAGAAGAAATAAGTGCCTTCAGTGAACGCTTCTTTAATAGACCGAGCTAGCAGTGAATCTACTTGACAACAGTGAACAAATACGAATATTAAGATGAACTAAACCATTGGACTTACCGTATCGTGTTAAATATATATTTATCTACATTGGGTTATAATAATTCCTACATATTCAAAGAAAACAGTGAGGAATATCTCTGGGCATCAGTCCCAAACATTCTCATACTATATAACAAACAAACAACTTGCGAAAATATATTCCCAATATAGATACTGATTACATGTATTTATAAGCAAGACTACAAAAATTAATGATTATTAATTTTGTGTTCGATTTGCTACCTTGTATCTTTGCAACATCTTTGAATCCATATTATGACTTTAATGGGAGTTTTCACATCGGCTTGGCAGGGTACTTGAACATATAATAAAATTTTTACTTCGAAATATCATTCTGAAAAGATCTGCAGCGAACCCATATCCATTTATGCTTATTAGTAATGAATGCTTTCAGGACAAGTTGCATGAATTAGGTATTATGATTATTAAGAAACTTACTAACAAATGTTGGAAGCCTAAATCTAAAATATTTATTGAGAACGTTGATATTATACATTAATAAGCTTAATAATATTGAGTAACCAGTTGCCACTTGATAATTTTTTGTTATATACTTATAAGCATTTAATTAAATAAATATGTGCTATGAAAACTCATATTTTATTATCCTGCATTATTCCTAGTATAAATTAACGAATTAACTTGGGAAAATCCCAGATTCATTACTCAATACTTATACTGATAAAAGACATTAAATACTGAGCTTATAGAAATAGTATTCAAGACTTCATTTCTTTTTACCTTATATTTTTTTATATATATTTTTATAGCTTGCAATTACCAATACCAAGATTCATTATTAAGAACCGCAAAAATCTTTTTTATCATTAAAATAGCTTCCAACATAAGTTGTGGTAGCATATTCCCCTTTTTTCCTGGTATGCAGACCATAATGGAAATTGATGTGCAATGAATTTAACAAAATCTACGTTTATTAAAGAAACCATTTGGCTCAACACCTTTCCCGTTTATTTCTTCAGTTGATAATTTGATATTATTTATCTATCCATTTCTGAATAATAGAACTAGATCATTTATCATTCCCAATATTATCGACGATATTTTTAGTTTCTTTAGATATTGTTAATGTTTCATCATAAATTTATTCATTTCATTTCACATTATTTCGGTTCTTAATACTGAATGTTAGTATTGGTTATCGCAATCTATAAAAATCTTTTTTAGAATCAATTCAAATTCCATTATATTTTGGATATGCAACTCAAAACACATAAAATTATAGTATTACTTTGTTTGTCGATGGACTTCACTGATCCAACCTGAGAAATGTTGTAATTAGAAGAAGCATTTGATGTTATGTATCGCCGATTCAATTTTTTATCCAAAACTCTGTTAACACTGTACTTTGATTGTCTGTCAAAAATTGGTGGACAAATGAAATGATGAAATGCTTCCAGTACCATTAACTGTTGATGTTTGTTTTTTAATTTTCTTGAAAATATGATATATTTCAAAGGCATGCAATTGCACAATCGAATTATAAAAAATATGAAATTTATCCTTTTTTCACATCACTGATAAAGTTGTCGAACTCGTTATATTTCATATTTCCAATTATCTCCATAACATCTTTTTTATCCTTTTTTTAATATCAAGATTCTCATCACGAAAATCATTCACACCTTTTTTACAAATGACAGTTGCGGATGGTATAATTAAAGGGATGCGTTGAGTTCCTGATTTATCAACCAATTACTCGGTCCCATGATGTAAAGACTACAAGGTGTTCTATAGCGCACCAGCTGGGAAGCAGCCAATGAGAATTCGTTGCTAAAACGACGCGCCAATTTGAAACATTTGAATTGAATACATGATGTAAAGACTAAAAGGTGTGCTATTGCGCACCAGCTGGGAAGCAGCCAATGAGAATTAGCTCCTAAAACGACGCGCCAATTTGAGAGCGATTTCTCATGGGCTCTTGAGAGATGCGCAGAATCCCCTCCTCTTGGACTTTTCAGGGGTTTGGGATGGTGGGTGGAATATTTGTGGAGTTTCGTGCCCATCGAGATTTTTAATAAGCTTGCTTTGAATTATATTTGGGACAAGGTTCAGAGCAATTGGCCAAAACCAATTTCCTACCTGCCAGAGTACCTTCGGACACTTCAGGGATAGTTTTGACGGGGTTGGGGGTAGGAGTAGGAGTATTTAGTACCCATTGATATTTTAATCAGGTTGCTTCAAACTATCAATGTGTCAAGTTTCAGAAAAACTAACCATAGACCTTCCTCTTATGGTACCCTTGGACTTTTCAGGGGTAGTTTTGAGTGTTGGGGGGTTTTGGGGTTTCATACCCATTAAGACTCCTAATCCGTTTGATTCAAACTATTGTTGTGTTAAGTTTCAGATATTCCAATTTCCATGAGGATTGAGCGAGGTCCTTTGTAAGATAATCTGAACAATTATTGTAAAACACATTTATTAATTACTTAATGGATATTATTGGTATTTTAAATAAAGTTGATTTATAATTGCAGGGTGACATTTTCAACTTGAATAATACAAAAGAAAACAATATTGCGATGATTGGGTTTCTTTTTGTTTAGTCATATTAACAAATTATGAGGAATAATCTCCAAATATGTAATTTTTTCCACCACTTTATTCAAAAATTTTTATAATACCTGGCAGGTACACATTTAACGGGACGGACCCTAATATTAAAGAGACTAAAGATACCATTTGTTAGACATATACCGCATCTGATATATGTATTCCTTCCAAAGAAATTTTGGTAATTTCACCATTAGGATCCGCCCTGTTGAGCGTGATCCACTCTGAAATGGTATAAAAATCTCTGGTCATTGCATACATTTACAAGGATACAAATATCGAGTCTTATGTAGAAATATTTAAAAAATATAGATTAAAAACATGATTTTGGCTGAAAGGAAAATTCTCTATTCTACATTATAACATAATATAAAAAATGCAGTCTTGCCTTCTCTCCATTTCAGTGGGCTACCAAAAATATAGAGGATATTTGGACATTCTGTTACATATTTAATTAATGAAACTTGTCCATAGAGAAGGAACAATCAATCATAAACAGACATTGTATTGTTATATAATAAAATTCCAAATTACCATTAGCTATCGATACGATAGATTGTACACATAATTCAAATACAAAACAAAATTAAAACAAAGTAACAAACAACTGATAATCAGTAATAATGCTTTTCTACTGAAGATATGGAATGCACTTTAATATCCTCCTTGTTATTTATTCGTGCACTTGATTATGTTTGATTTAGATAGGCACAGTTACAAAATGATCCTCTTCTTATTAAAATAGATTTGATAAACAAATAATGTTGTATCCAAAAAGTGACAAAATTCAAGGGGTAACGATGTTTCCTCAGTCCACCTTCTTTGAATACCTCTACAAGTTAGTGAGTAAAATTCAATTTTTATTATATTTTCTGAAATCAAGTAGATTGAAATTCTCAATTATCAGTTCTTTTCAATAAATAAAATAAATAAATAAGAATAAGATTATAGATTTTCAATTTTATTTTATCAGAACCTTCAAAATTGAGATATGTTTTAAATAAGCAGTCATTTTACGTAACACGTTTTTTTATGAAACTGGATATTGAGAAGAGGTTTGGTAAGAAATAAGTTTAGGATCACTAATTTATTATCTTTATAATGTAACTGGAATGTTGAAAATATACTGGTGTTTATGCCTTAATGATTTACAAAATTTCAAATTTCTATCTTTACTTAAGTTTGAGAAAAAAATAGAAAAACACAATTTTACTCAAAACCTTATGGAAAGACTAATAATCTTTTGAGCGTTATTTTTAGTCAGATACAAACTTTTTTACTGGTTGCAACCAACTTTTAGGTTTTGAGCCCTAGTAATTTTTGATTTAGCAGACATTCTGAGTGACCAACAGTTCAATAAGAGTCCCCACTCTTTGAAGTCAAAACAAAAGTTTATAGATATCATTGCTTGTGTAACAAAAATCTTGTCTTATAAATCCAAAAATTAACATTTCTCAGTGCTAGACTTTCAATAGTGTAAGATCATGTGAATATTTTATGTTGTATACTTTTCCAATTCCAGAAGTATCTTAGAATGAAGCCCTTTCAATCCATGTTTGATATTATGCGTATTTAGAACATTTTGCAAAATTTCTTGACGCGCTGATGTAGAAATTCTGTGCGAGTCAAGTCTTTTTATTATCCAGGCTTCTATTTGATCATATGTAAAATCTTCAAATACAAACAATTCATAATTTTTAATACCTGAATCATTGAAATCATCACGTATTTTGATTATATCATTGTAATTAATAACTGGATTTAATACATTGCCAGTATAATGAGTATTGAAAATTGCAATTAATAAAATAAATGAATTCTTAGGAAGAGAGTGCGCAAATGAAAAAAGATCAACTGTATCAGTTAGTTTTAAGTCATCAATTACTATCAAATTCAAGCAGCAATCATTGATAGCATCTATAATCTTTTGCTTTTGATTATTGTATAATAAATGTGTGCCATATAAATCATGTGATAAGTGATTTGAAAAATGTGCCTTCACTAATCCTGCAAAAAAGGTTTTACCTACTCCCTGTGATCCTATGAAACTGATGATCTGTAATTTGTCAGACCAGTTCTCTCTTTTATCTAAGATGTGAATAAATCTGTCTATTAAATTTTTGTGTCCATGAATATTCAATTTCAGATCATTCCTAATATGTTCTAGTTGAATTTCACTATTTACCGTAAAAATAGTAAGATTTGTGGAAAAAATTAGGCATGTAATACTAATTATTATAAAAGTTATGAAAACTGGAATATTCCATTTATAGATCTTTTTAATAGGATTAATGTGAATTACTCTGGGTTTTGTTCGTTCTGGTAGAATATGCATACTCTCACAGTCAGTTTCATCATTATGTTCAAAGTCATTAACTTTTCTTAATCTTGGTAGAGAGACTAACTCATCTGATTCCATTATATTTGAAAATTGTTCATTAGAAAATGAAATATCCACTTCCATTGGAACCTCTTCAACAGCCTCGTCATTGTTTTCTTCTAGTTTTCTTTCTTTAGGGGCATATTCCATATCTGAAAAATCAGAAATAATATCATATTTCCATTTGGAATTTAATTCTTTGAATTAAACTGTACTGCCTAACTACAAATATAAGTGTTACCAAATTAATAAGGAAGATTTAACTCTGCATAGTTATTACATTAAACATTTATCACACGGCACGTGTCAAAAAGATAAATAGTTCTTCCCAAGAACTGCTTCTGATAGTGAAGGTATCACACTATCCTTTGTGAACCACTATAGGCAGTAAGTATGATATAAGGTATGTTGACTTTGGAGGCTATGGGAAACAAGCCCCTTATGGCTGTGTAACAACTGCATAAATTCTCCAAACATTCTTTTCAAGAATTAATGAACCACAACTAGCTTTTCGAACAGATCTCTTAGAGGTATAAGTAAAAAACCTCTCATATTGGCTCAATGCTATCTGCACTCTTGGTTATTCTGTACTCCACATATGTTAGTGCCACTTGATAGATCACAATTGAACTTCATACAGAAGGTAAGTTGTACAGTACCATCTTGGAAGCTGTGAAACATCTTTCTGATCTATAGTAATCTTTGCTACTGGTGCTTTCTAACATGTGGTGTGCATGCTCACTGGTGCCAACCAAAGAGACTGATTAAGGTGTTTTTATGTTTAGACATTCAATTAGGTATAACTGTAAGTTTAATGCAATATTTAATAATAGTATAGTAATCATTTTGAAACATACAGTATATTACTTACTTTATGCAATAAAAAATAAAATGATAATGCTAAAATTTGAGTCTTTATTAAGGTGGATGAGCAAAAGTATCAAAAATCAGTAGATAATGAGTTGGGAGACAACTATGTTATGGTAGGGAAATATATAGATCAAGGTTATCTTCTAAAAAGACCTTTCAAGATTTATACATCAATTTCCCAAGAGAGTCTTCAATATTTGATATAATTTTTGTGATTCTTCCTTACTATAGTGTTATAGTAATATATATTTTTTATTTACCCTGTTGCATCAACTATATTCAAAATTACCTACTTTATTGTCATGGGAATTTAGCAAATGTATAAAATAAGTCAATATAATACCACAATGAAAAATGTATTGGTACCCATGTTGAGATTCCTTAATATAATATCAATAGATACAGAAATTAATTACCTATTAAACTATATTTCCTAATCATGTTTCCAGTTTGTTTTCCATTAGAACAAAATACTTCTTCCATATAAATTCGTCTCACAATAGATGAACAAGAACTACGAAAATTGTTAAAATTTTTTTTGTCGAGAGAACTTACAGTTAAATTGTTAAATTGAGATACGTAGATGTCTGATTCGGAATGTGATCTATTTAATATATTAAAATCTGACATTTTTTCTAACTACAGTTAACGAGACCGTTGAATTAATGATAAACATGGTTTATAAAGTTCAAGTGATAAAATTTGAAAGCAACTTTGTTCTTGTCGGTTTTATCAAACAAACCACACCAATAGTGCACGGAACATAGAAAAACGAGAAATTATGCATTTTACGTCAGAACGAGTGGAATAATTGATAATGAGCAGTATAGCGAATAGGGATTCCGGGAATCTCTTATCCATTCCAATGTTTTTAATTATATATAATATATGGAGGGTGAAGAGAATGGAAGCAATCTATGTAAATAAAGAGTGCCCGTCAAAATTTATTAAATGAAGGTGGGGCCACATTAGTATCAGGGTAAATTTCTTTTAGGTTATATTTACTATATTATTTTCTGTACAACATAAGTCGTTGAAATATTCATAGTGAACTGTTTCAGTCAGAAATGATATTAAATCTTTTAAACCGGCATACTTTATACCTTTTTTCTACACCAGCTCCACTGTGGAAGGTTTTAGAATTGTTATTTATCGTCTACCTCAGTACACTTTTTAAACTTCATTATATAAGAGATGTTCCTCCTTTTCCTTACCTTCCATAATATAATTATGAATAAGGCAACAGCTAAAGGAACGTTATGTGTATGCATCGACAGTAATCCTCGATAAATAAACACCACAAACTACCTATGCAATGCACCTATATGATGTATAAAAATGTACTCTCTTGAATATGTATTTCAAGAATTTTATTCCCTAACTTCCAAATAAGCACTTTCATTAAAAGGCTATTTGTTTTTTAAATTTATATGAAGCTTTTCAGTTTATTCATGAAAATTTTGTTTTTAAATATATCAACCAACTTGGCGGCTTTTCAGAAACTATTATCATGGTTCGGATAGTTCACCTACCTGACAGAATAGTCATAGGTAATAATTATTATATAAGTCGTATATAAGTGCATAGCAAAAAGTCGTTTACAGAGTAAAAGGCCCTTTCCAGTAAATATGCTCTCAAATTATTGCAGAATGCAGGAAAAGATGATATCGATTTGGTTTCAATTGGCAAGTAATTGTGCATTTTTTTGCATTGTAAAATATTGAGCCCTTAACTAATTCTGAACGTGGAGTAGGTAGGTAAAGGTCGTACTCAGTGTTCCGTCAATAGCCGTGCAACATCTATTCTGAAATTGGAGAAGCGTGCTTACGAATTAAGCAAACATGTTTATTTTCAGGTACGAGGTATGGCAACCAATACTTACTTTTTGGATAGTAGAGAGTGAATAATGGTTTAAAGGGGCTAAAAACCTTTTGCAATGCAAAAAATATGAATACTGTTAATGATAGTGTTGTTAATCAACATGCAGTGGCAACTTTTGTTTTGGTTGCCTAAACAAGAGCCCCTTCCTTTAATTTCGAAATCTAAAAGATCAAAATAAATAATTCAAATAAATTATTTCTTACATCATTCACAATAAAACTTGATTCTTCTGCAACTTTAAAAGAATTTGCAAGTCTCCTATTTGAATTAATATCCCTGGCGGCTTTTATTTTTCTGTACAGTAAACGCCAAAATTGTGTTATCTGCAATGAATGTGAAATTCAACACTTCACTATACAGTTTTATGCTTCACTCAGTGGATATGTAGTTGTTGATCTGGTATATTGCGTTATTAATTAAATATGAACAAAAAAAATTCAACCTATTTTATTGACAAATGTTAAAAAAAACATGAAAACTAAATCTTAATTTAAGCCTAGAAGTTATTAAACTGTTATTTACATTCTTCATGATATGGCTCTAAAGTTCTGAGATCTCTCCATGTGGGAGGTAAATTGTTGTTGAGATGGTTTGCACATCTTTTACATGGGGCGTTGAAAAGACTTATATAACTATGAAACCAATGCTAAAAAGAAAATATCATTTTAGAATTACTCATTGTTTTATATAAAAACAAATAAAATGTTTCACTGAATGCAATACCAGTTTCCACTGTTTTCATGAATTATATATTTTAATTAGAATTCATAAGGCGACAATGGAAGAAATAAATCGGATATCCCAAAAATTCGTAAAAAAGTCTTCTAACATACAAATATAGCAAAAAAATAGTCTATATTTGTTACTTCTCAACCTCTTTGTAAAACTAAAGTAGAAATTAGAAGAAAATGAGATAGTCTCTTTGGAAAAGTGGCGATAGAGGTTGCACAAAAGGTTTTTACTTTAGATATTTGTTCAGATGAATTAGAATTTTTTTCATTAAGCTGCTAAATTTAGTTATTAGATGCATTACTCGAACAATATTTTTCTTTTCTAATATGTTGAATTCAACATAAATTTAGATAAAATAACGTGTTACAAAAATATTTAGAGCTGTTGCGACCTTAAACTGGTAATAAAGTGGAGTTTTAATTCAGGTCTTTTTTGGTATAGATACTATTGTTCTACGCTACCGAAATTATTGGAGATGAATGTTTAAATTACTACTATGCTTTTGAAAGTATTTAACGGCAATAAGGAAAGCAGAGGGGATTTTAAATGCAAAGGAAAGATAAATGAATTTACTATGGAAAATTAACAAATCTGATGTCCAGTGTTAATTTTGATCCATTGAGGCGTCCAACAAAAATGAAACCTCCGATCTAATAGGAGGTCTTTCTGTACACTGATAATTTTCATATACTTTTATAAACTAGTAAATCAGTAGAATTCAGCTAACTAATTTATTCATTTAATAAGAGAAAGCGTTATCAAGTTTGTCGTTTTAGTTTTCACAAAGTCTTAATGAACACCTGTGAGATTCGTAGAAGTCATTCGTATATTTTTAATTGTTCAAAGTAGTGTACATGTCGCAGTATTTTTATAGAATCGTAATATAATTCTATTAATATAACTTCCATTGTACATATCAGATTAATTTGGCTAATTTTTGACGCAATCATTTTCATTACTAGGGCAAAAACCGATGATTTTAAGATCGCTCCATGAAGTTACAGTTTTACTAGCGATCCTGTCTGAATATATTTTGTGATGTAGAGACGTAAACATTCCAAAGTATTGGAATAGAAACAAAAACAAATACAATTATTCAAATTGCTCCTGTGCTGTAAATACCTTAGTACATCCCGGAGCAAATTTAAAAGAAATTACTAAAATAACAGGTGGAACAAATTTGAATATTTGTTATGAGAAATCTTACCATAAATGACCTAATAGCTAACTCTGGCATTAATGGGGAATGAAAGTGACACATCGCAGCATGGCAATTCTCTGTAACTTTCCTGAAAACTTTATAACGTGATTCTGTCCACAAATCATTAGATTCCGCATGTGCTTTCACCACTACCCATTCAATCATCAATCCCTTGAATGCTATAATAGCTTTCAATACCCTGCCAAGTAGTACCTAAAAATACAAATCATTTTTCATTATAATTATTTTTAATGTAGTTTATGCTTTTTCAATAGCTGTGTATCCTCATTTAGGAACTTATATTTCTATATAGTTTAAAAACCAAAATGATAATTAGTGATATTGTTTTAGAGAGCATAGAACAATAGCTTTTATTAGATCTCGATTGTAAATAGTTTTAAAAAAAAAAAATTAATTTCCTTCAACTAGAGTACTGCAACCATATCTATATTTTAAATATTCTCTTCAATTATTTTTCAAATACACTGACAACTTGATTAGTTATATCAACCAATAAATCAACTATAGGTCCATGTCAGCCATTTAGGAACAACAAATTTAAAATATCTTTGTATTAATAATTTTGAAATTGAAGTGTATCTAAATTTTTGTAAATTAATATTTAACAAATTTGATTATGAAATACTACTACATCCTTACCTGAATAACTGGATTTGGTACTAATGGTCTGTTAGTGGTAAAAGTAACATCAGGAAAAAGACGATCAATGCTAGTAATTAAATTTTCTATTACGCTGTAACAGAAAGAAACATTTATCAATATAACTGTGTGAATAAATGAAATTGAAGTATTTGATAATTGGAATGTGGAAGTATCTGGCTAGTTTGACTATCTAATGTAGGCGAAATTTCGTCTATGAATATTTGAAAATGGCTATCCAAATTTTAGAGAAGTTTTATTTGTATAGAATTGAAATATGTTTATATCTAACATCAATCAATAATTCAATTGTGAATCATTATCTTTTCGATATTCTATTTGCGAGAGGGTGGAAAATATTTGAAGGTCAAAAATAAGTATGTCGCCAATTTACAATTGTAAGGTCGAGTCCGTTCATCGAACACAAGTCGACCGCAGAGTCAACCTTTTTCCAGGAGGAAGCTGTAATATGGTCAGTTTTTTATCAAAAAGTCGACAGCCTTCGAGATGGAACTGTTTGACGCAAATTCGCCTTTCCTGGTAATAAACTAACTTATATTGAGTACAACTCGGACAAACCATACTATCCGCAAAAAATAAACAGAATCTGAATCCCGATAGTAATGTGAAGATAAACAGGAATTGAAAAAAATGACAAGATAACTTCTTCAACATACTTCTACGAACGACCATTACATATCCGTTATATTATTTACCGAATTTCTTAAGATAACTATAATTCCACTCTATCCAGCATAAGCTGATAATTTTTGTTATATTTTCCCCTTCAAGTACTTACCTATCCAATTATTCTCATTAAAAAGTTTTTCTAGAACCATATCATCACTAGAACAGAATCAATAATTCAATTCTTATAATAAAAAATTCACAACCTACATTGAATGGAATGATCTAATCTCGATTTGCTTGCTGACAGATTTAATGAGCAATAACATGAAATCAGAATGGTATGCAAAATCTTGGTCTTCAATATATTTAAATTTCAATTCACGTCAACCTAACTTTCATAAACAAATCGGTAGCTGTTTGTCCGATAGAGCAGTCCTAGTTTCACAGATCCTGATTTTAGATGAATAGCTAGTGATAAAGCAAAAACTTCTCTAAGAAAAATTTCTATTTTGGGCGACTTATACTTACTCTGGCTGGACATTATGTTGACTGGTCTGTGTTTTCCTTCTCTTTGTTGTACTGTAAGTTTTGTAGGTCTTGTTGAAGGAATTGGCTGCGAGTATATTTCCAGCCACTGCACTGTACTCACGTATCTAGAAATCAGTGGTTTGTTTGATTAAATAATTATCTTCGGTATGCATCAGAAGCCACTGTATTAAATTTGTCCTCACGATTTTTTTGAAGCTACTACTTACTAGCTCAACTATCAGTAATTGTCGAGCAACAATTTTCACTGTACTTTCCAATAACATTTCTCTTTAAATATGTAACCTCTTTGAAATCTTGCAATGCAAAAATTTGAGATAGATTATTTTATTCAATCAAAAATCAAGAGTTACATTTTATGTAAAAACTGACTCACTCATTATTTTCACAATCACTTATTACGCTTAGAAGGAAGTTTCTAGTATTACAGTTTTAACTTGTCGAAAAGCTAAGTCGTTCCGTCGTTCTCATCGAAGCAAGAAGCCAACCAAGGAATACCAGTAAGTAGAAATATTCTTCTAAGTCCCGACCGGAATTCGCGCTGGTCTAGCGGATTGGTAGAAGGGAAATACCGGAAATAACCTTGAAATTACCAATTTCAAACAGAAAGAAAAGAAAGAAAGCAAATTCGCATTCATCATCGCTAGCTCTCAAATTTTTGGTGAGTTTGAAAACTTTGAAAAGTGGCCATAGAGTTGAAAATTATTTTGAGTTCTGTACTGTAACAGCTCTAGATGCATGAGGTACAACTGGTAACACTTGCCGAAAATCTCCTCCTATTATGAAGATTTTCCACCAAATCGTACATCATTACCCATTATATCTTTCAATAGTCGATTAATACACATCAAAGAATGTTTGTTGGCCATAGGTGCCTCATCCCAGATGATCAATTTTGCGGAACGAATTATGGCGGCTTCCTTACTAATAACTTTTAAGCCATGTAAATTTAGTGGTAATTTGAATCGGTTGTGAACTGTACGACCATGGGGAAATAACCTAGCAACAATCCCAGTTCATACTACAGATATAGCTTGCATTCCAAAATTGATGCAACTCTTAATTAAACACCTATAGACAAATCTTTTTCCAGTACCGCCTTTCTTTTGTTTCGTCAATGAAAGATTTTGGAAAATCCTTTTTACATTTTCCATCGTCCATGCAAACACAGAAAGGATTGAGATGAACAAGGCAAAACTACAATCTGACCTACTCTCAACTTTTTCTGCTCAGCCCTCAAACGTAAAGCATCTGTTAGCCTATATATGTTTCCACACACAATTAAACTTGCTCCCTCCGAATGTACTTTAGTCTATCTCCTTCAATACGTCCACAAAAAGTTGTTGAGTAAGTTTTCCAGCATTTATGACTGGATTGAAGTCACACCTTGAAATGGCATATCTATGTACCAACCAGTTTCACCACATGGCCAAATTAAAATAAAGATATAACTATTGTCATTATTTCTTCAATATTTGAAAATACAGTAAAGTTATTTCATAAAAGCAAATATCAAAATATCAATAGTAAACAAAGTATCCTTGAATTTGAATAATTTCAAGTATCCATAATGTAGCTAACTAATTATATTTCAAGATTGTTAAAATTTAGAGTATTGGTTGTAAGAATGAGTTTCATTTATATGGCAGTCAATAAAACTTACTTTATCTGTCCATTTGTAACTGTTTACTAATTGCCCATACAGAGCTTGTCTTTCTTGGGTTGTTTCTTGACTCAAGAATGTGGTATTACCTAGACTAAAAGCACCAGGTGGTGGTGTTAAATTGGCTACTGCATTTTCCACATCTCTACAATATTAAGAAAAAACTATCATAAGATGCTATTTTATAACACGACCATGTTCATAACAGAAGTAAATTACTACAATTCACAAAATAATGGTAACTACAAATCTCAATGATTATATATGATTAACCTCTGATGAACTGATTATAAACATCAACAATGGTGATGATGTTATGTCTTCGATTCTTCCAAACATGATTTTAATGACAGATCAAAGATTTATCGGGAAATATTGAGTGAATATATTTTATTTCATCAAATAAGCAAATTAACAAACTGGTTTCTTTATTTTTACATATTGGGGCATTTTCCACCATAATACATAGTATTTCGACAAAAGGAACCTGATTGTGTATAATTTTTCAAAAATTTCATAACTAGCAATAAAGAAGCAAAATAAGAATATGTATGTTAGTACAATCAATTGTATTGTTTAAAATTATGATATAAATAACTAAAAAAATGAACAATATACTGTATAACAATTTTTATAAATTTAACAATCTTTTTATTTCTCTCGATTTTGTATCACAGTATTCACATATATTCTGTTTACTCGTACCGCCCTAGCTATTCTCATATCTGATTCACAATTCATCTCTTTTACTCTTCTATGCAAATTCACCTTACAAAATTGTCATAAATCTTTTGAAAACACAGAAAGATAAATGAACATAATGTAGTAGACATAGTTTACATTGATGATGAATCAGTTTGAACTTCTAATAATATGAAACAGTGTAGTGGTCATTCAGTTTGGCAAAAATCTCAATAAAACATTTACCACCATGAAGAATTTTTTGAATAATTTGATTAGTGATTTTCTCAACTGAACGCCACAGCTTTAACAGTTTTTTTGCTAGGCAGTGTAATTGTCAGTTTAGAACCTTCATCTTTCAGTTATGCTTTGGATGATGCATTATATTGGTTGTGCTTATATATACACTATGTATTTGTAATTAAAAAAAAATAAATCGTCCCGCTGGGTCGGACATTACTTTTAAAGTACATAAATACTTCGTTTGTTAGACTAATATTTCTGTAAACGTCTATAATAATATATGCTATCATATAGATATTACTTCGAAAAATTTATTTTAAAACTAAATCAAGTATTCCCTTTCCTGATTATCTTCTTTTTAATTCACAATTCCAGTTTTCTACAAATAAAAATGTATACAAAATATACACCTGAATGTGTCTGGAAAAAATAAACATTATTCTGCTTTGTATGGAGGATGTAGCACATAGTAACATTGAAATTAGCTCTATTTCTTCAGAACATGAGAGCAATTCTGAAATCAATATACTTATAAAACGACAAAAACGATGATTAAACGCAGTTATAGATTTATTTTATAGTAAAAACTTGCAGGAATTACAAAGCTTCATTCAGCAAACCAATAATATAATGGTATTGTTTTTAATTCAACCCAATTAATTATCAACTGTCATGAACCATGGTCTTGTTATTTTGAATAATTACCTAGTAGTCTTCCTAATTCCAAATCAGTCTTTATTACCTGAGATTATTATTAACTGTGGTCAATAATTCTTGAAGTTCATATAAAAATTTGGTTTCTTTTCCCTCGTCCCCATGATCTGCTCTCAAACCATTACTTACTGATTCAAAAACACTTCTAACATTAGATCTTAAAACTTTAACTGCATTTAAAGCCGAGTTTAGTTGTTCAATATCTCTTTCCATTGTGTTATTTTGAACTATATGAATAAAACGAAAAGTACACATACACCGGTTGACATTTGCCTAACCCTCAAATATAATAACCATAGGATTGATGACATATGAAGTAGAAATGTTCATCATAGAGAAATTCTTATCATAGTGTGTAGTGTAATGTTTAGAATTAAATTCATAGTCTATAATCAATCGCTCTCCACCTCAACTTAATTTGAGCTCAGCTTTATGTAAGTTTTCATATTGATAGTCCCTACTCTCGTAAAACTTCCACTTCAGAAAAAAAGCTTGGCATTAATGCAATTGATTTACGAACTTTTGATCTACACCATTAACTACAACTCATTAACCACAGATCTAGGATTTTTCCGAACTATGACCCACTCATGATCTGAATGATTGGAAACTAACCTGGATCGTTCATTGTTGTTCGGAAAATGATCACAACTATAGTCTATCCCAGAAAGGTATAAAGTTATAAAATGAGGAATTGCGTCCAGTTCGGCTCAATTCCGGTGTCGGCCATAGGAGTAGGTCTTGAAATAGTATTGTTTGTAATATTAAAATTTCAAGTAATTGCATAAGAGAATTAGGAAAAGTATGTTTTCTGGCCTGAAGTGTCAATATCGAAATATTGTGTAGGGATTACTTAGGTAATAGATTGCACTATTACGTTTTGCATTTATCAGGTCCGGTTTAACCTTCTATTAGTACCTCTGCCTAATTCCAGCCCTATTTCAGATTCGGCTTAACCATGCGTCGAAAGAGCAATGGTGCCTTACCCAAAATTTTTAGACCTTTATAAGTATATTTGTTTAGTTTAATGCATTAGTATTTGCTGTTAAGCCGTAAATAGTGTTCATAGTATTGTAAAATTAGTAAAAAATGGCGACATTTACACCAACGAAAAGATGTTCCAATAATTCTCCACTATCAGTGAATGAAAAATCGAAATTTACTGTACAAGAAACTATCGACTGATATTCCCCAATGACTGGAGTTGGAAAGTCCATCGTTTTTAAATTATTGCGGGGGAGAAAGATAGCAGGCCAAGTGGAACCTCCCAAGAAAAGTCCAGGCAGACCAGTAAAAGTCCTTGATGAAGACACCAAAAGTGTAATTCGAAGAAAAGTTCACTCTTTTTATAAAAAAAATACTTGGCCAGGATGACAGTATTCCGTTGATAACCAAAAAACTTTTATGAACCACTTTGAGAAATATGGACTTTGCCTGGGAAAAGCATAACCGTAAAGCACTTTTACTGGAAAGCGATGAAATTGTTTGCTGGCGACGAAAATACTTAAGAAATATAAAGCAGTACAAAACAGAGCAGAAGGAAATCTTTTAACTTGATGAGACGTGGATTAATGAAGTTTATACAGTATCAAAAATGTTGTATTAGTACCGGGTGGTACTATCTGCACTTGATAAAAAGAAAGAATTTTACAATGAAATCAATGCCGATGTGGTTCTTGCATACCTTATGAGGTTTTATTACTCTATACCTCTCTGGAATAAACTATGAATGAATATCATGGAAGGTTAACAACTATCAACCATGACTTTAAATTTCCACTGAAAACTGAACGCGACGTCCGGTAACTGTGATCAAAATCTGGTTCTGGGCTAAGATCCATAATCAGTTGATAAGTGATTTTCCTGATATATCATATTACGAAAATCGCGAATGTTTTAATATAACTCTAGGTAAGCAAAGACATATTTTCTTGTCTAAAAAGAAAACTTCGTATTTGGATTTTTAAAAACAAACTTAAAATTACAAATATATTTTTATCAAGGAACACTAGAACTAACAATCAATGAATTATTAATAGGAATACATCATCTTATTATCATCTGTGTCATCACATTTATTATATACCGTCAGCTTTTACTTCAAATGTAACTTACTATACTAGCACAAGCTAATTATTTTATAGGCGTTTCACACTGATGACTAAAGGTTGAATTAATTTTCTAAAGTTAACAGCCCTAGATCGATCTGCCAGCATAAGTACCCACAAAACTGGATAATTTAATGTCGGTATACAGTTTCTCTTGTTGATTCATTATCGTTGTTTTGTAATCGTGCTTTTGTGTCCTCTTGATTATGTATAGTGTTAGTTGCGAATATATTAATGTAATAATACATTTTTTTTTAAATCCGCATAAACACTTAGAACGTTTTAATAGATGGCTGCTGCCTATGAACAATAGTAATACAATGGATTTATTATGAAGTTCAAGTGATAAAATTTATTGAAATTAGGTCCAATTGCTTGATATGAATTATTTAATATATACTATAATTAGCAATTTTTGTATGCAATTTATTTTAAAAATATATATTTTCTTCCATTTTTATTTTCACCTTATTAATAAATAATAACACGTTTTGTTTAGGTTATTATTATACTTATATTTTTATCCCAGATTACAACTTACAATGTATTTCCAAATTTATTTTTTTCTTTCATAATAAATCTCAAATTTTCATATTTTGTGATACTGTAATTTGGATATGTACATGTTTTAAATATAAACATAAATTTGAAAGTTCATTTATTACAACAAGAAAACTTTTTTAGAAATGTGTGATAACTTGGTATTATTCTTCTCCCAAAATGTAGTCAGCATTTCAACTCAAAATATTTTGATAGTCAATTTTTTATCAATCTCCCAAAAATTATTGAAAAAAATTAATTTTGAAACAGATGAGACTTAAAATCTTAGTATAAGCGTTTTCTTATTGGGATCATAGAAATGAAACACAAAAGTAAACATTAATATATATTCGAAGCTTTAGAATACTTATGTATTCATGCGTAATTTTGAATCCCATGAATTACAAATTTTTACAAGAATTAACATAATGTAAAGCCACCGCACCGCAAATCGACGTGAATTTGATTATAACAGAAAACAATGCCATGATCCTTAGACAAGGTAAAGATAATTGACACGTACTAACTATTAAATTCTTTTACCAAGGGGCTACAACTTTGTAAAGGGAAATATTAATTTAATAGTGTTCTGACATAATGATTTCCTATTTAAAATTAGGCAACATTGCACGAATGAAGCCCAGACAGAGATACAACGCCTTGTGTTGGGAATCATTGGAATCTGTTGATCATTTAGTGTCCTTTATTCTAACCTTCATTAACGTATCGTATCGGATTACTTAATTTTTGTCCTATACTGATATGACTGTCAAGATACATTAATTTACCTACTAAACTTCAATTTAAAACAATTGTTTTCGTTAAAATTTATTGTACACTGACCGCTTCTAGTGGAAACTAACGTCATAGTTAAGCGATTCCAAGTGTCTCTTAACATTAATGTATCAAATCACTTACTTTCATCTTATATTGATGTGATTCTAGCGATCTTGAATTATAATTGAAAGGTTGGGGTTCTTAATAGTTTGGCAATTTCATCCATACATTATCAAAAATCAAGATCAGTATATCAGTCGTTCTGAGTGAAACACTGATGTCATGTTGCTCTAACTGTAACATATAGTATCTCCTAAAATCTTCCTAAATGACTGCAGTACATGTAAATTCATACATTTATCGTATAATAATACCAGAAATCACCAATATAGATGTTTGACATTCTCAATTAATTAAGCAAATATTAAGTAATTGAAACAATATTCAAGTATAAAGAGTAGTAGCATTTTACTTTCCAAAGACGATGCTCTAATTTAAACAACTATGTTATTGTTCAGTCAATTAGAGTTTTTATAGTTGTACAGTGTGACAGTGAGAAAAACGTAAGTAAAAACTGGCTACATTGAATAAAAAAAGGATGAATTTATTTTCAGATACATATTGTTTCTGTAATGAATTATATATGAATCAGCGAAAATTTTTTTTGTTTTGTGATTAGTTTGATGTTATCTATATTTTTTATTACAGAATTGATACTTTATGAAATAACGTAGAATCATATTATATTCGATGATCAATAACCATAACCCAGTTTTCAACGGTTGCATCACTGTTGAGATAAATAATCGATTTTAGTAATATCCTTACAATCCCAAGAATCTTAGTATTTTTTTACATATTGAGCTTCAGGTTTTGGTCCCTTTGATTGCAATTAGTAATGAAGTTCTCAATAAAGAAGGATTAGAGTTGAAGATCGGACTAAATTTTTCGTATTATCATTCAATTTTGTTTAGTAATGCATGTTAAACATAATATAATTTTTTTCATGAATACCCTTATCAATGAAATTGTAAAACGTCCCAGAAAGTTTGTATTTTGATTTTATAATACCTCCATCCAACAAATTCCAATCATACATAGTAATGGGCTAAAGTTAGATGTATAAATAGCTAATGTTGCACCCATGTTGTCGCTCTCGTTGGCGTTAGGTTCGAGTTCACGTTGGCTAGGCGCTGGAACGCGAGCGCGGCGTTTATGTTTATGAATCATACTTAGTAATCTGTTTAATTTATGTTGAGCTAGAATGAGCGCGCCAACGCGGGCGCGAGCGTGAAAATAAAATTAAGAACTTTCACGCTCGCACCTGCGTTGGCGCCCTCGTTTGCGTGCAACAAAAGTTAAAGAGATCACTAAGTGTGATTTATAAACACAAACGGCAGCGCTGGCGTTCCAACACCTAGTCAACGGGAAGTCGAGCGTAACGCCAACGAGACCGACAGCACGGGCGCGAACGCAAGAGTTTATAAATCCAACTTAAAAGTCTAGTAATTGACTTTATATTCTAAATGAAAGTTCATTATAAAATAAAGAAATTCTTTCAAAAATTGTATTAAATCTAAAACTAGTTTATAATCAAGAGGAACAAGAAGTTAAATGGAAAATTAGTTTTTTTCTTATTTCGGGTTTTCAACAATTTTAATCAGATGTTTTCATGAAATGTTAAAGATCCGTAGCATAATTTTTATGGATGGCAAGATATCTTGGGTCTAATTATTGTGACCTACAAGCTAAATTAAAGTTTTCTAATCACTCTAAAAACTCTTCACCAGCATCAAAGACACTACAAGTTTCCCTTTTTGTTAGCTCGAAAGACAAACTAAGTGTAGTTTCAAAATTGTGTCTGTAGATGAAAATCTTGACCATATGAATAAGAATCTATAATTTTCTTTCTATTTGTTGATATTGCCACCAATACCATCAATTTACAACTGACAAAATGATATAACATTACTTCAAATATTGTTCTTACTTTATTGTAAATTATCTGGTAAAGTGATACTTATAATATTTTTATCCTTGTCGGACTCACCTCATTTGATTAGCTTTATTTGCCTCTTTTTTTCTATACCAGGTGCATTGTATTGTTGTAAGGTATTACATTTTCTCATCTTCTTCTGTGAGATTGATATTTAGTGCTTTGAGCCATATTTACCTTGTGATTAGTCAAGTGAATAAAAGGCATACCGCCTATCCGAACAAATATTACAGAGGAAAACTAGTGTTGTTTGATTTATTCATACCTATATTAACTTTCCGGATGTGACGACAGTGGTGAAAAATAATTAACTCATAACTCGTAAAGGACTTGAATGTTTGCCTGTACTTCTCTCAAGACAATTTTGAAGTACGTTGACGATTACAGGAAATCAGTTATTTGTTTGGGGAGTTGGAGATTTATATCGAATAAATAAACCTTATTACAACCACTTCTCAGCCTAAATTTGTAGAGTTCCTTTCCTTTATTCCTTTTTAATCATCACGGTCAGTGTTGTTTCGAGAGCTCGGAAAATATATTGAAGTTAGTCCACTTTGGTATTTCCTTGCCACGTTCCCAATAAATTGATAGTTTTTAAAAGAAAGACAAATTTTGACGTTTCGACTTTTCTTTAAGTCTTTGAATTTTCTAATTTTCAGGTCGACAACAATTATTAGAGCTGATTTTTCATAAAAGTTATGATACGTACCATTTTATTGAGTCCTAAGAAACTATTTGTTCCAGTAGCCTTTATTGTTCTAATCATTATATTACCTGGATGGAATGATGAAATAACAGAACTACCTGAACATGGATTATACTTAGACAATTTATACGATATAGAGCTAGGCGAAAGGTAAATCGTAAATCTAGACACTCCAGTTTATTACGAGATTTTCTAAACTTCTCTAAAAAGTATTTGATGCTAAAACGGAAAGATTTAGTTTTATATTCGAAAAGCAGTTCAAGGTATTCTGAAAAACCTCATTTGTAGTATTGTGAAACGTTCATTTGTAGCATGTTGTACATTAACTTTTTGAGAATATTGTCAAAATTTTTCAAACTACATTCATAAATATACAAAAATTCGTCCATTTGGCAATGAATCTGTTTCCTTCAATCTTTCAATTTACTATCTTTATATGTTCACTTCATCTATCTCACTGCATGTTCTTCTAATTGTCTCGCTTTGGTCCCTGTTGATCAAATGTCTCAATCACACCCGTCCTTTCATTGCCTCATAAATTTTGGCGTTTGTTTCATTTTGAATGTGTTTATTGCATCAAATTTAATTGTTGAGACACTCTAGTGGCCGTTTTGGTGTGTTTGCGAACTTGGCTTCGGTGTCTACATTTCCGTAACCATGTCCAGTTATTTGAATTGCAAACCGTTCGTTTTTAGATGTTGATATATCCTCATGTCGAGCGATTTGGCTGCCTGATTGAACGTTTTTAAAAACCTCTATATGTTTTCTCCATTTTCTGCGATAAGGCTCGCAAACTTTATCGCCTATCCGGTACCCAATCAGAGCATGCAATTTCGTCCATGATTATATTAAAAAGAAATGGGATTAAGGAGTCTCCTTGTCAAATACCCTGCTTTACCAGGTATTAGACAAGACATTAATTCGATAAGCTAATTATAAATGCTGACGCGAATATGGTTCGTCTGGAATATGTTTTAAATTTGTAAAGAAACTTTCTCATGTAAATACGATATATAATGTCCTGGAGTTGAATGCGTTCGATTACTTTTTCTAGGTTTCTGAACCGTAAATAAATTTGTTGGATCTAATGTTTCTTATCAACCTACTGACAAAAACTATTCTTACCGATAATATTAATATTAATGCGTAACTTACCGGGAATTTTTAGAGTGGACATGTTCTTATGAATCAAATTGCCATATACAACTTTTCCAATTTATTTCAGAAGCGCGTTTGTGATACAAAACTGGCCAGCATTTTTCCTTTTATCTAACTTCTTCTCAAATGATTCTTCTATTCGCCATCAACTCATTAGTTCATAATAACTATGGTATGTTTTTTCTGTCTCCGGAGTAATCTATGAAACATTAATGCAAAGCTCTTGTTCGGGAGTTGTCTACGTGAGATATGGCTGCCATGGACTTGTTTTTGTTCGCAATTAAGCCCGGTGAATATTTTCCTGCAGTCGAAGCGCGGTCAACGAGTGTACAATTGAAAGTTCTGTTCGGTTAGGTTCTGTCTGCAGTGAAGACTATACGTAATAGTTTATATTCATATCTTCTATAATTTAGCCTTTGCCTATGAGCTATCAAATATCCTGGAGTGTTCTTGAATATTCAATTAATGTTATAAATTGAAAACTCACAATAATTTTCTATGGCCTTGGATTCATCGTAAAAGCTGTATTAGTAATACTCTCTAATGATGAGTTTAGAGAAAAATTTGATGTTTTTTCGTCTCAATTTGAGAAATCGAAATTTATTTTCTAGTACAGACACATTGACCTGTCCGTCAACTAATGTAATAACTACAAAATATAAATGTAACGAAAAAGGACAGTGGGTAGATTGTCTTCGAAGACATTGCTGCCCCGATTATGTGTATATTTCAGGCAGGTGAGTTTGTTTAAATAAAAGTATATGCTTAAGTATGATTTTCGCATGATATTTGAAGGGAAACTGGCATGCTCAAGTTAGATTGTAGAAATTGGATTATATATTCCGAGATAACTATTCGTGTCGTTTATATCCTTTGATAAACAATAGTTGAATGCCTTTATTGAACTATTATCGAGTAATTACTTTTTTGGACTGATTCTGTTTCCCTTTGAAGGTGGAGTTAATGACAATATTTTCACTTTTCTAAAGTAACTAGCAGTCCGAAAGGTATCTGGTGAAAATTGTCTTAACGTATCCTATGCACTTAATAATATAATTTTGATAAAATGAATATTATTTTTTTATCGTTTCCCACACAATTTCTTGTCGCCAAATTGTTTTATTATGAAATTAAATTTAATGATGTTTACATTCTAACAAAGAAGTAAAATTATTCTTTTTTATAAGAAATGCGGAATCGCAACAAAGCGTCAACAATGGAATTTTAGAATAGTAATTTAAATGAAATATGTCTGGAAGTAGCTTAAATAGAAGTTCTAGTCAACTAGGCAATTAGTAAATTAATTTAAAAATATGTCATTGAATAACTGGCTAAGTTTAGTGAAAATAGTTTCGTTTGTAACCAAAGATATCACAACATTTTGGATAAAGCGGCACAAGCAGACAAGAAGTTTTAGACATTTTCACTGCTAAACTCTCTACATCACTTCGTGTCGGATGCCAAATGGAAATATTTCACGAAATGCTGTGGAAAGTATTACAGTTGAATTAACTTCACAGTAACTACAGAAAGTGAAAGTTTGGGAAGGTATCCTTTGTAATAGGGTCTTTATTTATTGAATAAAATCGAATTGCTGAGCGCACTTGAATTTGTTTCTTCTAATTATTGATCTCTTTGAAAGTACTAATATAAGTAATATATTATTTGATATTTTCGTAAACAAGTACATTTCGATAAATGTGAGTGAAGGTTAGGACTTAATCATTAGCTATTTCTAGTATGGAATTTTACAATTTTACTATTTCTTCACTTATTTTTGAATTTTACTATTTATGTTTAAAATATGAATAATATTTCGATTTAATAGTTTCATTCTAATATTTCAGATGTCTACATAAAAGTCAAGATCTCTGTTCTTTGAATGTGTGTGAGCAGCGTTGCACAATTTATTTGCAAAGAATTATCTGTACATGTCATCATGGATATAAATTTAGTCCCGAGAATCAGAGAAATAATAAAAAGCCCGTTTGTTTAGGTAATATTTTGTATATTTAGATAGTATATCACATACCAAGGAAAAAAGTAGGGCATTCTTGCCCGCGAGCACGCTACTTTACTCTCATGGTGTTTATACGCTTTGTTCTCACTGCAGGATATAAAGTTCGCTATTTTGCTACAATATAAATTAATTATATCTTTTCTCATACTTCTCTTTAGCTTTAGTAGGCGTAGTATAGTCGTGTTTTAAGTTACCTTGACACTTTGAAGGTCCAATCGTTGCTAGGTTACTTGATGGATAATTGAATTTGCCTCATGCACGCGAATGTGATCCAAAGAGGACGATGCATTTTAGTTCTGCACACAGGGATCGAGAAGCGAATTTTTAATTCTACAGCGAGAATAAATACTTGTTATTTGTTACCTATTCATTGAGCTGAAATAATGTTTCCTAATGTTCAGTATATATATTATTAGTGTACTAGATTTTAGATTTTAGAAAAATCGATCGAATATAATCGACCAGCTTTCATGTGTTTCATTGACTTGCAGAAGGCCTTCGATCGAATACAATTAAAAGACATAATACACCTTCTTTATGATAGACAGATACCATATAATGTCATTAAAATAATCGAAAATATATACTCAAAAAATACAATCCAAGCAAAAATAAATGATGTCCTAACTGAACAGATACCTGCAAATAGGGGCATTAGGCAAGGGGACTCTCTCAGTCCGCTCCTATTTAACATAGTGATGGATGAAATCATAAAACAAGTACGCAAACTAAGAGGATACAAAATGGGAAATAAAGAAGTCAAAATCCTGTGCTATGCAGACGATGCGGTACTGTTGGCGGAGAACGAGGACGATCTGCAAAGGCTACTGTACCAATTTAACAAAACAGCAAAAAAATTCAATATGATAATATCAGCGGCAAAGACAAAATCAATGATTACTTCCAAGACACCGATCAGATGTAAGCCTTTGGTGGATAACAAAATAATACACCAGGAAATGAAATTTAAATATCTGGGAATCGAAATATCTGGACAAGAGCTACAAGAGCCTCAAGAGCAGCAGCATACCTAAATGACACAATCTGACGAAATAAATACATTCGAACTGAAGCAAAAGCTCGCATTTACAAGACCGCAATCAGACCTATATTATCCTATGCAGCAGAGACCCGACCTGAGACCTCTAAAACGAAACGGATATTGGAGACTACAGAAATGAAAATAGTTCGAAGAATAGCGGGAAGAACACTACTGGATAGAGAAAGGAGGGAAAACATAAGACGAACATGCGGGATAGATAACATCAATGACTGGGTACTGGATAGAAAGATAAAATGGAATGAGCACATTGATCGCATGACGGAAGAACGAATTGTGAAAATATCAAGGGACAAATCACCAGCAGGACAAAGAAGCCTTGGAAGACCTAGGAAAAGATGGAGTGACAACCTCCCAGGTGACTGAGCAGAGGCAATGACGTGAAGAAAAACAGGCAATGATGCCTATACACAGCAGGAAGAAGAAGAAGAAGATTTTAGACTATAGAATATAATTACAGATCTTCAAAATTTATTGAAGCTTGACAATGCCGCTCCGCTATTTATCATATTTAGGTAAAGCCTGCCCTTAGACTACGCAGTACCAGGGTCTGTTACTTTGTCTGAGAAAGTGGCAGAACACCGAGAAGAAATAACGTCATAATTAGCTATATACGATTCTATATTTCATTGGCTGCTTTTAATGATTCTAAAAGAATCGTAAAGCATGCTTTTATGGATTGAACATGATTTGTGTTTCTGTTATACGATTCGACTAACAATTTTGATTATCTCTATTTAAAAAGAAACAAAAATTACTTCTATTCTTTTCGGAGAACCGATTCTTTGAACTATTTATTTCCCATTTTTAAGAAAGCGATCCAAAAATCCTTAACGGTTGATGTTAGTCCCAATCGATGTTTTGCCACTTTCCTTTTACCAAGGAGAATAGGAAGAGTAGCTGTCCATTTAACTATGTTTATGGTCAAAGGTCAAATCAAAATGAATAGAGTTCTTCTGAAACTATGATCAAGTTAACCCGATTACGATCTGAATGTTCACTGCGGCTTACAAACTGATGGAATTAATCGGGTCACAGCCATTTGGTATGGAAGTGGGTATTTGTCGATGGGATCAGCTGTCGGGTTGTTTTAGTTGTTTTTGATTTGTAGAACTTTGAAAATTTTTCTTATATGGCTATAATAAAGGTTTGCGGTATTTGTAATTTTTGTTCCTTTAACATAAAAATAGTTTATTAGGATTTAAATTTACTGGAAATCCGTAGCAGATGGATTTGGGCCTAGTAGCAATTATTGGAATTTGAACGAAAGTCTTGATTTTTAAATTTGAAATTTCCATCGAAAATCGAGTGCGCCTTTAATTATCATTAAAAACCTAGTTGCTTCTCATCTACCCTCTGTTTTTCACACCTAATGCATATCCTTACATTACAACTACAAGAAGTATTACAGTTATTGTTAATTCAGTTCCGATCAGTTTATTATTAGTTTTCTTTAGCTTGAGACTACACCTACTCATATTATGCTTTTCTAAATGTGAATTTAATGTTATTCGAATACTAATTACCTTTTTTTTTATTTTAATGTGGTAGCCGTTCCCACGTAGAGAAAAAATCAGTTACATGATAACAGATAACATCAAATTTTGAGGAGCAGTGTTCTTATAAAGTTTTACTATTTAGATATAAATTTGTCGTATATATTATTTCAAATGAAAAGCGAATATTTTAATTGTCATATGAAAGGAAACTGTTTATAGCAAATACTCAATAATGCTCTTATGCGACGTCGTTTGTTTGTTTACTCTTTTTATATAATATTTCCTGATTCAGAAAAATATTTGTGCCTGATCTGCAATAAAATCAAAGGAATTATTTATTTAATTTAACAAATCCTCAGCAGTATCGATTACTTATATATATATATATATATATATATATATATATATATATATATATATATATATATATATATATATATATATATATATATATATATATATATATATATATATATATAGAAGATTGTTGTCCTCAAAAAATAAGAATATGAAGGTACACTCGTATCACGAAATTGGTTAAGGGTCTCATCTGCATCAACCCTATATCACGTCTTATAAAAAGTAGCAATGATCCTCTCAAAGCTGTTCAAGTATACCTGCCTTACAAAATCTTGTCTAAATCGGCACAAAGAAAGAATATTTCATTCACATGAAAAGTTTTGGAAATTTCAGTCACTCCAGTGCCGTAGGATGTAGCAAGATAAACCCCCTTTGCCGATTCCGTACGTTTCTTGCAAGGGGCACATATCACTTATTGGCTCTAGATTTTCTAGCTGTAATATTAACACTTTTTGATGAGTTGCCCTGCATTTTTATGCTCCGCTCATGTTGAATAAATTATTGTTAAACATTCCTTTATACATTTTCAGATATTGATGAATGTCTAGATAATAATGGAGGTTGTCAACAAATTTGTATAAATGAACTGGGCAGTTATAGATGCGATTGTAACCAAGGATTCAAAATAAGGAATGATAACAGGACATGCATTCCTGAAAGCCCTGATAATAATTTAGATCCATCACAACAAGCTGTCTATATGGATGTGTGCTATGCTAATTGTGACAGTGTGGTTAAGTTACAGAATCAGTTGGATTTATTATATGAAAAGGTAGGTTATTGAAGGGAATTTCTGGTAATATAACTGACAAAATGTTTTTCCGATCAAAAATATTTTGTTGTTTTATAGGAGCGATATCTTTCATTGCAAAACTTTTTGAAATATTCATAATAGAATTGTCATATTTAACATTTGATCTAAATAAATTACTATGCTATGAATCAATTTTTCTGCCTTCTTTTTTTATGTACGAATTTATTTGGTCAAATTTATTCAATCAAAAAATTATATGAGGTTATATTAGGATGGATTAGGAAATAAACGTTTTGACATTTATGTGCAAGTTAACCTCCAACACGAATCCAAAATAGAAAGTTTCCAATTTTAATTGGGTCATACAATAATTGTATGATGTGACAAATAACCCTTAGGTTTCACGATTCTGCTTAGATATCTTTAAAATGGATTGCAGATTTTGACAATTTTTCTTGTGCGTATCTAGACTTGACCACCACAAAGGTTTCAACTCACCAGAGCTTACTTCTCTTGTTAATATATCACGTACAACGTGATTCTGAACAAATGTACAAGAAACAAAGTTTTTATCCAGGATACGCAAATTCCTTAAGTATCTATTCCATAAGAATAATTTAGAAATCGTTGCCTTCATAAATAAGGCCACTTTTCGAAATAGCTCGGAGTTGTGCTGAACAAAGTTCCAGTCTGAGTACAATGACAGTTTTCGAGATGGATACTTTGGTTTTTGCACATACATTTCTATCAACACTACGAACATACAATCGTAAAATCTATCTAGATCTGACAGTAAGGAGTGACTCCAATAGGTTTTTATTGTCTATAGCGTTTATAAGATTATTTTTGGAATAATAATAGGAGGCTCCAAAAGCCCGAAGTTTTGAAGAAAGGTGACTTATGTAGATTTGAGTAACTCCCAAAGTTTGTGACTTGCATATATTCAAGAAAAGTTCGCTATTAGATGTCCACTATGGAAACAACCTGACAAAAGCTGTACATAATAGGGACTTTTCAAGGCTAATTTTAGTATGATTGTTATGAGGAGTCTACGAGAAACTATCTATTTTTAATGTCAGCATATGCAATGACTTGGTATTGACGTTTATGGTAGAATTTATTATGAATAGTAGGACAAACGAATTGCACAACAATTCGGAATACACTTTTTCAAGACGACCAATCGAAGACAACATGCAATGTAGTGGTTTGATTGTTTTCCTAAAATACTTTGTGATGGGGTAAAACATATGATATTTCGGAGGTGGCCAATCTTTGCAATTGCGACCTAATTGTATTTGTCGAATTGTTTGTTGACGATTATTTTATTATCATTAATATCCCCATCTGTTGCAGTATTTCATTGGAATGAATAATTGTAATAGTATATAATAAAACCTTCCCACCTTTCAAATTTTTAAAAAATAATTATTCCAATTGTTTTCTTTCTGCCCATTGAAGATTTGTAGTTTGCTCATATACATTCATTAATTCGATTCACTCCTTTATATCCTGACTACATTAAAAAACTACGAATGGTTTTTTTGAATGAATTAGTTTTTCTTTCATAGCGGACTGTTTTTTACTGTACTTTAGATTTGATTTCGTCAATCGACTACGTTTTGGACCTTTCAGGCATTTTAAATCCAAAAAAAAAACCAGAAGAATATAGGAATAGGCAAATTATTATAAGATGATATGATTTGCTTCAAAAGGATAAAGGAATCGGAACCTACTTACAGTTTTACTTGCTTTCTTCTTCAATATCTTGCAGTGCCGGTGATGATTGGTTAATGCTACTGTATTGCCATTGGTTTCCATTTTAGGTTGATGTTTGTGTCCAAACTTTTCTCAAACATTGAAGTTGTCAACTATACATATCTGCCGGGTTGCTAATAATGATACGGAATAGTGGATTTATACGAAATTTATTAAATCTCTCACAAATTCATAAGGATCCCTAACGATTAATAACATTTTGACCTTAAAAGCAAATAGAAAAGTGCAAAAAGTGTACAGCTTCGTTCGATAGATTGACTAATGAAGGACTTAAAATCTCGTATGCAAACCATTTTAATTAAATTAAAGGAAATATTTCGTCACCTTACTTGATAATTACGATAAAGTAGAACAGAAAGTTGCCTTACAACAATGCTCCAAGCCATGGATTTGATTTGGGATAAGTGCGTTGTTAGCCAAGGGTAGAACTTTGAAGAGAATTGACTATAGTTTTGTATGACATTTCAGCTTTGTTAAAATGATTGAAATGATTCACAATAATATTTAATATCTTAATATTCTTAAAAATGTATAAATATGTGAGTAGTGGATTTCATGGTAGGACAATGGCTACAATATTTTGAAAAACAAATTTTTCAGGTTGCAGCTTTAAGTACAGCAATAAGGTTATCCAGTTATGCGTCTGGACCACCTGGTCCTGTTGGACCACCAGGACCTCCAGGACCTCCCGGACCTCGTGGTTTTCCAGGTGAAAATATTTCTTTCTTTAATTCGGAGAATCTTTTCGATATTACTTATTTTAAATCAATTAAACTGTTGATGTATGATAGAAATTTTATGCAAAAATGACAACAGCCAATATCCAAATTTAATTACTACAAAGCAACAGCACAACGTTGTATCTGAGGTTCACAGTTGACGTTAAAAAATGGTATCAGATAATAAAATCAAGGGAACTTATAATTATATAGTATTGCTTGATTATATAAACTTCCTCGTAACTTTGATAGTGTAGTTCAGCAAGTCTAAGGCATGTTTGCCAATCAGGGACTATTTTGTTGTCCAGATCTGGTTTTTTCCAAACCTATTAAGACAAAGGAAGAAATGATGTAGTGAATCTCGCTAGCTTTTAATTTCCTAACCATAGTTCCAGAATTACTTAGTAAAAATGATTATAAATATATAAATTTCAAGAAGTAGATTATGCGACTTTTGAATATTTAATTGAAATTTGGTTTAATATTACATCTAGTTATTTTTATTTGTGAATTATCTGATTAAATCTGATTAAATTCTTCTTCCTATTCCATTTTAGGCAGATTGCCTGTTCATTCTTCGCAGCATGCCTATTGCCTCAATTGATGGTAAGATTATCACTCCATATTTTCGTCACCTTTATATACTTCTTCTCTCCAGTGGTGAGTTGTCCGCTCTGCATTTTTACCTTATGTTGTCGCTACGTTCCCTGTCTAGGAGCTTTTTTCCAGTAAGTTTTCGTAAGACTTTCATTTCGCTTGTTTCCAGGAGCCTTTTTGTTTTGTTCTGTATACGTCATTATGGGTCTAATTACAGTTTTGTAGGTTCTTGACTTGGCCTCAATACTTATCTATTTGTTTTTCATATATTGTCGTTCAGACATCCGGCTGCTCTTGCTGCTTTTATTGTTTGTTGCCTTACCTCTGCCTCAATATCACCATATCCGGATAATTTTATATCCAGATATTTGAATTTCATTTCTTGCTGGATTATTTTGTTCTCTACGACCAACTTGTATCTAAGAGGTATTTTTGATGTTATGAAGCTTTTTGTTTTGGAAGTAGAAACCTTCATATTTAGAGATTTTTCTATGCAATTAAAACGATATAGCAGCCTTGGGAAGTCGTCTTCCTTTTCTGCAATCAGCACAGGATTGTAGGTAATATTTGCTTTATTATTTCATCCATAATTATGTTGAAAAGGAGTGGACTCAGTGAGTTGCCCTGTCGTATTCCTCTTTCCACAAGGATTGGTTCGGTGAGCTCTCCGTCGATCTTACCCTGGATTTTGTTCGCGCCGTACAGATTCTTTATGACTTTGATTGAGGTATGAGGTACTTTTTTGTCGTAGAGTAAATGTACAACATCCTCTAACTGAACCCGGTCAAATGCTTTTTGCAGATCTATGAAACACATGTAGGCTGGTTCTTGTATTCGATCGACTTCTCTGCTCTCTGATTGAATTCATACATAATAAAAAGTAATACACTAGGTTTGTTATTGATGGAAACATCGTTATTCAATGAGAAATAGTGTTATAGTGTTTTTTCAAAGTTTTGAAAGATAACAAATACCTATATCAAAAATACTTTATTTTGGTGTAGAGCACTGTACACAAATGTTATCTAAAATTTTATACAGTATTTGATAATTAAATGAAAATAACAAAGTTGAAATCTATCTCCGGTATACCCGGTGTTATATTCAGGACAAAACCACATTTTAGGTCAGCGTCATCTAAAACCTACAACTTCTAATTCCATATTTTTAAAATAACTGAATTCACCATTCGTTTTGATCAAAACGTGCCACACTCTGCATAGCGTATTTACAAATTTGATATTCTCAAAAGTGTAGGAATATAGAGAATAGTGGACCTTCGACGTGAGATAGTCTTAAAATCGGGAAAAGAATTATCTGACAAAACAACAAATAATAAAACATCAAGTAATAGAATGGTAAAACAAAGCTACTAATATATGAAATATCAATGGCATATAAAAATACAAAATAAACTAAGAAACAAGAAGTTAAAGAAATATAAAAAAATGAATATGGCAAAGGAATTTACCAATACACAAAGCTGGGAAGCATTGCTATTCATAGTATGAATAATTATTATTCATAGACTAAAAAAATGTCTTCAAGTGCATGGTTACTAGCTCAAACATTAGGTAGGGGAAATATGTTGTTTTGAATCTTTAATATTTATTGACTAAAAGGGGGTGGGTGCAGCGTTTACTAACAGTTGACCCCAAATGCAATCGTATTACAATTTCACGGGAGTTTTTGTGTTTTTTTTTTACCCTGATATACTCGGAGACAAATTTTTGCACTTTGTCTGCCTTTCAAAAGGCAAAACAATCAATAGTTCATATGTGGAATGATTGGGTTGATTTAATGAGGATTAGAGAAAATGACCGTATTTGACCAAGAAAAAACATTGCAAAAAAATGGAGAAACTTATTCACCTGCCTTAGTATATTGAAAATTCCATGTCTATTTTCTCTAAATGTTTCCAAACAGTTCAAATTGAAAATTTAAATTTCTCTCAAATAGTTTCTTTTCATCAATTAATTGGAAAATCCATAGTTTTTGAATTAAAATATTCAAATAGAACTTCAAAACGGGATTATGACAAAGATTTAGCGGAACCAACATTATTTTAACTTCTTTTATTGCTTGCGCAATTCTAGCATGTAGTTTCTGAGCACCCTGTATATACTGAATATACTCTGTACATTAACATTGAACAAACACCTGGAATATAAATGCACATATAATTTCAGTGTGTATTTGTTTCATTTGGTAATTTTTTTGTATTTTTTAGGTCCAGATATTTCTTCAAATAACATAAATTCAAATTTGGATTATACATATTCAGTTGTAGATGCGTATGTACCGCAAGCAGATAATGATAATACGCAATGTGTGTGCAAACGTGGTCCACAAGTAAGTAGATATTGCATTCAATTTTCAATTATCATGATTGAATACAAATAGTTTTAATGAGTGTTTGTGGCAATATCAATATGTCCACGGATGGGTATTTAATTGCTAGAGTAGTAGTTTGGATATCGATTTATGGATCAAGAAAAAGGTACCTTCTATTCATTTATCGGAAATGCCTTACCAGAAAATAATCATTTTATGTAGGGAAATGAGTCGGATCCTTCTGAGATACCAGACCAAAAATTAACCATTCATAAGCACTTCCAACTACATTCGGTTATTCGGAGACCGTTGAGTTCCGGAAAATACGCAAAAGTAATTGATGGTCCACAGATAGAATATTTATACCTACATTTTTTCGAACAGTACTATTAAATGAATGGGTATACAAAGGGAAAAAGAAATTTCCGAATGTTTCCCGAAGGGGTTATCTGATTTATATATTATGAAACTCGTAGTTTGATTTTCAGCAGATTTATTGTTTTATGAACCATTATTTTTTTTAATGAAACTACAATTCAAATTTCTATGAAAACCTGGTTAAGGTATGCGAGGACGTCATAAGACATGATAGATTCTCAATTATTGGATATATGAATGGAAAAATAGGAAAAGAAGACTACTTAAGCAGTGTGGCAGGAAAACACACCCTGCACGAAACAACTAACAATAATCGAGGGCGAATATGTAATCTAGCAGAGGAATTCAACATGTATATTAGTAGCACTAGCTTTGAATATAAGGAAGAACATAAAATTACGTGGATGATACCAGGAAGAACCAAGGGAAACCAAATAGATCACGTCTTAATAACAGGTGTGGAGACTGATCATCACTTTGTAATAATCAAAATTAAATTAAGAATGGTAAGTATAGTGAACAAGACGATAAAAAGCAGAAAATGGAATGTGCAGAAACTACAGAAGAGTAAAGGAAAAGATACTATTGAGGAATGGGAAGAGAGTAAGAAAAGTGTTAAAAATTCAACGCAGAAAGTCATTGCTACAAAATATATTAGAAAAAATAATGATTGGTATGACATGGAATGTACGATAAAAAAAGAAGCCAGGTGATTTTTGATATTATTCGGCAATCTTAATTAATTACTCCCCAGACGATGAATACATAAATATTCTATTGAAGTTAGTCCACTTTGGTGTTTCCTTGCCACGTTCCCAATAAAAACAAATCAGCAACAGGTGACCACTCTCTTATTTCCGATAAATGATAATTACATTGGTGAAACATCAACATTGGAAAGAAATGCTGATCAATCGAATAACTATTGTCCCAGCTCACAATTGTTGGAAGACGTTGCTGCCAAATGTTGATCTTTGCAAAAATAGTCATGATTTGACTAAACTTGTGTTACCTTCTATGTTATTACTCAAATCATGCTATTTATCGATAGTAGTTATATTAAAATAACCAGAATCGTATCAATACAATAAACCATAGAATTTATCTAATTATCTCATTTTAGGGTCAAATTGGGGCGCCTGGTGCGCAAGGACCAAAAGGAGACCGAGGTGACAGAGGTCCCAAAGGTCCAAGAGGTGAACGATGGTCAATCGATTTTTTTTTGTTAATGCTTGCCGATTTGAAGCATGATATTGTTCATGTGCAAAATAAAGTTTTCATCAATGGTGAAACGTGAGTTTTCGTAGCCTTGTTGAAATAACTACGCTATACTAAAATTAATGTGACAATAACCTTCACAGAACTATGCGAGGTTCAAATATACATAAAGTTTTGCCAGTATTTTTTCGCATAATTTTATTTTAATTCGACTTTGCTATGCACGTTATTAGTAAAAACGTTATAGACTTACATTATGAAGATGTAATCAGTGACATTTCCATATTATGAGCAATATCAAAATTTTAACTTTGACATATTCACAAATGGAAACAGTTTTTCTTTTAATCTTATCCTAAGACAAACTGTTTACGAATAATACAAATATTGTTTGACTACTTAAGTTAACATAAAAATTATTAGCTATTTTGACGAAAGAATATTGTGGCCTGTCGAGATGTCACAGTTCATCCTACCCGAAATTGTCTTTTGTGATGATAATACTGAAATAACAGCCGCCAAACACACTTTTTCTTCATGTTATTTTCATGCAAATATTATCACTTCATTATTGATGGCTTTAGGATCAATAAAAAATTGGTAAATGAAATGTTTCTTCTGGGTGCACCACACAATATGTTATGAAAATAAAAATAAACTTCAGCTATTTGATACCAGAAATATATATATTCGAGTTCCATACGATGTTTATATGAATGATGAATTTTATAAATAATTGATTCATTTTCTTTTACTATTGCTATAATGATTAAACCGAAATGTAAAAGGATTTATACGTTTCAGTCCACCAAAATTCGATTTTGATACTGCTCTACTGAAAAAAAGATCCAGAGATAAGCATCAATTTATTCATCACAAAAAGGTGTTAGAAGGAATTGTCAAACCACCTATAACTAATAGCAAAAATTCGAATACAATTTCCTTCGAAACTAGCACACTCATACCTACACAACAGAATAACGATGATATTGAAGAGTTCAAAGATGATGTTGCTGAAGAACATCTCAAATATGAAGTCTCCAGCAGTGATATTGATGACTACGACGACTTTGACGAAATGACGGATGAAGATTACATGTGATCTAATATTGATCAATAGATATACTTAGTTTAATTTTCCTTGATATTTACTCGAATTATAAATTTTGAACATATATGAGAATGATGATGCTTACAATTTTAATAGCTAATCTGAATACAAAACGATTTGATTATTGTTATTATCAAGTTTAATAAAAACATTGATAATTTGCGCATGTTTTAAATAACTCCTTATGCTTTTCCTCATTCCATATTCCTATATAAATAATTAATTTTGCTTCCAGATTTACTTGAAAAACTGAAGAATGCATTTAAGGTACAGTTTTAGGAATATATTCAATTAGGAAAGCCATCATAAGGTGTTTTTAATACGACCGTCTATGCAAACATATGTTAGATAGTCTAATTGTATGAGTTGTGATATATTGGTAATATTTGAATTTGAATATTACCACCGGTTTGAGGTACACAAACTTAGTGAATAAATAAACAACAAAACTGAAAAGTGTTATTCATGTTACCATTTGTATGAAATTTTAAATCAATTTTCATGCAAATATCTAATCGATATATATGTTACGTCCCAAGCCCGATCTTGTACGGATTGGAGCTTCGTACAATGAATTTGTACGAAGTCTGATCTGTACAAGCCATTTTGTACGGAGTCGAGATTGGCGGACTTCGGACATAGATGATTGTACGAAGTCGACTCTGTACAACGCTGGTTGTACGGAGTCGGAGTATTGATACTCACTCGGTAATGAGCGCGCTATTAAGATGTTAGTAAACACAAACGTGGTTATTGTGATTGAAAGTATGTTCTCCGGCTAGTTGGCTACCATCTATTGTTAGGTTAGGTTGCGTGTACTACTTCGGAATAACGCGCTCATTACCGAGTGAGTATCGATGCTCCGACTCCGTACAACCAGCGTTGTACAGAGTCGACTTCGTACAATCATCTCTGTCCGAAGTCCGCCAATCTCGACTCCGTACAAAATGGCTTGTACAGATCGGACTTCGTACAAATTCATTGTACGAAGCTCGACTCCGTACAAAATGGCTTGTACAGATCGGACTTCGTACAAATTCATTGTACGAAGATCGACTCCGTACAAGATCGGGCTTGGGACGTAACATATACAATATTAATCAAACAAGGTTCGTTAAGAAATCATTCATGATATTTAAACATAATTAATGACAAAAAATCACCTGTTTTTTGAGAATTTTTCTAATAATTTCAATCTCAAGCGACTGTAGCTTCAGGATTATTAAATGTTTCCGTTTGACTGTTTATTCGTAATTTGTTGAATAATAAACTGACTAGAGAGGCGAATATTCTATACTTCTAATCAACTTATGCAGATGACCCGGTTTATTGAGAAACTTTAAAATAAAATTTTTTCCGAACTTGACAGAAATCGGAATATTAGCAAGTTATGACGATATGTATGTAATTTAGAATAAACTTAATACTATGTTTGATTTATACTCAGACCTGTTGAATGGTAGACAATTACATAATTTTATTATGAAGTAATAATTTTGTAAGTGCTCACAGGACAATTTCCACATTATTTGTCTTGAGGTGTTTGAGCACATTTTTTTATTATCAGCTGAAATGTGTGCTTCCTTTTTATTTGTAATACATTTCAAGAAAAATAAGTCTTTGTCATTATGTGAAATTATATTTTAATTCAATTGGGGTTGCAAATAGGATACTGAAGGTACTAAAATACACATTCTGTGTGGTGGACGACTGCATTTTCTTCCAAGAAATTTAGACGGCATTCGAACTAAAAAATAAAGTTTGTGAATCGAGTGATGATGGTGACTTCAGCTCGTTTGTTCCTTCAGAAAAATCGAGACAAGGAAGTAGCCCGCAGATGACTCTCTAGTGTATCCTCTTGTAAGTCTTTTCGTTTAATTTTCATTTAATTGGCTAACAATTATTCTTAAATTGGTGCTTTCATCATATATTTCTACCATACTATAAGTTTGATTTTTTATACAATTTGCATTTTAAAGTTTCTACATAAATATTAAATTAAATTAGATATCACATTATCGTATGTCAAGGAATTGTGATGGATCCAGATCTCCATAATCTGTAGAACGTAATCCAAATATTAATACCAAGATGAGTACTCAAATTTCTCAAATTGAATTATGTATGGCAAACAATCTAGTATCAACGTATAACGGTTAGTCGAAAGTTGTACCATACTTTTTACGACAGTCTGAAAAATATTGAAGTCTTTTAAGAATCTAAAATAACAATTTATCCAACTCTCTTCTACTGAAGCAAGTTATCAGGTCCAACTAGAGATGTAATTATGAATAAATCTCTTAAAAATTACAAGTCATCAAACAACATGTAGCTTTACATTTTGATAACAGAGACACTATGTATACTAATCAAGCCCTTATAGTATTTGAAGCAGGTCTTTTGAATCCTTACAGCGACCACCATAAATAACTTCCATCTCTTTAACAAGCCATGTACGAACGTGAAGTGTTAGATAATGAAAGATCTCAAATTGATGTCGAAACATATCAAAGAAATCGACCTCCTCCAAAACATAATATTTAGTTTCCTCAATCTTTGAAAAACCAGCCTCCATTTAATATATGATCTCAAAGACCACAACTATCTCAAAATTATAATAGAAGACAATGCAATACACATAATAATAATATAATAATAATCAAAATAATAAATGAAAATCAAAGAATAAATCAAATTATAGACAAACGCATACCCTGGTATTTAAAATTTTCATCGTCAAACTTCTATGAGTAATTACAAACCAGCTCTGATGAGTGTATCTACTGCAAATATCTACAGACCTCAACCAAATTCTTCCGTACAAACATGACCTCCGAATGCAATTATTGAAGAATTATTCATTATTGAAGATATTGACTGAATAAAAAGAACCAAACAACTGAATGCAAAAAATCTTGAATGAAAAGATAAATTTCCAAGAATAGATTTAGTTTATGGATTAGTATATGGAACAACAAAATAAAATTAAACTAAAATATAATAAAATAGCAGACAGAAATAAATGGAACCATAAGTTTGTTTCCCAAAAATCCGAAAAGATTTGCAATCATATGATTACCAATACTGAATCTTTTCAGGTTATCCATGAGGATAGCAAGCCGGCGTTTCAAGTTCAATTGAACACCTAGGCTACATGTTAGGTAGTTTAGGATTAACAAAATATAAAGTTAATGATCATAATTTTAGCGTGAGCATTGAAGAAATTGAAAACTGATATAGTAAATTAGTTTGTAATCAAATTCATTCAGCCAGTAGAATTATTTTCAAAAGAAATGATTAAACTTAAAATGTGTGCCCGATCAAATAAACTGATTAAATATGTTTAATGAATAGCTTCGGTACAATAATAAAATACGTTTCAGAAAATCTCCATTAAAACTAAAACGGAATTTGAAAAACCTTTGAATGAGTTAATCTAAACGAAAGACTGAAATCTCGAAGTTGCATTCGTTTGCAGGACAAATTTCTCAAGGGTGGTAAACAAATTTATGTGAAATTCAAATCTTGGCTGGGAAATTTCTAAAAGAACTAAATACTTTGAATGATAGATTAGATAATGAAATTATCAGTCATATTCAGTTATAGCAAAGTAGAAACCTCAGAAATTATGTTGAAACTTTATTAAGAACAATATCATTTAGAAATCAGGAAATCTGATATAATGTAGAATTAATTGAACAGAATTAAAATAAATTTTTAATTATTTCTAGCTTACTTCACACATTACTCTTCTACACTATTTCCAAAATGATCCCTATTCGTAAACAGAATATGATGTAGCCTGTACTTATTTCTTGTTATTTGAAAATTTGATATTTAGCAGTTTTATTGAATTTTATACACCTTATAAAAATAGACATCAAAATGACGGTGTTGCCATTTTACAATGCTCTACCTCTAAATTGGGACCAGTATATTTAATTATTGTTTGTAAATACTAATCGATGAACCTTTGTATAATTTGAAAAATATATTGTATTCGAACCATTGAATATATTCTCATATTCAGACACTCTCTATAAATATACATCATTATTCATACATCAAACAAATTAAACATTTATTTCAATTATTCTAGCTCCATTTTATTGTATAAATGTCTTCTGTACACAGTTTGTTAATTATAATATCTTGAAATCGAATCACTTAACACCACTGTAAAAAAATGTTTCTCCCAATTATCACATTGCAACCGTTTTTACGTCTTTATAAATATAATTACAATGAAAACTATTGAATTTGTATATACAGGTTTTCTGCCAGAATTGGTAATTATTCGCAATTGGCCATCATCAGACATTACACTACTTGCTATCACTATTGGTTGTCCGGAATTGATACCATTAGTTATTTCATGTTGAGCACAATTACCGATTTGCACTGTTAAGGGTGCTCCTGTGTAGTTATTAAGACCCTGGCACCGAAGTCTATGTTCTCCCAGACAAGCACTATAGGCTATAGCGTGTGGAATGTAGCTCTGGTCAAATGTACCTGAAAAGTAATAGATTCTAAGTTCACACTTACAGGCTGCAGCCTCATGCGACAAAATGTAGAAGGTGATTGCTTGTATGGAATTGAGATAATTTTTTCCTGTAACAAAATTTCCTCAGCTCAACCCTTTCCGCGATGTCGCCCTTAAAAAATTTTCTTAGGCTTTTTATTTTTTTTTATGTAATTTGAGTAGGGCTGGAAGTTCTATATTCTGTAATTTCGTGCACTTGCAAAGAACTAACCACAGATATTTTTTTAATACTCCTATTACATTATACGGGGGTGAAATTAGCAATCCTTACTTCATTTCATGTCAAAAAGTTTTATGAAATTAAAACTAAAAATCCTTGTTTCATTTGAAATTATTTTTTGTGCTGATTTTTCCCAAAACCAATAGCTGCAGAAAAAAAATTAACACCATAATTTATAATTGTCTTAAAAATGTAACAGAACTATTAAAAAAATACCCGTAGTTAGTCATTTTTGAGTGCATGAAAATCACAGATTTTCAAGTTTCTAGCTTTACTAAAATTTTAGAAAAAAAATAATATCTCAATTTTAGTTACCACCTTTTAAAGGATGATATCTTGGAAAGGGGTTGGCTTAGGAAATTTTGTTATAGGAAAGACCCATCTTAATTTCATATGTGCAATCAGCTTCTGAATTTTGTCTCCTGAATTTAGAAACAAACTGTACGACTACAAAAATAAAACTACACGGAAATTTGTATAAACAAAAAGGTGTGGTAATCATAGCAACACAAGCAACAATTACTGTTACTGTGACAGTTACTATTTAGTATAAAAACTCAATATCATAGCTGATCAATGAATATTCAAGTTCACTCATAATGACCTAACCTATTTTCAATCTAATCAATGAAAATTCACAACGATTTGAATAGCACTCAAAATCAATAAACTTAATATTTATCTGAGTAATTTGAATACTGATCGAATCCAATTAAATTCAGAAGAAAATTCAATATTCAAGACGCCACATCAATCAATAAATTAATTCAAGTAAGCAGTTGTTCTTCAAATAATCAATTATGTATGTACTTTTTTCTTGTGGCTTCACACACTTAGTTGGTAGTTTTATAAATTTCTTTCAATCTATTTTACATCATTAACGAATTCGAAGATGCATCTATCAAAACTATGAACTTAAAACAAAACCGGAACCTCTTGAACCCGGCAAAACTCACCGGGAATTCATAGAGGTAACACTCATTCTATATTATTAGAATTTCATTTCTCAGAAAGTAAACCAAGCCCTGGAGATGATAACCTTAACAGTCATAATAGACATGTTACAAAAAACGTTGCAAAGCTAAGCACATATAAAGAATAAAAAAAGCCGTGAGCAGCAGAGCTCCATCACGAAAGTCGAATTTTTCGTCGAATGAAACCCTCTTGTTCAATTCCAATTGACAACAAAGAAAAAATTGTCATAATGACAAGAAATTTCGAGAATGGGAAGTAAAAAAAATCACCCTAGCAACGATCATACTCGTATTATTCATTAAATAGGAGGCGGTCCAGTTCAACAATTACAACGATCAAAATGATTTCGGGCGTTTTGTGCTAGAAGAACTGAAGAAGAAAACTTTGAACTTGAGAAAGACAATTCTTCAACATCACCCCTACTTGCATGCGAAGTTCGAACCCTCTAGTTAAACTTTTTCTGGCAAAAAAATAAGAAAATATAACAAAAATGACCATAAAATGGAGAGGGGTGGAGATGGAAAGTTTCGACCTTAGACAGGAAATCATCTCGCAACTAATTGAACCTACATGTGGAATTTCATTTTTCAGTCGCTTTTCGTTTGACCTGCAGAGGTGAGCAAAGGTCAAAAACCACTTTTTTTGCACTGCGACCCCTCGAAATATTCATTTGTTTTCAACCAAACTCTAATAACACCAATCCGCCGCCAAAAAAGCCATGTATGCTAATTTTGAACCAAATCGGACCTATAGCAATTGCTAGATAGACGAAAATAAGAATTGTAGCTTAAACAGATATATATATATATATATATATATATATATATATATATATATATATATATATATATATATATATATATATATATATATATACTACAGACATTCGAAAAAACCATCATAATCGTGTTCAGGAGGTCTCAAAACATGGGAAAAATGATGTGCCCCCCATTTTTCTTCTAGTCATGCCTACCGTAATAGTCTAATTTTTCTTTGAAAAATTCAACTAAAAAGGCTGAGCAAAGACACAATAAGGAATTTTCAATATTTCAAAATACCTGTTATCGGAGGAGTTTTTATAGATATACTAGAACAGGGACAAGAATTAGAGAACAATTGTATAGGATTAATCGCATTAGATCTGGGTAACATTCCAGAAATATGTAGGAGGGCAAAAGTATAAAAGAAATATAGGAAATCCAAAATCATTTAGACCAATCAACCTCATATCGATTATGATGGAAACATATATTAAATAGCTTTGACTAGAAAACATGAACTGAATCTCAAAGTCATAGTCCTCAACATGCCATTGTATAGTAAACTTTCGTGAAACAAAGACCAACAAAAATCGAATTAAATAAATCAAGATTTTTAAAAATTGGCAGCAAAAATTATTGGTGCAACCCATATATTTGAATGGAAGTATTTCTTTAAATAGCAGAAGTCGACAACGAGACACCTCCAGGATTCAAAGGCTGACCTGTATATACATAGCGGAAAGAAATGAAATAGCTGATGGACTATGGATCAGCAACGATATAATTTTTGAAGGAACTGTGAGAAGATTGTACATTACAGTAAGGATAAGAAAAGCGAAGATGGTATGCGTAAACTGCGATCAGAAGTGATCGGCAGAATGCACTAATAGCTTTAGCAGAGCACTACAAAATATTAGAAAGTATACTGTATAGAGCAGGTTTATATAAGTTAAAAAATTTCGGAATCTACCTGTGAATAATGTAGTGGCTAGTGGCCCCAGAGCATATACAGGTACGTCTTCTCCACCATGAGTGGCCCATTGTCTTGGTACAGCAGACCCGTGCACTTGATTTCTATCTTCACCTACAGAACTGAGATTCATTGGAACTATCCTTGGTGTGGCATATCCTGGACCATTACCATACAAGATAGTTGTGTAAGGCTGGCCATCAACATCTGAGACTTTACTATCTGGACCTAAGTAAGCAGTTGCTGATATAACCAATATATATATTTGCTTAAAAAATTAATTTTGATCTTTTTAGAAGAAAAGAAGAAAAAATTATTTTAATATTGATTTAGAAAATATGTTATTTGATTGGGATGAAATAAGGTTATGAAAAACACAAATAACTCAATACGACAAGGATAAATTCAATAAATACCTAAGATGGGATGCCCTCTTGGCGTTGCTTGTCCACCCATTGTTAAAACATGAGAATGATCTGAAGTAACAACTATAAGAGTTTCAGTCGGATTAACTAGTGCCAATGCCGCCAAAATGGCTGTCTCCATAGCGAGTGTCTCATCCAAAGCCCTAAACGCATTATTATAGTGATGAGCATGGTCTATTCGTCCACCTAAAATGAAAACAAAACAATGAGAATTTGGCACATATATTGAATATCATTCTTTCTATATCTAGCATTACGCGGAAAAGTACAAAAGTACTGGAATAACAGAAAAAGAGTATCTATATAAATTACATTTTATATAATTATGATTTATAATTTACACTACCGTGACTTTGACCACGATACGTATATGCCATTTTTCATCTAATTTTTCGGTAAAAACGCTATTGAAATAACTGAGATAATATCAAAGATTCAGTACCTCTACAAGTTTTTAATGCTAAATATAGTGATAACATTCTTTATTTTGCCCTTATATCTTTGCGGGAAATTCCAAATTTAACGGTGGGGTTAAATTGATCACATCCATGGGGCCAAATTGTGCAGTATATTATGTGATTTATTTTTTTATCTTTTTCTTCTTTTAGACTGATCGAAAATAGTACGAGTGTATGAAAGGAAGCTAGGTGCAAGAAGGTACAAGGCACTAGCAAAGGTTATTGAAGACGGATGGAGTCTACAGAGGGTTGCTTGAGACTACGAAATTCCTTATGGGAAGCTAAATAATAAATACCACGGTCGGTATATGGAGGCCAAACCTGTTGTACAATCAACTATGAAATGGTATTTGTTTCTGCAGCAAGTGTGTGGAGACTGGTTGCAATGGGTTTGCGACAGTTAGCCAAAAATTATTTGAAGAACCAAGGTCACAATGTTGCTATGTTTCACAATAACGACAGATTGTGAAGAAGGTGACCGCAAATATTAAACACTCTCGGGTTCCTGTTTACAGACAAATCATAACGGATTATTGTAACAATTTACTCCTGACATTGCCAGATAACCCTGCAAGCAATATTTTCAACTATGATATAACAAATCTTTAAGATGATCCAGGAAATAAGAAAATATTATTTACAGGGGTAATAAAATATCTCTGCGTCGGGAGTGCTGCTGCCTTCATATAATATTCACAAATCCGAAAAAATGTGGGTTCAATGGACTGAAAATGGCCCAAAAAGGTATCCTTGCAACAATGAACCATATGTGGATCAGGATAGAGATTTGAGATTTTCAATAGTAAAACCAAATATTTCATGAATGAGCCGCGGCCAAAAAAAATTATGTTTCCTGTTTTGAAATATTTATGTATGGAAAAGCTCGTTATAACCTGATTATAAGAATAATTGCAAATTCCTTTCAGCTTAGAAACTCAATTTTGTTAGCTACAGTGGAAAGTATATGGCTGTGTCAAATTCCCCCATGCGATCAATTTGACCCCGAAATATTTGAGAACGAAAAACTTAAAAAATGACGAGAATATTCAACCCGGAGTCAAATATATCATTCTATATGGTCTGATTGATATTGTTACGAGCTCGTGTCTGACATAAACCTGACAATAATGGAATTCTAAAATTCGGCGAAGGTGCGGCACGCTTGATATACTTTTTTTCAGCCACGGAATTCGTTTGATGTTTGTTTACATTGTTTGGTTGAACTAATTTCCAGGAAGGTCTATTTATTCATTTGTTTTGTTTTCTTATTTTCTGAGAACTTAGTTTGGATATCTAAATGAGTTAGTTAGCACAGTTAGTTAGTTTATAATAAATAGTCATAGTGAACTAAACAAAATAGAGAAGTAACCGAAGAATTTGGATAAATTAGGAGTTAGTTAAATTGAGTGTTCAAATAAATTCAGAAAGTGAGAGCAGTGTTTAAAAATTCACCCCATGAAAAGAGTGCAAATAAATAAGAAAAACATCACATTGATGTCAAGTGTAGGGTATTGTAAGTAAATAGGGACATAAAAATGGCCAAGAGACTCAGTGAACTAAAAGGGACGGAACTAAAAAGTGGAACTGGTAAGTGACGGATTTGATCCAGAAACTTATCTATTCAAAGACGTCTTCCACCTTAATCTCGTCAATTTCTGAAATAAAGAACAATATGTCTACTAAAATGAACAAGAAGATTTTAACATTGATAAAAGAAATTTCTCTCAATATTTCGAAAACAAAGGACATTATTTCAACTTTGAAAAATTATATTTCGGACAATATCGACGAGACATCTCTAAAATCAGATACCGAGATTGAAATGACAAAGAAGGAAAACAGATGTACGAGAAAATCAATGAGCTAGAAAGAAAGATTGCAAATTCGAGAAGAAAAGATATTCCTGCAGAAGATGAGAAGATCGAACAAATGAAATCATGCAATTCATAGGCTCTATTCAAGATCGAAGACAATGGCAGTTTCCCACGAGTCAAGGCCCCAACGTTTGAGTGAATAATTGGTTCTATGAAGAAAAAGCAGTGAACTTTATTATTTCACTGCGAAGAGACGCCTTAGACGTACTCCAGACGATACCTCTTGAAAAGACTGATGACTTCGAACATCTGAAGAAGAGGTTGGACATGACATATGATCATGAACATCTTGAACAGCTGTACCAATCGCAGCTGCAGAGCCGAAGGCAGAAGCTTGTCGAATACGAGGTAGATATTGCCCCACTTCTCCGAGTTGCTCATAAATAAGCACCAGAGAACATGATGGAATGCAGAGGACGCTTAGATTAACCTATCCGAAAACGTTAGTACATGCCCACTGCTGATCTTGAACACAAAATTTGCCTTGTTATGTACAGCAACTATATTTTTTACAGGTTCTAGGTCATTTTTTTGTTTGGAGTTATTCTATATTCATTGGATGGCGTTCATTTCGTTGAGAACAGTTTGCAATTTCTAATATTGTTTGATTTCCACTGTGATTTCTACGTATTCTCCTATTTTCCTATCTTCCCGCTATTTGTATTTGATGTAGTTACGTCAAAAATGAGTGTCTCCGCAATTTAACCGTTTCCAACTTCTATGTATTTATTGAGTATGCAGCAGGCAGTTGACTGATCACAGTTTTTTAATTAGTTTTGTTGCAAAGTGGTGTTGATATTTGTTACATGGTATCCGTGACCTCATTGAGGTTTTGTATTTGTTATATCCCTAAACATAGATTCTGATAGATTACTCCATATTGATCATTGCGAGACCAAAAAATGAAACCTAAAATTTCGAATATAAAAATCTCCATTCAATTACAATTATCGTCGGAGATGAAAGCTTATATTGTCAGCAAAATTTGCACTTTTATTAGACGCGTAAATGCATCCAAACTTTCCACAGTGTCGTATAGGACCGGTGTACATTATTTTTTATAGTATTAATCTGCGAAAGTCCAAAGAAGATAATCAGTACAATATGAAACATACAGGTGAACCATTGTTATCTATCTTTGATTGAATACTTGCACTATATGGTTAATGGTTTGATTTCTCTTTTTCGCCCACAAATTGTGTTGAATTTGTTTTGGTCCAAAAGGTTATGAACAGTAATTGATGAAAATGTAGTTCTTTGTTATTATAAACATTATTTCAAAAATGGTTCTAAATAGTGAACATGTCTACTTACCTTCAACGACTAGAAGAAATCCTTTGGGATTTTTCAGTAGTATAGCAAGAGCAGATCGTGTCATATCGGCTAGTGATGGATCTCCGTGGGGACCTGGATCTCTGTCTGTTTCGAAATCCATGTGAGAATAGGAGAACAATCCTGCAGATATATTTATTGGAAAATAATGAAACATTTGAAAGAAGTTAAATCAATTTCATGTAATTTATAAAGCATTACTTGAGTGATGGTGTGAACTTTTTATAAATAGTGGGAAATGAATACTATCAATAGTGTGTTCATAGTCAGGTATCTTTTTGATATTTCCATTTCTCTTAAATAAAAAAAATGAATAGAAAATCGAAAATAATTTAGGTTATCTGCTTTAGTCAATTAAAAGTATATCCTTACACGCTTACTACAAAAAGTTGACAAAAGTTTACCAAAACATTTCACTTTGCACCACAATCAAAGAAAAAGGGGGATAGTAATCATTCGTTTATTAAATGATCCGATTTCATGGATGTTTATGAAAATATGATTTGACATTGACAATTTCTGGAACACCATTGGGCTCTGCAGTATCCACTAGACTAACGGATTATGTAATGGATCATAATTTGCATTTTATTTATTTTTTATTTATTTTTTATATAAATTCGATTTTGGGAAAAACAACTTTTTATTTCGCTATCAGATGCAAAAAAATTGAAAATGCCTTACCTCCTAAAATATACCTATGGTTTACCAAAATTGCACAAACCTGACATTGCCCTTCGACCGATTGTTTCAAGTATTCAAACTCCTCTCAAACCCATTATCTAATTATTTGAAAAATATTTTGAAAAAAGTACTATATCAAAAACACATGGGATTTCAAAGAAAAAATTAAAAGTATCAAAATTCCTAACAAATATGTATTTATTTCGTTAGATGTGGTTTCTTTATATACAAAGATTCCTATTACCAAAATTAAAGAATATACAGAAATACCCTAAAAACGAATTTATAAAATCTATAAACTCACACGTACAACAACATATTTCAAATATGAAAATAAAATATACAAACAAATTGATGGTTCTGCTATGGGGGCTTCCATTTCAAGTGTTATAGCACAATTGGTAATGGAAGATCTTGAGGAAACGGTTCTAAGCAAACTTGATATAAATATTCCATTCTTTTTCCGATATGTGGATGATTGAATTACTGCTGTACCAAAGAATAAAATTGAAAACATGAATAAAAAATTCAATTCTCATCATTGAAAACTTCAATTCACAATCGAGGTCGAGCAAAATAATAGAATCAATTTTCTTGATGTCACATTATATGAAATTAACAATAACATAAGTGCAGAATGGTATACGAAACCAACTTGGTCCTCAAGATATTTAAACTTCAATTCGTATCATACTATGAAACAAAAAAGATCAGTGATAATAAGTTTGGGTGATAGATCTAACCAACTATCAGATCCTGAATTTAGATGCTTAGCAAAAAGCAAAATCTCTAGAACATTCAATTAGTTTCTTCTTTTTCACTTTGTGAAAATCACTTTGTACACTGTGGTCGTGTAAACTCACCGTTTACACTACCACTACACCAACATCTTCAGAGACGATAACTTGGTTATCGCAACGGGTGTCAGACAGTGTAATTGTGAGGGGTAGTGTAGTGGTAGTGTAAACAATGTGTTCAGTGTACTATCAGACACAAAAAACAATCCAGAATATTTAGATGTGCATTACTTTGATTTGGTTCTTATAGATCAATAATAACACTCGCACACATTTTGGAACTTCCCAGATCATTCAAATGCAGGAACACAGAGGAATTCAAACTTATCAAAATGAAGCTGTTTATTTGACAGTAATTTTAAATTCTGCATAGAATCTTAATAATTTTCAATATTATGAATAATGAGTATGATTGATATTTTTGACAGTACCTCGTACAAGACTGACCGCTAGCATTCTAATTTCCACACCATGGAAGTTTTTAGGAATTATAGTTTTTTTTTGGGATATTAATAATAGAAAAGCTTTCGTTCCGATAAAAAGACAGTGGCGTCCAACTTATATTTTTTCTTTCACGTCATTCGAGTACCAGTTAGATAAACTAGTATATATTTTAGGTAGAATGACTAAAACCCCACTAAAACCAGTAAGATATGTGCAAATATTGATATAGAATCATAGTCAAAGATAAACTGAATCAAACTCACCTAATAAATAATCAATTTCATTATAGTCAATCTGATCAAGCTGTCCTTTATTCCAGACATAATGAGCTTTAGACAAACGTTTCTTTTTGTCTCTAAGCCAGTCGTCGATAAGATTTCTACCATCTAATCGTCTACCTTCTTCCTTGGTCATCTCAGGATCATGTGCAACCTTAGGTAACCAGTGTCGTCGACCGCCTCCCAATAATACCTGTTGAAAATATGAAACTTATTTTTCTATTCAAGTTTTTTAATTATTCATTGAAATATCGAGGAGACAATTGAATTTCATATTAACTTAGTAGAAGTTTGATCAAAACACACTGTATAGAGTTGATAATTTTTGAATTGTTATTCGATATATGAACTATTTGTTTCGATTTTCAAATACATAATAAGAATCTCCCATTCAATACCTAACACTTTATTCAAACATTCATGATAAATAATGAGATTTTGATTTCGAAATTATTACAAAACTGTTTTCTCCATTTCACAAGGCCTTCTAAATTTTTTTGAACATGTAAAGAATTCATTGTTGATATATTTTTCATAATGTTAATTATAATTCAATTATATGTATCTTTTTAAATGTCTTATTTCATTAGAAATGTCAACTATTTAAGCGCATCGCATTGTTTCACGGTCGATTAAGTATTCAAAAGTCAGGCACAGGAGTGATTGAAATGATCTCCCAACAATATTGGGATATGAATGAATCAATTCACTGCAGTGCGTTATATAAGTGACGATGTCAGCAGACCAAGGTCAAACATAAACTAAGACATAGTATTAATTCAAACCTTACAAAAAATTAACCGAGATCGTCTACCACTCAGCGCAGCTCAATTATTTTAGTTATAAGAATAGTGGATATAGGGACCGTAGCCTTAGATAGTCCATAGATAGCCTCGCACTCATAAAGGGAAAGTTTGGCTGTTTAATTATTTCTTGAAGAAATTCTAAGGCAATGGCGAGAAATTTCTCAATGTTTCAGTGTCAACTTTACGGTCGAACTAAGTCATACTGGGAGGAGGAAGGTCAGATCAGAAAATGTTAGACGTGTGATGCGACGGGAATCATCCTGCAAATTATAAAAGATGCAAAATATATGGAGATCTCGTAAAAAATCAATTTCTCTGCCTTCGCCCCCAAGTCGCAAACATGAGCTCAAGTGAAATTATTGAATATTAAATCTATCAACAGCCGTTAAAACTAAATTGGAAAAATTAATAAGTTTCTAGAAATCGCTCTGCGGAACGCCAAAGGAGTTCCTCAACAAGCTGATGGACTTAGAGCCTTTATTACTAACAAAAAATTTTAATTTTCCACATTGTACATTCTCCTAAAAAGTGTACATCGCCATTATTTGCGATTTCTTATTGCGAACTAAGATTCGCTCAAATTGAGTCGCACCACACGTACCCCAGAAGAGTATAATAGACTGTTGAGGTAGCGTATAAGTTCAGTTCTCTGGAAATTGATTTCAGTGCAAAACAGGAGCAACTTAATTTTTTATATAAGGCGGCAATATGTAACTCCCATTTCAATTCCCTAATTATGTTGGCATAATTCATCTTAACGGTTTTTTAATGATTTGGCATACATTTTATTGAGAAGATGAAGGGAAGGGATTGACTAACGACTGTACGTAAAAATCTGTTCTTCCGAGAACAAAATTCGACGTGCTTATGTTCTGTAGCCCACTCTGTATACCTTCGGCTATTACATCCAATAGACTTTCAAAGTTAAATAGATAAAGTTTGCTCTTTATATATGCAAGTAAGAAGATAAGTTCCGGTAATGTGATTAAAACACTAAAATGTGACTTTTATCAGTGCGATATTCATAATTGCTCTTTGCGCCGACTGTTATCTTAACAACTTCAGTTATTTTTCATTCAATTAGTATATATACTGCTAGGTTTAGCTATTTAAAGAGATTATAAAAGCTGCCGAAACCAAATTTGTTCGGTGCCTGAGTACTATTACATAAAGTTAAGAAACATAATCAGTGAAGTCATCGTTTCTGTAGAAACAAGTGTCAATTACGTTTTTTCGTTAAACGCACGGCCGCCATGGTTGAATTTCACATTTTGGGGTAATCCAACCTTTAGGTAGGTCGTATTAAACTTTAGTATATGAAAAAACCTGGTACATATTTTACTTGATCAAAATTTATATAAAAACAAGTTAAATATTATGAATGTTATAAGCCACTTCATTTTATAGTCGACAAATCAATGTGATGATTGGTATTACCTGATACAAATGTATCAAAAGAGTTTCAAAAAATTTTTGGAGATGTTACAGATTTTGATAGATTACAAATTTCCAGTTGAACATAACTGTGTATCTTATAATATTTATTGGGCTGCTAAGCAGTCCATGTTTTGGAGTACTGAACCCACTGTTTACACCACCACTATACCACACCAACACTCACAATTACACTGTCTGACGCGCGTTTTGATAACCAAGTTATAATCCTCAGAGACAGAAGGTAAACTAAAACCTAACTTGACTAACCTGTTTTATACCAAATTTTCCCACCAATAAACCTACTCCCGCGAAAATTAGTTCCAGCGGCGAGAATCTTCATATTTATTCCTTGACTACTAAACTATAGAGTGGGCTGTAAGGAATTGGCCCTCTGTCCCTATTTAAGCTACTCATACATTAAGCAATTTTAATGGTTTCAAATGCATCCAACAATTTATTATTATGACTCTTTAAACAGGTCAATAACAGATCTCCTAGTCTGCCCAATATATTTTCCGTCAGAATCACCACAGCTAAATTCATATATACCACTCTTTTCCAAATTTGGTATTTTATCCTCAGGATTGCTCAATAATTGTTTTAATGTATTGTTGGATTCATAAACCAATTTAAAACCCCAATATTATTTCCAATTCTTCTGTAAAAACAGGATTTAAAATTATCAGAGCAAATTTTTCTTGTTTACCATTTTAAGTTTGAAAAAAAGTGATTTCATTTAGAGATTTCTGAAACCTATTTCCAATTCTTTAATCATAAAGGTTAAGTACAGCTACATCCTCAATAAATGTTTTTTCCTTATTGTATCTCTCGATGGTAAGTGTAAAGTGAATTAACGATGTACCAGGAAATGGAGACTGGCCATCTTATGTTGGATACAATGAAAAGAATCAGTCGGGATGTACCTGCTCGTAGCGGTGCTTTTGCAGTATAGTTTGGTAGTCAAGGAATAAACATGAAGATTCCCGCCAAAACCATTTTCCCGCTGGAAATAATCAATACTTTTCGCAGGAGAAGGTATATTGGTGGGAAAATTTAGTATACAACGGATAAATCAAGTCATTAGGTTTTAGTTTACTTTCAGTCCCTGAAACGAAACGCGCGTCAGACAGTGTAATTGTGAGTGTTGTTGTAGTGGTGGTATAAATAGTGTGTCAGTATAAATATCACAAATGGTTCCAGAAATTACAGTTTAGTTACGTTTTGGAGTGATAACATCCTGGATTCTAATCTGATTTTTCCAAAGCTGAATTGTTTTCAGTTTTTCTTGATATTTCTGCCTATCGTTTCACTTTTGAGGAAAGCAAGAATTTCATGCTACAATGAAATATTTCCGAATGCAGCTCTCAAATTGTCAAAGAATGTAATGATTACTTCATGTTTTACAGGTTTTCTTGCCTCTGCTCCTGATGAATTAAATAGCAGATTTTTCGGAAACTTTCCTTTCCCATCAGGCTACTTTATATGGTTGTTTTAAAACTAAACCAGAAAGAAGGGAGAACTTTTTTATATAAATATTAAATTAAAATATTTTAGGACAAGAGATAACAAAAATGAATAGACATGAGACTTAGAGCTATGGGTTGAACCAAATTATCCTAATTTTCAATGTAGAAAATGAAATTACACCATATTAAATATCAAACATATTCAAACATATCCACTTTTAAAGTGTAGTAAATGCATCAATTTTTCGAATTTTAGAGTGCTTGTTTTGTATCATATATTATATATAATTTTCTGCTCATTCTCACGAAAATTTTATTTTTTTGCCGTAAGATAAGGATAGTGGGGCAACCTATACGGTATATTGATCGGAATGAAGTTGTTTCAGACAATATTTTGTAAAATTTTACGGTTTCGCGGTATTTTATTTCAGTACATTTCCTCATATTTTCAGGAAGTTGCTTGCCAAGAAAACTTCTACATAAATAAAATCATATCTTTCCTCTTGATTGTAATATTCTACATGATTCACCAAAAGTTTTACCACATACATTGGGAGTGTAATTTTTTTAGATATTAGATCGTTTCATATGCTTTTTCTTGAAGAAATGATCCAATTCTGATATCAATCAATGGATCACTCACCTCATAAATCTCAATATATCTGATGAAATAAAATACCAATGAATATTATCTCCTATACAACAATAATAATAAAGTGTACCTGAATAGATGCAGAGACGTTTTTAATTTTGTTTCATAAATTTCATCAAAATCTGTAGGATATTTTGAGTAGATTCTAAGTTGCTTGTTTCTTTTTGCATTATAAAATCAAAGAAAAGTTGTAGTGACTGGGCAAAAAAATGATCATAAAAGTATTTTAATATTCAAATAATATCATAATCTAGGATATTTATGAAAATTCAAGTTTTGTCAGTTTTGTATGACATTATTGTTTCTTTGTTTCCAATCATCTTGAAATAATTCTATCATTTTATTAAGCAAGACCATGGGAAAGTTCGTATTCTCTTCAAAATGCAACTTACGTTAATATTTCTTCCTGGATCATTTTCTATAAGTTGTCGTGCAAGATCTTTGCAGGATTTCCTTGCAGTTGGAGGTACTTTAGAATCATCTTCCCAGTACCTAGAAGGAGAATGTCCATAAAGTGCTGCAGGGGTAGCATGCGTTATTCTAGTGTTTGTTACTATTCCTGTGGATTTTCCTAAAACAAAATGAAACTGTATTGTATAAATGTATTTTTTGGTATATAAATTGTGTTCCAGCGGTAGCTTCACATTCCACAGATTCTTATAAAACATATATTTATTCAAAATGAGAAAAAATACGTTATATTTTATTAGAAGAGGATGAATGAGGATCCAAACTGTGGACTTCAATTATGTAATTCACATTAATTGCACGATAAGTCTCTTTCTCCTTCGCCTTTTATTAAATTGTGAAGTTAATAGTTAAAATTATCATTATTGAAACGAAAGTAATCCTCATTTATTATTTAGACGTTAATATTGCTAAGGATGCCATTGAAGGGGGTAAATGGTTAGGGGAGAATAAGAAGTACTGTACGCTCAACTTCAAACAGCAGCCACAGCACTTGAGCGACAAAGCGGCGATGGTCTTAGCACGTCTTATTACCAGCATAGGAGGTCCAAAGCTGGAAAAGAGAAAACTATTATCATCTGTAGTGACCTCTGTACTGACTTATGGCCTTCCGAGATGGACTGATACATTAAACACACAGGAATCACGGAGGACGGTAATGCCAGTATATCCGTACGGTGTGTCTATGGGCAGGGAGCGTTAAAGCCGGAATGCTGCTTATAAGCTTACTTGATAAAGGAAAGAGTGCCTTCTACCGGTGAAAAGGCTCTACAGAATTAACGCAAATAGAGTTCACGAAGGAAAAACGGAAAAACAAACAACAACGATACAAAAATAGACATTTGGGTGAACCGTGATCAATGAGAGATCAATTATTACTTAACACAGTTAGTATCAGAGCATAGGTGCTTCTTGGAATACCTGAAACATTTTAAGCATGACACTTTTCCCGATTATTCGTCTTGCGCTGGTACAAACGAAGATGTTCAGCATGTATTTTTTGCGAGTTATTCCGCAGTACTTAGAAAGCAGTACAAGCAGAAGCATCGTCCAGACATCTTGAGAGCACAATGATCGGAGACAGCCTGGGAAGATACAAGCTTCTTTGCTCCCGAGATTCTCAAAAAACTTCTGTTGTTTAGAAGGGGATCAATCTGTAAGTGAAGCAAGCATCTTAGAAAGAAGAAGCTGGAAATTAAGGACTTGAAGAAAGATTATGATCAACAGTTCCCCTACGTGGAGTAATTCATAACGGTAGTGCTGCGAAAGAAACAGACGTAGAAGAAAGAGGAGTAAGTTTTTCGTCGCTAGAGAACCAAACATAATATCTTGTCCTGAGGATGTGGCGCAAAAAGTATTTCTCACATTTAAAAAAACACAGGTATACACACAAACAGCCGCACAGACACAAACATTTTTGGAATCAAAAGAATGATTAGTCTGTTTTGGGAATCATATTATCAGACCATTGTTTATTGACGGAAATCTCAATGGAAAAACTCATTTGAATTAATGCGAGGCGTTATTAACTCAATAATAAATGCATTGTAGCATGACATGATTGTTTAAGAATACCACCTAGACAGTTTTGTAACCCACATTTTCTAGCGCTTTGGATTGGCTAAAGAGATTCAATAAAGAAGCAAATCAGAGATGCAATGAAGTAGCAAGTCAAATCACCGAATCTCTCTTTGAATTTTTTTTTGTGGCGACAACTAAAATATAAGATATATACTCCGCCCGCCGATCTTGGAGAGTTACAGCAGAAAATTGTCGCACAATACCGATTACTGACACCGGAGATAGTTGCAAATGTAGGAAAAATCGATAAAATCAGGTTGTATTCTTGCATGTAGATTAGCTGATGTCCAGCTTTCGTTGGAGCTCCGTGTTTGTAGATATATTGCTAATTTGCAGTTGAAACACTGTGCTTTGATGTATTTCACAGTCTGTGTCTGTACTTATTCTTATATAAAAACACCATATAATAAAATGAAATGATGTCGATTTTCGAAATCTTTATTTAAATAAAAAGAAACAATGTCATCAAGAACACTGTCGCTGTTAATCGGTCTACAAATTTTGATCTAAAAAGTCCGATCAAAGGATTTTTGATGCACTTTTAATTACACGGGTCAACATGAAATTTGACTTTGATTGCAAAGCATTAAATTTCGGTAGTTTAGGTCGTAATAAGACGGAAAAAAAATATATGGCATGAAAAACTTTGCTTTTGTGCTTAGAAGACTGATTGAACGAAATTTTTAAAAATCTCGGATTTTAATTTTTGATTGAAAATAAAACTATTGAAATAAAAATTTTTATTATTTTTATTAAGTTTTACTATCAAATTAGCTTACAGAAAAGTGGAAAATAACTTAAAAGTGCACACTTTTACTTTTTCTTTTATGTTCATAGCTACTTTCTCTCAATAAACCCCAAATATAGTCGCCCATCATGTTTTCATTGTATTGGCCTTGATAGCGTTGTTCAAAATTCATGATGTCCTGATGGAAACGTTCTCCTTGCTCTTCGGAATAGGCTCCCATATTGTTTTTAAATTTATCCAAATGAACATGCAGCATATGTACTTTTAATGACATCCTGCAGCCCATGGCCTTAAAATTTGTAAGCATATCCTCAACCAACTTTTCGTAGTTTTCAGCTTTATTATTTCCTAAAAATCCAGAAACTACTGCTTTAAAACTGTTCCAACTTGCTTTTTGAGTACGATTCAGCAACGTTGGAAATTTTTCATCGGCGAAAATCTGTCTTATTTGCGGACCAATAAAAACCCCAGTTTTAACCTTTGCTTCCGATAACTTTGGAAAAAATTTTTTTAAGTATCCAAAAGCTTCTGAAGTTTCATCCAGTTTTTTAACAAATTGTTTCATCAACCCTAACTTAATGTGCAAAGGCGGCATTAACACTTTTTCCGCTTCAACAATCGGCTCAAATTTGACGTTCTGTTTTCCGACACACAATTCTGTTCTTACAGGCCATGACCGTTGAATATAGTGTTTAGAATCCGCTCTGCTATCCCACAAGCACAAATAACACGGATACTTTGTATATCCACCCTGTAGCCCCATTAAAAATCCCACCATTTTAAAATCTCCAATCAGCTCCCAGTTATACTCACGATACTTTACAGATTCAAGCAAAATTTTGACACTTTCATAATTTTCTTTAAGATGTACTGAGTGAGCAATTGGAAGAGACGGAAATTTATTCCCGTTGTGCAATAGAACTGCTTTTAAACTTTTTGTAGAGCTGTCAATGAATAAACGCCATTCGCTAGGGACACAATTGCTTCAAACATACCTTTAATGTCATTACAAAAACAAAGTCCATCTTCATTCGTGAAAAACGTTGCAAACATTTCATGCCTAGTCCGCTGATCCGTGATCTTAACATCATCAAGCAAATTCCACTGTTTTAACCGAGAGCCTAGAAGCTCTGCTTTATTTTTTGGCAAATTTAAATCTCTAATTAGATCGTTAAAATCTTCTGAAATAATGAGATAGTGTTTTGGTTGTTCAGGTGTAGGCAAAAACTCCTTATCGGAATTACTTTTATAAGAACTAAAAGATGAGCTACTTTTCTGCGATAATTTTTTTGGTGGCTCAGGTACTGGTCGTGTCAGGTCGTGAGCAATTGGAGCAGAAGAAGATTCGAGGTCAGGATATTCAATAGGTTTTGCATTTTTACCTCTACGACTTTTACTCGGATTCACCATACAAAAGTAGCAGTCAGTAATATGGTCTTTTGGTTCTCGCCAAATCCTTAGTATTGCAAATTTCATAGACCTTTTCTCACCTCGATACCAACCTAAAAATATAAAAATAAAAATTAATATGTCTATTATTTTGGATTCATCGCTTAATTAAATAAAAATTGCTTACCTTCCAAACACCTTTTACAATAACTACAAGCAACATGTGAAGCCCATGGCTTATCTTGATTCCGTACAGGACAGTCAAAATATGCTTCATAGGCTTCACAGAGAACGTGAGATGTCTTTAGTTCATATTTCACATCTCGAACTTTAATAAATTGACCACATATAAAACAAAATGCATCAGCATCGTATTTGCACTTTCGTGACGACATTTTAAGTTATTCTGGGCTTGTAAATAACACCCGATGGTTGTTTATCACTCGGGTGCCATCTAGCGGCACAGTGTAAACGTTAATACCCCACTCTCACCGCGCGGTCTTTTTAAAAATATTAAAATCAATTAAAATTTATGAAAAAATTGAAAAATGAGTATTATTATTATAACTATCACAAAAGCAAACTTTATACCGAAAAAAGGTATTTTCTTTTCGTTTTTGTGCATAACTAACTGGAAAATAATAGTATAAACTTTAGGACAAAGAACGAAAATTTTTTTGTAGAGTCGTGTTATTGGAATGTGAAATTCAATAATACTTAATAATTCAATAATACTTTTTCAAAATTTGTACTAACGTGGAGTTGAATATCTTAATTTTGAATAATGATTGATAACTCAACATTATTGATGACATTCATCAAACTGTAACAAATTTTGGATGTCACAAAAAGATCCCAATCTATTATTTCAACATATATATGATTAATGAACTGGTCAATTGGACGTATATTTGACCCTAGTGTCTCTTGTTTGTTCGAAATGGATTAACTTTTTTTTTGGTTATGAACGTTTCAAATAAATTATTCTCATACAAATAGAGAACTCAGAATACTTTTTAACATAGCAAAGCACATAACAATTCTTTGAAAATTTTATAGTTATATTTAACTTTGTCTATAAAAAATATTGACCATAGAAGGAAGTAATTTAACGTCTAAAAATTTTGGGAACGATAAAATCTATCAAATCATCAAATCTCCTCAATTTCCTTTTGCAAAAACACAATTGCTATTATGTGTGAATTCAGTAGAATGAGATATGCACAAAATTTGAAATTTGGATAAAATTACCTACTCCAATGTAAGGAATTACCTATTTTGGACTTTTTCCGTCATTTCGCGAAGTTGTTAGCTACACTTTGATAAGTGAAATTTTCAATATGATAACTCAAAGAAAGAAATAAGTAAGTCGTCATGTGTTGCAAGAGGCGTTATCATGAATTTTTCCTAAAGAAAATACTGTGTGGATTAAACTTTTGTATTACAGCTGCACATAATCGACAGAAGTATATATTCGAGGTGCTCCCCATTAAACTACTTCACCAAATTGATGTTATGCAGTTTTCTCACTCTACAATGAGCTCCACGATTTTTTTTTACATATCACCAATTCTTCCGTGTTTGTCTACACATAAATTTGACCGTTGCGTGACAGGATCAAGGAACTAGTACCACTTCGTGTAGGCGAAGAGGAAAAAAGGAGAAAATAGGTGAAAGCTCAATTGGTTGTAAGATTGGTTTCCATCCCTTAGAAGCATTCTAGATTTTCATCGTTTCTCCAAATGTATTCATCAGTTGGAGCACCAAATGAGTGAGAATCAGCGTTTAAATATGAAACACAGATAAGAAGTGAGCCAGGTAACGATAAAGAAGGTAACAAAAATATTCTAGTATTTTTAGTTTCTCAAAATACGGAATCGCACAAGAATTATTAACGTCGAACAAAAATAGTACAAAGATAAATATCAAGGAACTGGAGGAAAGCTTTTATTCACTCAAGAAATGAGAAACGACAACATATCTGTGCAAATTGCTATATTGCTAGAAGTCCTGATGGATAGTAATATAACTAAGATGAACTCGACAAAAAAATATATACTTCAGTATCTCGTAAAAAGTTACACGCTTTTCAATAATGATATCATTTTACCCCTTCTGTATGATGAAATTGATAATATACAATTTTATGAGAATGAGAAAATGTTAAACAATTATTATTTGTACTTGACACTGAATTTATTGGAAACTAAGACAATAAAATTTCATTCGATTGGTATGGGAAACCAATGAATTCTGGAAGATTTATAATTATCATTCATATCACCCACATAATACTAAAATTAATTTAATCAAATAAATGAAAAATACAGTTCTCAAATTTATAATCTAATATTTACTAATAGAACTAAAAATACTGTACAAACTTTTTAATGCAAATTTTTCAAATCTTTCTTTATGATACTTATGTCATTGATTTTGACATTTGACTGAGATCTGAGTTGATTATTATTTAAAAAATATTGTTATTACCACTTCATTTGTTCCGGAAAATTAGAAAACAAATGTTTAATGGAGAATATGTTGGAAAGGAGAGAAATGGCTGAATTCATTGATTGATCATCCGTTAACTAGCTACGCTAAGTTACTTATCAAATTTTATTTAAATTTTCTCACCTGATTCTTGAGCCCAATCTATCAAAGATGGAACTCTTGACGAGAAACTGGAGAAACAATTTTCAAAACGCCCTCTAGCATCCAGTCCTACTGTTTCAAAATTTGTCTTCACTCCACACATTAACGCTGTTGCACACGCGGAAGATTCACCGATTTGGGCATCCATATTGAATGTCTGGAAGAAAAATAGTTACGGACTTATATACTGGTAAAAAGAGAAAATAGATTGTGCAAGAGACGTCTTCTTGACAGCATTTTGGACTGATAAAATAGAAACCTAAGCTAAGCTCCTCGAAGATCTAGTAGTTCGAGAATTGCTCGCTTCGCTGTCCCGAGAGACAATGAATTTCTCCCCAATCTCTTCAATTTCTTATTTCTCAGACCTTTTGATATATTGATGCATCTAAATGCTTTTGATTTTAGGTATCTTCTGTTTTGAAATTAGTTTTTCCAATAATTTTTCGAAAAAAGAAAGATGAAATTTGACGTCGAAACGTTAAATTTTATCTTTCTTCGAAAAATTATTGAAAAACTAATTTTAAAATAGAAGTCATAATGACCTAGCCTAGAATTAGAATAGTTTAGAGTGTATCCTTACTACAAAATAAACTATTAAAGATATACGCGTGTCTTACAAAAATGATTGATACGGAACTTAACATGGATATTATTTAATCGGACAAAGACAATTCGATTGTCTAATTGAATAAAATTATTAAACTTCTGTAATTTTTCCTATATCATATAGAAAATGAGACAATCATATGATAGGCCTGGCAACATCCTTGAAACCATTTTTAGTCGCTAAATACAGTTCAGCGACTGTCTATTCACCCTGGTGTTTCTCCTAAAAAGGTTGCCGGTCTGCCACGTGAACAATAACCAATTCGAGGTCCCAAATATTTTGCAAAAAAAAGGGGAATTATCCCAAATGTATTGTACATAACATAACAACACATAGTTGTATCTCAACAGCATAACTTCGTTTATGTTTTCTATAGCATTTCTAGATATCCACTTCAAAAATGGATCATACTTGTATGAGTCTCTAGACTGTCAGAGACCCGCAGGGTTGCGATACTGTCATTCTCAAAGCATAATTATCTACTTAGTACTTTCGATACATGAATAATAAGGATTTGTATCTATAAAATCATACCCCTATTCGTTATGCAATTATATCTTGTCAAAAATGCTATTTAAGCAGTTGCAACCTATCATAATCAAATATTTTACGAGTATGATTCTAATAAGATGAATATTTATAAGTTTAACTAATCTGATTTTACTTCCAAAACGTCAAAACTTTTGGATAATGATAATAATTCAATATAACTGACTTTATATTTTGGTAGAATAGTGAAACACAACAAAAACGGAATCTTAAATATTATTGTATTATTTAGAGTTGTTCAAGTGAAGTTTTTGATACAATTATTCGAAACACTTCTCTTTAAATACAAACATAGTAGAGATATCCTATTTGCACAAAGAATAATGATAGAAATTATGTGAAAGAACCATAGATCTGAGTCAGATTGTACAATGCTGCAGTGAATTCAGAAATTTAGTGGCTCATTATTTGGTTTTAAAAAATAACATTATAAAATTAAGTTAAAATAATTAAATGTTTTTTAGAACATTATTTTCGTTCAATACGCCAATTCAATAATTCAAATTCGTTTCAAAGTAAAATTATTGATCTTAAATTTTGCATAACGCCCAAAAATTTTTTATTATTAATTATGATCCTTCGTTGGTTAGTTTTTGCGCAATTTTTAGCCAGATCCTTTTTCATAAAGTTTCATGAATCTCCATACTGAAGTTTTGGTAATTTCGATTTGCATACGTATCATTAAATAAGTTAATTCATCATAAGTTCTTTTATGATCACCGTAACCGCTTATCAAAAAAATGTTTTTCCTGGTCAGTAAACATAATGTTAGATTAATTTTGAAAGTACCTAATTAGAATGAATGCTTTTCATAAATAACAATGATAAATAATTTATGACATTTGAATACCAATTGATGACAGAAAAATCTATTACTTTTTCAATGAAAACATTTTTCAAATAACTACAATTTCAAATGACTATTACTTTCAAACTATCGTTTGCACATTTTTCTGGTTCAATGTGTTATTATCTTCTTATTGCCACATTATGAATTTTTGAGACTATATTGCTCTTACTAACAATGTATTATTAACCATTTCACGTACGAATAGACAGTTAAGCCCTACAAGAGAACTTGCTCAATTAGTGTTCACATAACTAATGGTGTTTTAGCTGGTATACTACACAAAATATGATAGACGTTTGACAATGACCTTAATGTGCTTAATTTGTTCCATTTTTTTAAAATTTCAGGATCTATAGCACTGAAAGGATTATGGAAGGACAAGTAATCGAATAAATCTAAACATAATTTTTGATTGTTTTTGTTTTTCCTATTCTTTCTTCGCATAAATTCCTTATATTTTTTCGTTTATATATACCGTATCTGCCTCCAGTTATACAGCCCTGAACCGCAGTACCATTGGCTTGAAGTTGAGAGTCTTGAATTTGTGGATATTAATATATAGTTTATATTGGTTAAAAAATGTGTTTATCCGTTTATTGGAGTTATTCGAAGATCTGGAATGCGTTGCATGCGAAATCATATACAATACACTTGAATTTCAGTGAAGAAATGTTTGATGCAATTGAAAGTTATCACAAAAAATTGTGGAATAATACTCTATGAAACGAATGGTTCTTAGAACATACATACTTTTGCTAATGCCACAGCAGGAAATGAATCCCATGCTAAATCGTGATCTTCGCCTTGTTTTCCTAATCTCTGTCCTCTCAAAATTCGTGCTGCTGTTGCTGTTGCCACACCCATTCCATCTCCTACAAATAATATCACATTCTTGGCAAAAGGACGTCGATCAGTTTCTAAAGAGTACTGCAGACGTTTTCGAAGAGCTATTCTTGCTTGTTCGTACCAATATTCTTGATCTGAAATCAAATAGTCAAATCATCTTCGTGAATGAATTGATATATGAGTATTTTCTTGAAATAATTAATTCAACCAATAGAGCACCAAAAGCTTGCAATTAAATATCATGACAGAAGTTTTTAGAAGCTTAGAAGGTTTATTACCGGTTTGTGAATATACAGGCATTCTTCAGGAGTAAATAAGTGAGGTTTTGAAGCGGCGTGCTCACACGAACTTTACACTATTGAAGAGTTGCGAATTTGAGATAACCATATAATAGATGTCACGTCCAATTTTTAAAATATTGTTAAATAACACAATTGAAATTATTAAATAAGTGTTTTTTCTTCGAGTTTACAAATAACCAACTATAATTCATATACGTATACGATGAGTTTCATGAGTGAGTTCTTATATGTTTATCTCTTCCCTGGCAAAGATTTGTTCATTCGCAGAGGTGAATTAGCGACGATGTATTTCTGATTCGAGTGCAGTTACTTCGATTGTACAACTGGCACTATTTTGGATCTACAAGTAGTACAAAGAAGTTTTCCAATTGAAATCACATCAAAAGTATGATGTACAATATTTCAGTAGATAATCAGTGATCATTTATAGGAAAAACTTAGATCCTCGCACTTCAAGCAAAAGAGAACGATCAGATAATTATATGTAAGAAGAATTCCTTTGACACATATTACCCATAATCGGTGGTGCTAACGTTATGACTCAAAATATATTTAAACAGATTTCAATCGCCATTGCTTTTGAAACAGATAATTTAGTCGTTCAATCCGGCAGATAAAATTTGGGAACACATTATTTTATTTTTTTTTTTCATTTTGTCACTGCCTTTGGTGCAGTACTTACAATTGTTCAAAAACTTTTTTTCTAGAGAATCTACATATTTATTCTTTATAATGGCTGACAGAAACTTTGAATACCACCTCAATCATTCGAAAAACAAATCCAATCCCAAAATAATCATCAATACTCAGAATTTAACGCGGAATTCTGGAATTTATTCAAACGATTCGTTATTTTAGCTTGTTCTTCTATTCTATTACGCCGGTTGCTATCTTGGAGCGCCGATGGTTGTCTTGTAAGGTTTATTGAAGATATCTAAAAATTAGTCACTGTTATTTCTCGTGAACACACACCGAATAATTTAGCTCAGAGTCGCCTGGTCACAATCCAAACTCTCGCTAAAAATAGTGAATATTCTTTGAAAACTGTTAGTTTTCAATGTATACTATTCAATGTGGATCCATTTTGGGGCTTTTTTTTTATTATCTATTAGTGTACTGTAGTGAGTGCCAAGAAAGAGCCGTACCAAATACCAGCAAAATATTGCATTCATTTACACACATTACAAATGAAAAGTATAAAGGATCCTTCAAACGGGAGAAAAATCCCTCCAGGAGTAAGACCGCTGTCAGCTTTGATCAGCCAATACCTCATAATCACTAACCACATTCCCCCAGAAGCGGAATTCAGTCTTGGAATCTTCCGGTATCAAAAATGCCCAGAGTAGTGGTGTTTTCAATCTATCTATATCCTCCACAGAGGAATTGTCACCCCTCAAGAAAACTAATCAAATTCACCCCTCGCTCCGTTGACAGACTATATGTTGATGACGTGATATTCAGGGTAAACCAAACCTAAATAGATTAATGATTATCTTAAGTAAAGATGAAAATTGTGAGCTGAATTTTCGTTTCCAGCTTAAATGCGCCTTTCTCTTTTCGACTGTAAGTTTACATAGAATACGCTTATTATTCAAAAGTTTGAGAAAGAACTGGAATCGAAATGAAAAGACATTAATTCGATGAAATGCCTGAAGGGATTCTGTACCTAGTTAGTTGAGACGACGTGGCGAGATAAAAGTTCTAAACTTTTATTTTTGGTAAATGGTTCTTTCGGAGCTAGTAATTTCCGGTATTATCATAATTATCACTAAGTAATTTTAGAAAAATATCTAATTGTGAGAATTCAGGATTAACTGTTCGAATTTTTCAAAGATATAGAAGGTACAAATTCTACTGTGAATTATCATTCAGTTCACGTATTCATTATTCTCTGGTTAATTCAAATAAACAAGGGTACAAAAATTCGCAGAGTTGAAAATTGGAATTGTTCTGACTACCGTTTGATAAATCAATTCAGAAGGGTTGAAAGAAATAAGTGCCAATGTGGAATAAGTGAAAATTGCATTAAATATGAGCGAGTTTTTAAACTTGGCTAGCAAATTGCTACCGAATGAATTCAATGGTGATTAAAAAAACTGTAATCTTTTCTGAATGCACAAATGGATTCAACAGTAGGAACTTGATATAACTAAGAACAATGGATATAGCGCTTTGACAAATGTATTTATTGTAATGGAGACTGGTTTTAAGGGCAGAACCTTGTCATGTGGAACATTTGAATTCAGTTTGACGTAATATTTTTAGAATATGGAATCAAATCTGCAGCATATTGATATAATTACATATTTACATCAACCATTTTAAGTTTCAATATGGTTCGTCTAAGATTTCCTCTGGTATTTATACAATAACAAGTTTATTAACATCTCTGAAATCCGTGAGTAATGGAAAGATACAACAATTTTAAATTTATATTCGGGATAGATCTAAACATGTACTTGTTTTATAGTTCTTTTTTTTGGAACCTCATTACTTCAGCATTATTTCTCATCCTTCCAATTCTTTTCGAATCTGTAATGTACATATCAAACAATAGCTCTTCTGGACAAATGATTAGGTATGGTTCATTGTACTGGAGTGCAGTTGGACATGGAAATGGAGCAAGAATAAAAAAAAACATATCCCGACCTGTCACCAATAGCGCAAAGAAAATTCTGATCGCAGATGAATCCACGTTAATGTTGAGTAATGAAGCTAGTTTATGATTGTGTACTGCACAGTTTTTGTATTGTAATGTAACTAGAGAGAAAGAACGAAACGTGGTATTACTCACCCAATATTTTTCCGTGTTGAGCTTGTGTTGGTGCATTTTCACTCCTGTAAATTGTAATTGTCCACAGTAAAATGACCCCCAACCCTTTCAGGGTGACCATAGCTTTTATAGATATATTTTTTGTCACTGAATCACATTTTCACAATATAATTCTTACTTGTTCTCTTTATTAGAATCATCACCCCACATCCTTTATAATCAGCATCGATAAAAAGTGTACCTGTAACAAAAATAGTTTATTTGAAAAATGCCTCATCTCCGGAACTACTGTCAAATCAAACCGATATAAGGTTAAATGGTTTCTAGTTCCTAAAATAAAAGGTAAAATTGACCAATTCTTACATTTTTTAGTCAATTTCAGCTTTTGCTCGGAAAACAAAAGTTTCAACTTCATGTCTTAAAAATGGTTCAATGATAGAACCTATACCAGATTACTCGTATGTCCAGTATTTTGAAATATACTTCGTAGTAACGAACTTATCTAGATCTGCTCAGCGCGTTTGCAATAAGCGGCCGAAAATTCATCATATTGTTAAAATAAATTCCTTACAGGAAAGACAATCGAAAAATAAAAATGAGTCTCTATTTCCCGAATTGAAATGAACAAAATCAATCAAATAAGTGTTGAATACTCATCGATTTAACAAAAATTATTTATTATTGGATATGGCTTTATTGTTTGTGAACATATTCTCCATTAGATCAATACGTTTTGTATGCGTTCAAGTTCTAGAAGAATTTCTTCCATTCAGATTTAGGTACCTCCAAAACATGTGATTTGAACGTATCAACCGCTTCTTAAGGCGTAGAAGAAAGTTGACCTCGCAATTTATTTTTGATCTGCGAAAATAAGAAGAAATCATTGGATGTCAAACAAGGACTGTACGGCAATTTGATATTTTGACTGTTCAAAAACGTTTTTGTTTGAACTGATCTGTCAGAGTTCGCATTGTCGTAGTGGAGCATGATTCTTCTTCTAAGATTGGTTTCTCTGATTTTTTCGAACATATCTGGTGAACAAATGCTGGTGTACCATTCCATTGACTGTTCTACGTTGCTCTAAATGGAACGGTACCGACATGTTCAGTTATTCCAAAAAAATAGGCGACTATTTGCTTAGAAGTGCTTCGTGTGCGAACAAATTTTGTTTCGATTTGGCTCGTCTGGAAAGACCTATAAAGTCGTTTGTTGTTTAGTTTCGGATTCTTGTCACGATCTTATGGACACCACAGACGTTTGTTACTCTGTCATTTGATTCATAACCGAATGTGAGTAGGTGATAATAACCATTGATAAATTAGGAATAGGTCCTAATTATATGTAAATATTATATTCAGAGGAATTGTATTAAAGCCTTAAAAAGATACACAATTTAACTATAATGAACATTAATGATTATACTAATATAACTATTTAGCTAGTTCCATGATTATAAACGGTTTGTATCAAATGCTGAATCTGTTTTAGAAGTGAACGTAGTTGTTTAGACTATAATTAATGTTACGAATATCAGGATTTCCTCAATATATATTAAATAAACTGAAATGCTCCTAAATATGAACACCCCGAAATAAAGTTCACTCTAATTTTATTCTGAGAGTCTCATTCCCTGGTGTTTCATATTTACCCGGATTTTGATACTGCGAAACTTCCTATCATATGCGAATATCGTGTAGAGCTTTAAGGATATTTCATGATATACATCCAAACTTTGTAAGATGTATAATTAAATAATTAAGATACATTCTGATTGAATTTGTATTAGTATGAGTAACACATGGGAAGCAAAATAATAATCAGTAGTACGCATTTATACAAAATATTATATCTAATTTCTCTCACAATTTATTTCTGTATAAAAATTCAATACAGTTGTTCAAATACGTTCCACATTTAAAGTTAAAGAATTTTCTACCGATGGAATTGATTTGGTGGCAGCCAAACTTCAATTTATCCTTTTTAGGTCATGATATTTGTTAATTTGAAAAATTTTTAGTTAATGGTTTTGTGACGACGATAGTTTCTATGAGTAATTTCTAGTTGATTGTCTCGAAACTTTTCACACAATATAGGAAATGTGGGAATAGGTAAGGGAGTTTGGGACCATTCAGGATTCAGTAATCAATACTTTTGCATTGATTTATAGTTGTTCGTGTATCACTTTTTTCCAAGTTATATTGTTTTCTTTTAGTATTTGAGTTTTGGGTGATGGAAAAATCTTATTAATAATATATTAGGTCATTGGCTAGAACATTCTAGACGTACGCGTTGATGTGCAGAATTGAGAATTTTGACTTGTACCTTTGTGATGTGGAAATAAACTATTCTCGAAATCAGATTTGGGCTATCTTTGACCAAGACCTAGACAACTATATAGTTTATACCCAGGTATACTCAATATATCTATTTTCTGGGAAAGTGACATTGGAAAGTCATTTAAGTCTTTTCATATCGTGGAGGACTAGAATTTAAATGGATTGAAAAGTTATCAATATTATGATATGCATTATGAAACTATAAAATACCATAAAATATACACTCAATTATAAAAATTCATAAATCCTTTGATTGGATTTGAATAAAAAAATAGACGTTTTGTAAATAGTTAACATGCATAGAAACGAGGAAGCTGTCAATGATAAAAAATATGTAAATCTAAGTAGAATTCATAAGTCTATTTTATGAAGTTGCAACTATCAAAAATGAACATGATGGCAGCTAGTTATTTAAAAACTGAGATGATCGATACATGGCAGTTACAAGTTACAAGGATACCTCAACATTAGCATTACAAAAGATTACATTAACAAGTTATATTCCATTGTATAGATTGATGTCGTTTTAATATTTGAAGTTTATTGAATCGAATTTACTAGCTGAAGGTTACGACGTTTACTGGAGTATTGTGAAGACCGAATAACACAAGAGACAAAATATTTCATTGATAAGGCGATCCAACTTTGTGAACAAGAAATGAGTGCAAAACGGAGAGGATTATTCCTGTCAGTTTAGAGTTACTTTCCGGAACTCTGCAAAATCTTAACCTTCTTATTCCACCAGTGGTGCACTGATTATCGACTAATTTTACCATAAATAAAAAAACAAATAAGTCAAAGTGATAAACTAACTAGATTTATTTAAAATCGTGTAACATGATTTTGTAATATGTTCATTTTTTCCTTAACTTATAATAATAATTACAAATTTTTATACTAGCCACAGATACTTCATTTACTTCAGAATGCGGTTCTCTCACCTCCAATGCAGTTTATGTTACAGGACTGGTTGAACTCTCATTGACTTTTAATAAAACAGTTCCCGTAGCTCTGGAGGACATACTTGACTTACTTACGGTTTTCTTTCATAAGTGGAGGTATTTCAAGAACAGTTGAATCAGACCTGGAAGAAAAAAATGTTATAATCATTACTATAATGGAGTTTAGTAATATTTCTTACCTGGTAGATGTATCATCCAAAATCAAAACACCTTTAAAACTTCTAGGATTGTCAGCCTTTCTAATAAATCTTGCTCCATTTGACTTAGTTACTAGATCTTCTGGCAAAGTTGATCTGAGCATAATTTTTTAAGCAAAATGTAATATAAATAACAATAAGCCTTATAGTCCAATACTATAAAGTAATAATTTACAATTTAATCCCATTTATTGAATGATGACATAAAACACAACAACACTTACATGTGAAAAGTTAACAATAACTTTTCCAAAAACTACACAACCACGAACCATAATTGTTTGATAAATAATTGAAGTATTTAAAAAAATCATATATATATTGCAAAATAGCCAAAATAATTAAAAAAATAATTGAAAATACACTATTTCTTGAATTCAACCAATTTGCTATAAATAATTATTTATGCAACAAGTGAGTGAAGTATTCGACAAAACATTAATCAATTTTTATTTTGTAATAATAAAATAAGAAGTTACATTACTATTGGTACTTAATTGGCAACATTTAACGAGTTCAAAGAAATAACAACGTCTATAGTTGTATTAGTACTTATTGGATTGTTGGTGAGATCGTGAACATTTACAATGTTGGTTGAAGTCGAACTAGTTGTTCCCGTTAAAATTTTCACTGTGGAATCCATTTTGTTTTTTATTGAGTCGTCTACGTAACCCTCCGCAACTGTGTTGGATTTCCACCCACTGTGCTTTTTTAGTTGAATTATATCACCACCGGAATCCACTAATAGAGACGCCGAAGAGCATCGAAATTTTTGAAAAGATATTGATACCTACAACTTGGGTTTTGCATTTTCCATTTCTATACTACAAAAAGAAATTATATGTTTTGATATTTGTGGATCGTTGGTTTTTATATTATTTATAAATGTTTAGCAAGTTTCATCTATTGTCAGATATTTCACCAATAACAGTAAATCGACGTTGAACATGAGCTTTTGTATCAGGTACAGTAAATCATTTCCGGTATTATTAATATCGTTACATTTCATTTTATTTAATTCCTCCCTTCGCAGAGCTCCTGCAATTCCGAATATTCAAGCAACTTGAAAGATGTTACAAATAATATCTAAGATTACATTAATTATTTTCACTGTCATACCTTATGCATGAGATAATGATCGTCTGGAGTTTGCAACAGAAACTTATTAATTTCTTCACGGGCAAACGTTTTAAGATTTTTTGGGTCTATAGCCAACTGATTTATTTTTCAAATATGCAATGAGTTTCGAGTATTTACTCAAGTCTACGTCGTTATTTACCATTAGAGTGCCTTTTAGTTTTGAATAAGTCGGCCAAAGTGTTAAAAACTTTTTGGATTTAGTTTCAAAGTAAGCTAGTAACACTCTTTGTTTGAAGCTGTTGATGCCTTTTTTAGTACGACACTACATAAAACAATTATATACCTTTAAATACTGTTGTCTGGATTTTTCAGGGAGAAGATTCATAGTCGCTGCAGTAGCCCATTCAACATCTTCTGGTGTGCAGTTTAAACTTTCTTCACTATTACTCTCCTTCACTAATAATAATACTACACTTCTTTCAATTAGACACAAAACGGATTTAATTTAACGAATATAAAGAAATGAAGTGTGATAGTATATCGGAGAAACGAATTGACATAAGAAAGAAAGCGTTTACATCCCACTATTTTGATAGAACAATTTTATAATTGCGTCAAAATGACATGTCACGGCACTTTTTTAACGTAAACGCGTGAAAAAATCAACCGCTGCGGTACTTTTTTCACGCTTTTTGACCGATTCGGAAATTTCATTCTTTATAATTGCAAATGAGTGAAAAAAGGAGGTGAAAATTATAATGGACGTAGAAAAAATAAATTAAATCACTTTTTTTATTAGTTAATTGCAAATGATAGTAAATTGTTCCTATTTTTTTATTTTCTCTCGATAAACTTATACTGTTTGTAAATTTGGCTACAGTTGTTTTAGCATATAAAGTGGAAGGGTCAATGATGGCTCACTCTAGAAATGTAAACAATTTGGTATCTTGTGTTATTAGGTCTGTGATTGTGAAGAACTTGTCAGTCTGTGCTTAACTATGGGTGGTATTTTGCAGTGATAACATAGCATATGAGGTAGGACTGTTGAATACCTGTAGCTTAGTACTGCAACTTGCCAAGTGTTTTGCCCATCGGTCATGTATGGAACGTGTAATGCGAATTATCAGAATCGTGAATATCCTGAATAATATACGGGATACATTTTTCTATTGGAAGTGATAGATTCTGTGCGTATAGTTGGTTGTTTGACGTCAAGAGATGAAAAATTTAGAGCTTGGAGGGTTGCATATAACTATCTTGTATAGACGCAAGATGGTAAAGGATGTTGTCTAATTGATTTGAATTAGCTATGGTACAACTTACGCTGGCCTCTGGTTCGGATACATCTGTATAAAGAATTTTATTATACGGAGTGGAATTAATGATATTTAGAAATCAATTTATAATATCGCTGTGTGTTTCATGCTAAGAAAATATATTTAGAGATGTATTAGATTTTGATTTGTGCTTTATCCAAGGAGGGTGGGGTGAGATAGAAGTATTGGCTGCTTCAGATAGGTTGATATAGGTTAACTTATTTAAAAACTATTTTTCAATCAAAAATCAAGACGGTTTTCTACTTTATAGATATTTTCATGTGGTTTTGTTGATAAATCGTCTCGATTTTTTAGGTTTTAAAAACACTTTTTGTCTTGTAGATACCTATTGTACACTAACATTATTTTTTGATTCTCTGCAATACAAAGAACGACAGTTCTTTATCCTCATAGCTGATCAGTCTCTCACGTCGTATTCTATCAAAATCATTGTTCATATTGCCACTAGTCTTAAAAACTCAATATTCTTGTATTTTCTAATCATCCGGTATATCTAGGCAGTATTTTATCAATATGATTGAACTAATTCTTTCAACTTATCGTCAGTTTAGTTCGACAATAAATTGAATATGTATACCCAGTAGTTAATAACAATCCAATTTTAGATATATTTCAGATACAAACAACGTCCAATGCAGGTTTTTCGATGAATATTAACAGAGTTTTCTTTCAGAATATAATTACTTGAGTTAATTTTCCATCACCATTACGAAGTTTCTAAAATTTAGAGAAATATTTGTTTTATGATGTCTGTGAAGGCATACTCACGTTACATTAAATTATTTTTCCTTAAAAGTCTTTCTTTTGAAATTAATACATTCTTCTTCTGGGCAGAATTTCTACAATAATTATTATAATCAATGAAAGTTTTCCATTTGCAGTCTATTTTGATATGAAACTTGTTTTTTATAAAGACGACGTGTTGACGAAAAAAATCATAGATTAATTAAAATTATTAATGGATAGATCGGAAGTTATAAAATATGAATATGAATTTCACTCAAATTTTTTTTTTTTTTATGAAATTGAAAAAAATACTCGCGATAGTTATATGAAGAAAATTAAACATACATAAAACTATTGTAATTTTGTGTTTTTAATTTTTAAAAATAATTTTCGAACACGGAAAATTATATCTCGATCAACTTGAAAGCAGTCTTTATGTCCGGGACGTAACTTATAAACAGACTGTATGAATGAGTTTGAGCTGATTTGCATTGGAATCGCATTAAAATGATGTCTAAAATGTTAATGTTGATATTTCAGCAATTAACATCAATATACAGTGGGTTCAGGGACTCGGTGCAAATAATTCGGGAATGGATATAGTGACATAGGAAAAAATTTCTCACACAACCCCTCGTTTCTAAGTTATAAGCTTTAAAAGTTGTGAATTCAGAACTTATATTTAAGTATATTTACTGAATTATACATCCGAACGTTATGAATTTCTAATGAATGATTACGTCCATGTCGTATATTTGACTGCATGAATAATTATACACTACAATCTGGGGCGGCTCATGCCCAATGGTTAACAATCCGTAACTTTTACAGGAAAAACCTGTACAATCGATTTTTCAACAAAAAGGTACTTTTTGTTAAACTTGATAAAATGTATAGTTTGGGAAATATGTGGATTTTAAGATCGATGTACATGTCAAGGAAACCGTTCGCCATAAAGAGACATTCTGAAGAAAATTATCATAAATTGTGATTATTTATTGGAAATACTTGAAACATAAACAAACTGGCATAAAGAAAAGTTTTATTTGATAATTAGTAGAATAACTAACTAAATTTTTCTATATTTCAATTTTTTGATTTTGTAAGTAACACGATGTTCGACAGTATGCAGTTCAATTGGAAAGGTTTGATTGTGACTTAATACATTCTGTAAGTATTTTTAATAGATAATTACAATTTATGATAATTTCTTCAGGATGTCGATATAAATATATATAAAAATATAAATCGATATTTCTCCTAAACTATAAATTATATCGATTTAGCAAAGAGTTCATTTTTGCTAGAAAATCGATTGAAAAATTCATTCTTGATATTTTTACATTTTATAGGTTGTCCCTGTGAAAGTTACGGATTGTTAACGATGAGCCGCGCCTGGCCTTCAGATAGTAATGTAGAATTATTTATTCCATGAAACACAATACATGGATATACGTGATCATCCATCAAAAATTCATTATATTCTTATGTTTAATTTGAAGGCCTAAACTCAGAAACAAGGGGTCGTATGAGAAATTTCTTTTCATGTCGCAGCACTATCTTTACCTCATCTACTCACTCCAGAATTTTTTGCATCAAATCCCGGAACACCCTGTATATTGTATTGACAGAATAACTTTTCTCGTTACAAAATTTGAGTTACATGAAAGTTTTCATAAAGTAAGTCAAAATATGTTTATCTCAAAAGCAAACAGTACTTTCAATCACACAGTTAGTAAACTGTTCATCAAATGAAATACATAGATGATGAGTATGTTTTTTAATTTTCAGAGTTCAGATTCACTGTACAAAGGAGTTCTTTTTTCTTACCCGTTGCCAACATTTGTGAATTCATTATTTCCTCAACTCCTTTGCTTATTGGACCGTTACATAAGTGATGCTCGATATTTTTTCTGAATAAGGAAATCTAACTACCACTATAAAATCAGAACACATTCCATATGGAAAAACTCCTAACAAAGGTAGTGCAGTAATTATATGGAAACAGATTTTTAGATTTTACATTGCTTCATGTACTGCTTTGATATGATATTCCTATTATCTGTTTACGAGGCGCCTGATATCCATTTGTTTCTCAAATATTTGAAGCTATCAATTTGCCAAACCTATTTTCATATTAGAGTGGATAATTTGTTCGATTTCTTGACTTCTGAAGTAATAATTTTTTGTTATGTGAACATTAAAATCTAAGAGTACATAATAAGTATCGGTATCTTCACAAAACGAAGAAATTACAAACACTTGAGTGTACGTATTGTGGAAACGACTCAGATTATACCGAAAACACGTTCTCCGTGTATAACCACTGCATTTGTTTAAGAGGGGAGGTTGAGGAGACTGTCGGCACCATAAATCCTAATAATATCGTCCAGGTAATGCTGCACAAGGTAGAATGTTGGCAACTGATTGCTACCTATACAGAGAGAGTTCTTAGGCAAAAGAATGTACACGGCTGCCTGGTATGACGATATCATAACAGAAAAGTAACAAATGGAGCAATATACACGGACAGTCCCACAAACCAGAAGTTATATCACAATAGTTCCTGATGAGACGGAGATGACAGAAGATGGCGGTTTAGTGGGTAGGATACGGGAGTCCCAAATATCCATCAGCTATCCTCGTGGAACTCGTTACTTGGATTCTCCATCTTCTTAAATAAAAAAAAATCAGCTGCGTAAACAACTAAATAAATTATCTATTTGAAGAAAATAACTCATTTACGTAGAAGTTTAATACACAGTGCCTAATATGGCACCCTTCGTATGTGGTACTGCGTTCCCTACCGTTAAATCCATCAATCGTAAGGACTTATTGTATATTTGAGGTATAACTCCTAACTAGAAAAAATCCTGCAGTTTTCTAGCGTTTATGATAGATTTACTTTGTTGAATCTATCGAATGCTTCAGATAGATAAGAAAATAAGTAGATGAGAATATTCCATTTCTGTTTTGGGAATCAACAATTTTGATTGTTGAGATTAATAAACAATTCAACAACATCAGAGTATATTTTCTCGAAAATGTTCAATAATGAACATACCTCATAACACTTTCGTTTTTTGTCTTATTTTGTGTAATGTCTGTATAATTTGTAATACATACTATATGATTGCGAGTAAAGCAGATCCAAGGAGGAATTTAGTCTGATGGTACTAAAGCAAATTCATTTGGAGACTATTCCAATCTGTTGTACTCGTATTATGATCTGAATCAAGTATGTTTTTGTTGATATTAATAACAAATACAAAGTCCTACTATTTATTCTGTTATTCTTTGAAAATAGTATGGGCTATTGACGAAATTTCTTATTGAAAAATTATAACTTTGCGTGAAATCGATCCATAATACGTTGAAAGTATTATTCGGGTGGTATATATTTGGAAAATCATTTTCCGATATAAAATAAAGTGAATTCTTGAATTCTCAAACGTTCGTCACAAGCACATTGGGAAAATTGAAGAATATAACTGTCAATTGAGGAGGTTTTGAAGTAGAAATCACATATTCACGTTTCAAAATATCAAATTTCAGATATTTTTATGTCCAGCAAAATATTTTCTCCGATCGTTGGTCCAATAACAAAATTGAATAGGATCTAAGAAGACGGTATTATTCAGCTCTGCTCTTTGAATAAAAATTGGAGAATATAACACAGATACTTTTTGATAATATTTCAATCTACATACTCGTGGCATCATAATACTTCTTTTTTAGTACCAGATAAATTTTTTCCCTTGAAATATTACAGAAAACGACAAATATAAAATTATAGACTCCGTTATATAACCTATATATGAAATGAGTATTTAAAGTTTATCTAGATGAAATTATAACAACTTTGTGAACAACGACTACAATCGACAAAACTTTTGTATAAATGGTTTATTCATAATTCGATAAAGGAAAAAATCGAATTTGGATGTATGAAGTTTTTCGAGTTTTGTTATATTTTTTTAATATCGAGTGAAATCAGTTTTAGTTAATCATTTTTATGGTAAATTATTGTGAATTTCATTGAAAATATAGGAATACACGACATATTCAATGTGTAGACTATCAAAACATACAACAACAACAAATATAATAAAAACTAACTTCCGATTAAGACATGCAAATAAGTTCCGTATTAATAATTTCTCAACGTACCATTCATATAATATATAACATTGGTTTTCAATGAAACACTCACAATATCCCAGAATGAACATACTTTTAATGATTATACAATTTCATTAAGCGTATCCCATGTAGTGACTTCATTTTAGAGAGGATGGCAAATTCACTTAACTCCGGCTCCTGAATTACATCGGACTTCTTCCACCTAACATTTTAATAACGTGTTTTTTTTAATTATTACGCGCAGTACAAACGATCACCGGGTTTAACGTCACGACGCTACTGATGCCTCCGAGATTGTACGCGGAGAACGGAAATGGTAGGCGCACGCGTTTTCCCAAAAGTTCAAAACGAACTAGGAGCTTGTGAGTATCATAAACCCTGTATTTTGTTGTGCAGGATTTCGTTGCATGTATGTTCAAATCTAGAAGTTTCTGCCTCCATTATATTTGAATGCTAACTTTTTCAATTAAAGAGAATATTTCTATCAGTAAATTATCTTCTCAGTTTAATCGTTCTTGATATATTTTATCAAATAATCATTAGCATGTAAAGGTCATTGATTTGAAATGTAATCAATCTAAAACCTGAGATTTATCAGTTGTGGGGTATTGAGCTCCGAATTCTACTCTATCAAAACAAAAGACTAGCATTTAATTTATCAACATGCTTTTATGAGTGTAAATGAGTATATATTGTCTATGCGTAGAATATCGATAATTTTTGTTGTAGTAGAAACCTGAATCGTGGAACCTGACAAATTTTGAATGTATTTATTTGTGGAAAGTTTAATACTAAAGATCTTCAAACCAAATTTATTCAGAATGGATTAAGAGCTTTATAACATTATTGGTGTTTTCGGGGATTATGGATATGGATATTTGAATAATCTTGGTAAAAATCCAAGGAGTAAGCAGGCTGAAGCCACTTATTAACTAATAACCACCCCAGGGTACGGAATCTAGCGGATGCGGAAGGGGACAATGAATCGTATCGTACTCTCTTGGTTCATTAGCACAATACGTTTATAGATTTGACGGTAGGTAGTACTAGTTACTATGTCCAGTCAATCACAAAACAGCGTTGATATTTGACTTAATGTACTGAATGCGTAGTTGACCTGGGGCGCATATCTACCAAACACAACTTGCTAATTTCATTGTAGCACGTGCTCAGTTGGAAAGAAGCGTTTTCGTTTTATTCACGTACAGAGTTATTTTCATACCTGAAATGGGTGTGTAAAAGTGTTTACTGTGAAATTGTAGTCGAACAACTAAACCGTAAGGCTATAAATATTCACTAACTACATTATCTATATCTATATTTTTCTATATTACATATATAAGAGGTGTTGGTTTACTATGTTGGGTTATACTTGTTTTAAACTTGCTCTTCCTTCTGATGCCCAGTTAAGGACTATCTGGCTAGGCCCATTTTCGAGCAACATAATAGGAAATTTGAGAATAAAAAAATTCCAGTTCTCTGTGTTTAAGACAAGATTGAAAATGTTTGGGGTTATTAAAGGGTGCGGTGCCATCCCTACATTTTCCTAATGAGGAATTTTCTTTATTTTTGTCAAAAATACATAAACACTATTCATAGACTACGCAGTTGTTGGAGACTCCGAATATGGAGGGTAGAGGTGAGGAGAACCATCTTTGTGCTACAGAAAGTTTCCGTAAAATTCTTCACGCTAGGGAGGCGCTACTATCGTATGATTGTAAATTTTAAATAGAGCGCTAGAAATTTAAGAATAAGCACAGAGAAAGAAAGAAGTGAAAATTGACACTTTCTTTCTTACAAATTCACAATAATTAATTAACATTCAGCGTTATCTCACAGTAGTTTATCCAGGTTGTATTTACAAAATTATTTTGTACTACGTGAATAGTTTTTATTTTGTATACCAATATTTAATTAACGACTCTAGTCATTTGAAATATAGAATTTTCTAACACTGCATACTTCACTCTATCTAAAATAACTAAGTTCGTATGATATCTCGTCCGACAGGAGCGCCATTCTGGTTAAATTTTGAATTATAATTTACCATCTACAAGCCAAGCCCACATATGAGATGGTCCTTCGATAACTTTTGGTATCCACCCCCAACATCACTTCAATGAAACGTTCAAACACCAAAAAATATTGAAGGTGTACTTTCAAGATTTTTGTAATAAGGGTCTATATAACTAGCTTTAATAATATTTGTAGACATTCTTGCCCTATTAGAGTATATGGACAAAGAAAACAGCTCTTAAAAGATTAAGCTAAGTTTAATATAAACCTTCAAATGTCAACACATGTAACTGTTGAGTGGGTAACATACTGAATTTTTCATTTTTTTGTGATACACTGCGTTAGCACTCAAATTCTCAAACTGTTGTTGAAGTACCAGACCTTCTAGTATCTATCAAAAGGTGAAACAAGTAACAATGATTAATTTCTGTTTTGTGGTTACCACAATACAGTTGAAGCGTAGACGGGCTTGTTAAATATTATAATAGATATTGTTTAAGTCAATTATGTAAAAATAACATTTGTTTTTAAAGGTGTAATCAGAAGATTAAAATAGGAAACAAACACTCAAGAAAGTACAAAAAACCGGTATTGTGATAGTTTTATGTTGATTATGTATTTATCTAGGACACTGTCGCCTCCGTGGACACCTGTAGACGGTAGATTAGAAAACAAAGCGTGCAGATTTTGATGCACAGATTACGAAACCACTTTCTCTCAAAGTGTGAGACACTACGGAAACTCCAGAGCATTATACCTGGGAGCGTATGAAATAGAAGACGGAGATATTTGACAGCTACAGCCATCCTACATACTAAGAGGAGTTGATTAATAGATCCCTAGTATCGAAGCAATAAAGGGGGACAAAATATATCCTTTGTGTCGCGGTATATATGATACTCTAATGTATATGTACTCTAGTGCTCGGCAAACATATTAGCCAAAGAGACAAAACATTACAACAATTTAAAAAAAGTCGAAGCCAAATCTACTTATTTAGTTAACTTCATTATACTGAATGGAAGTAATATATATTAATAAAAAAAATGGGCTTGTATCCCCTGGCAAGTTAAGTCAGATTGTTTAACGGTACGATTCCAAGTTTTCATCAATAATACGACTTCCCTGTTCACTCTTAATAATTTCCGTGCTTGAAAAAGGTTATTCGCATATATATGTAAAACAAAAAAGGGAAAGAACGCAAACGCGAGCTTTTTCAGCTGATCGTAAGAGTCACGAATACTATTTCAAGCGTTGAAAATGATCATATCTTTCTTCTCCAGGTCATTCCAAACAAAGCACTGATGTTGTGAACCAAGATCACATTTTTTCTTCTAATATTTCCAATTCAACACGAAAACGTTCGTTGTATTTCAAAACTACCAACGTCAATTTTAAAAGTAGAAAATTTCAATTCGGTTATTGTAACATTTAGAAGATTTTTGACAAATACTAAAGTTGCTCTGCTGTTTTCAAATTCCTGAAACCTCCTGAGAAAAGCTTTCCTCTTTTTCAAAACTATTGTTTTAAAATGGCGTTTATCATTAGAGAAATTATTTTCATGGGGATGCTCCAGTAGGGTCGAATACAATGTTTTCATTTCAAAATCCTAGCAAAGTGAATAATTTCTTACTTTTTCTAGCATCGAAAAAATTAAGTTTCCTTCTCATAGCTACCTTTTAAGAAATAATTACACATGTTCTCGATTCATACAATAATTTTAATTTATCAATTTTGTTCTGACTGAGTTTTTTTAAATGAATATATCACTGCACATTACGTAGATATTTGTCCCAGAGCCGCATTTTCCCGACCACTTCTCTAATATATACGTACGTACATGGATTTATCTTTATGTTTATTTTGTATTTTTTCGAATTCATTGAAAAACTGTTGTTTGTTTCATCTTTTTTGTTTAATTTCAGAAGCCCCGTTCTTACCATACTTAAAAATGAGAGTATATTTAAGACCAACGTTCGTCCAGTTATATTTCGAAACAATTCAATGGAGTTATATCAACGATCAAAGAGACGCTCTTTGACGTTGTCTTCAGTCTCAGACCCTGAGACCCTGAGAGAGTGATCTGATGAGACATAATAACGTCGATACTAGTCAGTAGTCAGTCACCCTCTCCTTGCAATTGCGAGCCATTGGGAATGTTAATATCGACAAAAAGATCGATTTACGTCAAGCTCTTCAGAGGGGTTGTAATTCAATATTTGTCGAGGCTTTAGCCAGTTGTTTTCCCATTTGAAGAGCGGCTGTATACATTTCCGAAATATTGATTTTCGAAATTATTTCAGAGGTGAATAGTAGAAATCCTTTATTTTGATACATTTTGCACACTTCATAAAGTTCTTTAATTTCTTATTTCCTATACTTTTTGAAATATTAATGCTTCCAAATGTTCTTGATTTTAGGTCTCTTCGTTTCAAAACTAGTTTTTTTTTTAATAATTTTTGAGAGATTGATAAAGACTATCGCGTTCTATCGTCGACGAAGCTATATATCGGGTCTGCAGTTTAGTAGAGTGGATCGTTGATTTACAAGAGCAAGCAAATAGGTGAAAAAATACATTCTTGTGGAACCAACGTTGACCACAAACTCTCTGAGATGTCTCCATCGATGGTAACCTGGTCTTTTTCCAAAATGAATTAGCTTCAGCAATTGACAGTTTGTGACATTTTCGATGACAACATTTTAAAATTTCATGTCAGCAATTCAAATTTGGCACAATGAATAAAATTCTCGTACTTCTTATATATTTTCTACTTGTGAGACATCGCTGCAATGCAGCATCACTACCTTGCAGTGAAATGAATGATACTGAACATAATGAAGATAATACAAACCATGGGAATACATCTATATGTATTTGTGAACCTAAAAAAACGGAATGTCCAATGGAAATTCCTGAGAGATGTAATGATTTAGAAACATACGCAAATTGTCCAGGTTTCGATATTATGCCTCCCCTACATGAAGCAATTTATAGCTCAATTTCGCAACAAGTACAACCTGAGATTCAATGCAGTAAATGTAACTTAAGACTGAATTCTATTAATACTGCCGTATTATTGGAGTGTTTTCAATGTTATGATATACCTCGTCATAAACCGCCAACAAAAAATAAGAAATGAAATCAAATTCGTCAATCCAATTTCAAATATTCAGTGCCCATTTAGTTTTAACGATTATAAGGAATTAACGATCCTTATAAACTGTAAATACATGTACATATATATTGACCTATATTATAGTAAACTCGTAGTTTCACTAGAAAAGGTTTCCAAGAATTGAAATTAGTGGTAGACAACAAGTGTTCCTTTGCACTAACGGGAGTACGTCGATTTTAAGGGATTCATACACTCCATGGAGTTCATTGGATATTTTGTCTTTGACAGATTATGTTATGTTATGATGATTAGTTGGTAAAGGTTTTGATTGGGTTCGAAGATTGTGCGAATACTGTGAGGTTCAAGGATTCTGCAAATTCGGCCAGTCACACCTTTAATATAAGGAAGTGATACCTTCAATTGATTCTCTAAGCCAGTATATGTGGGTAGGGGAGCTGGAGATGAAAATTTGTGGATGTTCCTAGAGATTTTGGATTTTTTTGCTCATTTTCAACAAATGTTTGTTTAAAAAAATTGATCTTAGATGGTCGACTGGATTCGTCAATCAACGAGATGGATCGTGATACGAGTGTGGATGTGTCAATAAAAGAGTTAAGTTAGGCCGGATGATATTCTTTATTATACATATATGAACATAACCGTGAAGTCTCTGAATGTAGTCAATTAGAAACTCTTCATGTTGAACTAAACACTCTTCTTAACAAACCCACTCTACATAAGTGGAATTCGAATTAAATAGAATTTTAAAGCTCATTCTCTCACTTAAAATGTTGAGATAGATCTGAACATACAGAATGCACCCTTTGAAATTCTTGGAATTATATAGAATAACACCACTGATGTACTTAAAATTAGATTATATCTTCTGCTCGGGATACCATGTTTGACAAAAAGAATTATTCTTTCTCTTATTGCTAGTACTAGATCTAGTAAATCCCTTGATAGTGATTGGAAAAATTATTATGCCAATCTAAGTTACTTCCTCCTCTACGATATTCATATATTTTGCTATTTTTGTGAATCTATTTACATTTTGTCAAATGACAAAAGACACATAGCAGTATAGTTTCCAATTATTATGTAAAACATACAAATTTTCGCAAACTATTGTATAAAATCGAATATAATAATACATTTTTCCTTCTACATTTTTATTCTCCGAAATCTAACAAAGATAATCAGGCACTACAAATTCTTGTTATATAGCAAATTGGTGATAGTTCATCACCGTTTTGAACGAAGTGTGCTGCAAGTTGAATAATATTATCCAAAATTTCGACACATTTTTTCTCTGTTTCAATGGAACTTGAATAGCATAAAGGTTTGAGGAAGTCTTCTAGTTCCTGAAAATAATTTCTTCAATGAAATGAATATATAATGACTTTTATTGATATATAATGCATAATAACGACATGATATCACTTTAAATGGTTACCAATCTTCCATTTTTTGTTGCTCAATGTTGACAAAACATATATTTAGTAGCACGTTTTAAAAATACTCTTTTTAGAATAGAGCCCACGTCGTTTTAGTTTAAGCGCGTCGTCTAATATTGGGCTCGTTATATATTTCAAGTTCCCCATTATTTTCCTCTTCCACAATTATATTTGATTAAACCCATTTGTTTTGGTAAACATTACTTATACCCATACGATCGTTTCTTTGCTGCTTCGGATATTCCTTTGACTTTCAAAATGATATTTAGTGACCGCATTGTTTTACAACTCTTTGCTATCCATTTTCCGCCGTTTTGTCTTTGATCGGTATTCGTGATCAACTCTCCTATATAGTCGAAGGACTCTTTTTCTGCCCCGAAATAACTGTTTTCCCTCCGATTCTTCCTTTGTCGTTACACTTCCATAATTTATTAGTTTCTCCCTACAGCCTGAGCCCGACTCTTCTTGAATTCTCGTCCAATCGACTGTATACTTTTTCTAGTTTCCGATAAAATATCGTCTGCATTAAATAATGTCTTTCCGTCAGCTGCATAATATCCTTCCATTTCAATATTTTCTATCTGTCATTCCTTTATATATTTGTAATGTTTATGTTTCATTTCATGAATTGTTAAATTCTATAGAATATCTTCTACTTCTTCTATATCTGCTGTTTCTCCTTCCTTAGATGTGTACTGGTTCTTGATCAAGAGTATAGAATTGAGGAAAATCGATATTTTGCATAAAATGTTAGTTTGAACCTTTAAAAATGCATCTGTTAAATTTTGAAAATGACGCTTTGGGGCGCCGTTGCTTCGTCTACCTGCTTTTATAATCCCTTTGCCTTACGGGTGAGCAGATGTTTTATTTCTATGGAGAGAATGCAGTTTTCTAGATATTTCGAAGTACGTTAGTGCAAATGAGAGTTTTAACGCAACCGTGTGGAATTCGGCATCTTCATTCCGAAAGAAATATAGAAATTTTGACCTATATAGCAGCGACCTTATTTATTAAAGGGTAAAGGAAAATGAAATCATTATTGGCCAAGAATGTAAGAATTACACCCACAAGTACGATGACAATTGGGTGAAACGGTAGAATCGGCGAGGATGATCGTCTTCACAAAAAGCCAGAAAAGCTTGAATCGAAGAGTTAACAGATACAAATGAGTTCCTCGAAAGGACAGGACTCTTATATGGTGCTGGAATTGGAAACTAAGCAGTAAGATAATAAAATCCTTGAATTTTAATGTGCCAAAACCATAAACGCTTTTTATTAAATCAACATTTTTGAAATCGACGGGCAGCATAGTCAAAAAAGTTATTTATTAATTCTTTTGAATTCTACAAACAGCTTCTCTTAATAGTATAGAAATGATAGTTCCTATTTTATTTTGGAAAAATTTTTTTCAATTATTTTTTCAAAGGAAATATAGTGAAAATCGAAATTTTTCTATAAACTGTTTCATTTCCTGATTTTTTTTCCATTTTTGAACAGGTCATATAGAAATTACAATATTATTTATTATAAAAATTTTGTATTTTCCGGTTCCAGCTAAAATTACGGACTCCAGACTGTCTGCCAAACGAGGCCTCACGCTTCGCAGCACCCTATAAACCGGCCATATTTTTAGATTAATAAAAATTTTATGTTAGAATTAAAGGTGTAAATAAATCACTTATTGGATTACAAAAAAATTGAATAATTTATTTATAAAAAAAAATTCATAAAAACCGAGAAAAATTCATTGCTCTACTTGAATCTGTCCTTTCTCTCCTATATTTGTAACCCGAAAATAATTTAACGACTTTGAGCAAACATGAAAGCGCTGAGAGTAATCCAAGTTAAATAAGATAATGGGTCTTGAAGGTCTTGAAGTGGAGTGGAAAGTATTTGTGTCTATTGCGTTGTGGATTGTTTTGTAGCCGAGTTTGTACAGTTGAGAGGAATACGTAAGTCGTAAGAAATATTATTTAATTCAAGAAAGTCGGATGTATGAATAATATTGGATCAGCTATAATTTTTGTAATGTATCCAATTTATCATCTTTTTCAGAGTATTCCTATTTATTAACTAATATCAAGTTTTCTGACACAAAACATTCTTATTACAATCAGCGATTCAGCACAATAAAAAACTTACTGTTGTGTAGTTCTTTCTTAATAAGTCTGTCAAAGTGTTCGTGATCAGCAGGCATATTATACATGAGTCTTCCCTTCTGTAACCAAGGAAATGGAAAAGTAACAAGATTAGTCTGCTATTTTATGATTTGATGATTCGTTTTAGAAAGTTATTTTTCCTTTTGTATTCTAATTCTAAAGATGAGAAGTTCTCGAAATTATATAAGCAATATTGACTAAGCGTTACAAGGCGAATGAATAAAAGAGAAAAGAAGAGAACTGCGGAAGAAGAAAAATATTTCAGTCCCAATATCTTCTGCGGAATGTCCTAAATTTGATCATAAGCAAGATCAAAGTAGTGAAAAAGAGTGGTTTGTATGTGATTTGAATGTGACGGAATAGTTTTGTTACAAATTTCCCGATCGTACTGCCGCAAGAGGTGCAGTGGTTCCAATACATTTGGGTGATGTTATGTGGCGAAAAACAAATTTAAAAGTGTTATGACACAATAATTATGACTTTGGGTTTATTCAACGTTCCTCTAGACAAACAGGCGAGTCCTTAAAGTTTCGACGAGCTTCATGGATCACTGATGATTTTAGTTGAATAAAATCAACATCGAGTTGGGAGAAAATGGATTTTCTAGCCCCTTTCGTGTTAAGAGTTAACAAAGGTCTTCGATATCTGCGTGTTTTTGTTGAAAAACAAATTTTTTCCTTCATATTACATCACGGAAGACGATTTACACATTTGCTTACCAGGAAAGTTACTTTCATACAGTTTTACGTACGGTGAACTTTCTACTTGCCTAATTTTTCTAGATTTTATCTCTTAATCTAGCCATATGCTTGGTTTTGATGCTCTCTTCTACGTTGTGATGGATGGAAGGAATTAAATTTTGTACGGTGTAGTTATGTCTGTGTCTATGTTTTTTTCGATACCAAATCTATTCACTTAGAGATAGTCTTTGTTTTTTCTAGTGAAACTTATCTATATTGAAAATTATCTCATTAAACTAATCGGTAGAAATTAAAAAAAGTGATTTTTCAATTTTTTATTAGTTATAGCCTGGCCAGGATTTTTTCAGGCAACACATTTTTTTATAATTTCTAACACAGTATAGTACGAAGGGGACACTTGTCAAACTTTGTCGGATACCTATTTAAAGTTGTAAATTTTTCTATTTTGTCTATATTTCGTGGTGTAATAGGTATATTTTGAACTTATTTTGAAATGCTGTGAAAGTTTGAGTCTAATTGCCCCTTTTTAAGTGATATTTTGGCGGAGAAGTAAAACAACAAAGTCTAGTATTTGCACTTTATTGTGAAATATTGAAATTTCTACCTTCGAATGAGTAGGAGCATTATTAAGAAAGAATTACGCTGATAGGATTCTCAATCCTATTTAGATTCACGGGTATTAATTTTTCCCGCTTTTCTTTGAAGAAAGCTCTTTCAAGTTTTGGTGAAATGAATGTTCTGAGGTGAGTAAATCTCTATTTCTTACTGGTATTTTTCATGTTAAAAGCTAATATGGCATCTTATTAATTAAATTCCGATATGAAGCATATTTTGGGTTAATTATCACTGTTTTCAATCTGTCTAATTCTCCTTACATACATAAAATATCCTCTGTCATACCGAATTAACAAGAAATAAATTCAAATACAATAGTCATACCGTTTGACAAATGTTATTTGACAGTTATAATAGAGAAACAACAGGGTTTATAGTTATGCAGTGAACTGATTGACAATAATACATCATATAAATAACTTACCAATGATAATTGTATTTCTGTTAAATTCTATTGTTCACCAAAAATTGAGGAACCTACATTATCAGCTAGACCCATTGTAGCATCAATAAATCCTTATCACGATGTTTACAATAGTTGCATTGATACCATTAAGAGTTATTTGAAATTTTTTGACAAACTCGAGCAAAATGGAGAAGCTACAAAATTCCAGCGTGGAAAACGAACATGAAACAGAACCTATTGGCGAATTTGTATCGAGTGGAGATGATAATACTATAGAATTTCAGAACGTTAAAAGTAAAATTCTAACAGTTTCTATGCCTCCACATCAAGAGGAAATGGTAAAGATCGTCAAACAAAGAAGCGATAGAAGCAAAAATAAAAAGTAAATCTATAAAAATAAACGTGGCAATCAAACAAACCATACCATTCCAAACCGGAACCAAAGTAAAATTGTGAAGAATATGGAAGCTATGACTAGAGATATAGCAAGGATGAGAGATGAGTCGAATAACCAGGATGTATCATGTATCACTTCGATAAGGAGATTCGCCAAAACTTTGGGTATTTTCCCAGGGTTGTGAGGATTATATTTTCACTATATTTGATGTGAAGGAAGTAAGTTTACTTTAGTTCATCTCAGAAATTCAGAATGTTAAAGTATAAAATTTTCTCGTAAAATAGATAGTAACATTCATTCAATTGCCATTATTCGAAAACTTAGTAATTATGAATAGGAAATGGTGCGAGCTTCATATATTTAGAAAAAAAAACTGTCATTCGGCTAGTCCCTATTTCCAAGTACATTGTTAGATAAATTGCTTACATCAAAATGAAAAACACAATAAGTTGACGGAATTGATTTAGGATAAAACTGTATCTAATGGTTGTAATAGAAATATAGTACAAATGATGATTAATCACCACAGATTCAAGAAATCGTTTGACCTCCGAAATCAAAATGAAAAACGGTAGAAATTTATTCTAAAACGTTTCGAGCATCTTTAATAAGATTCTGATTGATCCATGTTGTAATATTTGGTTTAGAAAACGAATGCTATTGTTCCTTTCTCTAATTAAACTCTTTTTAGAGGGATTCTGATCAACATTTACTGGGTTTGCACATTTTACTTCAAGCCAATTCAAAAATACAAAGTAGTGATGTTTAAAAGTGGAAAAAAATATCACACTCCAGAATAAACAATCGTGAACAACGAAGTTGGAATGGAGGTCAACAATGCTCAACGTAAAACTGATTTCAACTGATAAAACGATATGTCGACTGCGGCTATCCACATGGAGATGACACGCTTAATTTTGTTTATGTCTTGTTTATCTCCGGAAATAACTACAATTCAGATTGACATATAATATACTTACACACTTTTTGTTTGTAGCTGAATCTCTTTGGATATAGCTAAAAACAGAATACATCATTATAACAACATAAATATCACGCTTACGTCTAGCTTAAATCTACACATTCAGTTACAGATTTAACAGAGATAGATAATAAAACTATTAATTACATTTGACTTAGTTTGACTGAATTGTATCTAGACAATACTACAATTATGAAAATTTATTTCTGCAACAAAGAGTAGTTTATTATATTCTGTAGCAAAAGTTTTTATCACACTCTGTTTTACAAAAAATGCTTTGGAATCATTTGACAATTCTACAGTCTCCATTGGCTTCATAGAAAATTATCGCTACAGAGGTTTGGGACTCCAATTGCAAATCTTTTCCAACTTTCCAACTCCAAATCTTTAGTTTCCAACTAAATACGGTAACTAAAAAATGTTTGAGAGCAACCATCTCTTATTTGTTCGATAGTAGTAAGTGATCAAATCATTGAAAAAAAAGGAGACAAACGATAAAAAAATGGAGAAATTGATGAAGAATCGAAAAAGTAAAGTACTGAAAAGAAAAAACGAACATTGATCTCAGAATATGTCTACAATGTTGAAATAATGTCTAATGAAGAATATGGAATTGAAGACTTTTTATTTTCGTTCTCGAAAACAGATATTCCCCAGTGCAAATTCATGATAAACCATGTACCAGATATTGCATGAAATATAAGTAATCCACAAGAAATTATTTCAATACCTTGTAAGAGAAAAGGCTATTTTCATATATTTACATATATGAATCTCTATAATTTGATTAGTATAAGCCATTATAATGAGCATTTTTAGTTAAATATTGGCCTTATTCTTCTAGCGTACATGTAAGAAAACATTTCTACAATTATTACATGAAAAAACTTTCGACTTAATCCTCTTTGTTGATACCCATGACGCTCACTGCGGTGTCGATTGTGTAGTTATTCCAAATCTCGATATGCAAGATTCCTTCCGGTCACTTTCGATGTGTAATGTTTACACTGGCGAAGTATACAGCATTCTCAAGGCTTCCAGATATATCTCCGTCCTCCAGTAACGTCCTTCCATATGTACTAATTCTCATTCGTCCATTTATATGTTTCGTAATCGATGGAGCAAAAATGTAACAGTACTTCATAACAACATATATCTACTTCAAACGCCTATTTGTTGGCTAAATTGTCCTAAATTGACATTTTTGGTACCATTAAAATCTTGTTGCCGATTTAAAAATAATTATTTGTATGCCTAGAACTGAAAGTGCTACTTTGTTGGACGAGTCTGAAAATAGCGAGACAAGCGAAGCCGCGGCGTACACAACATTTTTTAGACGACGAATGAGATCCAAAACTTTTTCAATTACACTGAGGATAGAAAATAAATGATAGAGAATTATAAACATTTTATTTATAATTTTTTCTGGTGACACCACTTCATAAAGACCTCGTACTGTTTTCCGTACCTTGCACAAGATTTATCCAGTAACGAAGTAAGAACGGCGGCTTTCTTCGGTGAGATCAGGTGGCGTGGCATGGCGCAAAAAGTGGAGCTGTTAACTGTCAACATTGAAGTGGCTAGAGTCACATTTGAGGAAGTTGAAGTTGTCTACTCCATATGTGATTTGCACATTATTTCTACACGCAAAAAGTTTTGAAAATACTATTCTTTTTTTTTTCTAGCCCATAAAATGATTTGTAAAATATTTGTTTTCAAAAGTGACCACAACGCGGATGATGCCGGAAGATAGCGACTGTCATTTACTGTGACAACTCCAGAAGTTATTGATAAAATTCGTGTCCTCATACATCTGTCATCGATTGAAAGAAAATAGAGTAATCAACGATATAGATAATACAATCGAATGCGAACTACCTGAAGTGTGGCTGCCACGATGGCTCAATGCTAATAACAACAAACTTTGAGATATCTTGAAGTCTTTTCCAAACATACAAGAAACTAGGTGGAGTTTGGGTTCGCCATTGGATCCCAGAAATAAAAATTTTGTGGAAACAATATGCTTTATTTGAGAAACAATACTTTTTGAGTCTATAAAATCATGGGCTGTTCTTTGGAATACCCAAGGATTAATTTATCTTGATTATTTATTTAAAGGATGACAAACAGCTGGCAATATTATACTGGTTTGCTGTTTCTTCACGACAATGCGCTTGATTATTCGTCCGCTATTTTTGTAGAGAAATCAGCCAACCTGTATCACGATTTATTGCCTTATCTGCCTTATTCACTTGATTTGGCTTCCTCCGATTACTTTCTGTCGCTAAACTTGAAAAATAGCTTGGTTGAAAGCAATTGAAGCTGTTATGGCAGAAACAAATGCGTATTTTTCAGAACGTAGTAAGATACTTCATAGATGGTTTGAATAAATTGAAAACTCGCTGTACTCTGTGAATAGAATTGAAAAATATGAATCTAAAAATAAATTATTTTTTTTACAGTAAAGTATCTTTTTTATTATTTCATTATTATGAGTGTTAAGTATACTTTGTACTACGATTAAAATCCGCCGAGCAAATATATTATTTTCAAGTGTATGAATTTTCTGTTTATATTGGAACCGAAATCAATTTCGTGAAGAGTGTCATTTTAAGTCATCAAATGCATTAATATTGACAGGCTGCTATAACAACAACTAGAATTTTTTGAAAAATTTTCTAGTCGCGTGACCTAACTGCAAAACTATTAAGTGATAGTTTCCCTTACTGATGGTATAAAATGTTCGTACCGACACTCTTATCGGTTTCGAATTTTTTATGAGAAATTCTCTATGCCAGGTTTCGGCAAATGTACAAAAAATAGCACTCGGCACTAATTCAAGCTCTAGGTAGCCTTATGAACCAATTGACTTTATAATGAGTATGATATGGCTATTATTCTTAAATATACTAAATATTTTCTTACCGAAATATCCTAACAATACTATGATCAATAAGGTTCTCATGTTCTATTTCAATAATTATTAGTCGGAATATCACTAAAGAATAGTATTGGCATTGAAACAATAAGTTCTATCGATAAAATAACACAAAATAATATGAAGTATTTTTTCTTTATTCATATCTAATTTCAAATAATCATTATTGATAACCCAATTAGACTACTTGTAGAGGTGAAGTTCGTTGATTGGAACGTAATGTTAATTATACGAGGGTGGTTATTTGAAAATTTCAATGAAAAAATCAGTATTTAAGTAGTTGCTACCTTCAGCAAGGAAGAAAGGAATTCAAACTATTTTATATAAATGGTAAAATTCCAGACCAACTAATTGAAGCTAATTATATTTCTTCTTGTGTGTATGTGTGAATGTAATTTATTTCTCACAATACCAAACTAAGCAATATCTCATATCAAAGTTATAGAGTTTCTATGGAAATTAACTTACACCGATAATTAGTCGTTTGCTTATGAGTAATGAATGTTACACATAGTATTTCAAAAACTTCTGAGATTCGATATTTCCTTTTAAGGAAACTGAAGCTTCAGTTACAGCAAAGCTCATTGACAAGGATTTCAACTTACAAAGAAATAATGAAATTTTGAGCAGCAGCATTTCCTGATGTTGTTTTAGATGCATCAGTGTAAATGAAGAATATTTTGACGCCAGTTCATTGAAGGATTTTTGTATCTGAGAGGGAGTGGCAGTCTGTTTCTGATAGAGTGTTATAGAGATTTCTATACAAGGTATTTGAATGATCCAAGGTGTGATGTTTAATATTGATGTCAGGTAATTGTTGAATTGCTCATTGTCGTAATTCATACGTTTGATTCCTAGATAGAAAGGTAACTTTTTTGAGCATTTGTCAGTAGCCAAAATTGGTGGAAGATTTTTAAATGTGATAAGTTGGAATTGTTAAGCGATATTTTAGCTGCGTAGTTTAGGGAAAGCATTTGCTGGCGTAGGTTTCAAGGGTTGTTCATTTGCTAATGCTTGGACACTGCGTATAGGGCTAGATCTGAAAGCTCCTAGTGAAGCTCGTATGGCTGTGGTTTGGATGTAGCTCAATTTTTTAGCGAAGTTGTGATTAATAGCTAATCAAGCTTGCTTCTTATAAATGTTTTGTTTAGGTTCAGTAAGGTTTTTGTGTCTGGACCCCAGGTACTGTTTGATAGAGTTTGAAGTAAATTTATTCTTGGATGACATGAACGCTGTAAATGTGCCAAATATCTATCTGTTGTATAGGGTAAAATTAAATAAAAATTGTTATAGATTTAAGTCTTTTGAAGGGATATAATAAGAATAAGGTTTGTATATTTAAGATTATAACAAGTGAATTCAAAATATTTCAGAGCGTCAGCCTCGTTATTCCATAGCCATAAATCGTATATCATTAATTAGATACTCATACAGACGAAAAGATATAAGCTTATCTCAAATAATTATTCAAGATATGATCCATTCAATGATAACGTTTCTTGTTTATAATCATTGATTGATTTGAAGGAAGTTTAGGCAAAATAAATAGAATAAATAAGTAGCATAAATTCAGGAACAACGCAACAAAATTTACTGTTTATTTTACTTATTATATAATAAGAAATAGCCAGAAACTGATAACGCTTTTGTTTTTAGATACATTCAAAACTGTTTATATATATTTTTATATAGATATATAAGCAACAGAAAATAGATAGGTCACAGTCCAGTCCTTTTGATGTTTTGTTCCATTAGAGATATCAGCAGGTCCTGCATTTGATATTGCGTTGGATGTAACATTCAGCATCGAATTTTTCGTTACGTTACTCGACTCCAAAAAAATATAATTAATAATTTGGACATAAAAATATGATGTTTGTCCATTTCTTAGATTTAAATGAAGCCTAGGTGCTTGATTGATTTTGTGACTGTTGTACTCATATGCAATAATTTTGTATTTTATTTCGTCTAAAAATTCCTTGAACCTTTGAATTTCAAATTATCTTATAAAACTGCGGTCAATGAGAAAATTCACTATGCTTCTGTTACTTTTAAGATACAGTGAAATCAGTTTTCGTTGGGTTTCTACAAACCCTCTCTTGATCTCTAAAGTTGAATAATTTTTTAGTTTATTTAAATTTATTTTTCATAAAAACAGTAATTTGTAATATAATATACAAAATTTCAATGTTGAGGAATAACTTTATATCAATCACCACTTTCAAAAGAACTGAAACGACTGCACATTTTTCCTTTCTGTTGGCACGAGCCCTTGTTATATATGTATATGAACAAGTCTATGCAAGTCTGTTATGTTCATTTTATATTTTCATAGCAATAGTTCGATCAGCAACACACATCTATAACGTTATAATCTGAGAAAAGTATTATTTTTTAATACTCACACTTCTATTTTTTTCTTTATTTCAATGATTCTTTAGGTTACTTTCCACATTTCCGATACATTTGCATCACATGAAAAAGTATATAACCCACACATCGCTATAAGGTTCATTACAGTTTTTTTGTATAAAATGAACTTGATTTTATATTGTTCCATAGAAACAATTTGCGCGCACAATAAATTTCTAAGAAAACACTTCCAATCTCAAGTAAATAAGTAAATTATTACCAGCGACGATAAAATTTGATAATGCCATACAACTGGATGTGAACCAATGATAGAGAAAGTTCGTTAGATCCGAACGCTTCCAATATAAACATTGATTAAATAATAGAAGCGATATATTATGTATGACGATGTTAACTATATTCAGAAAGTTCTATACATAAGATTTAGATCTGGTTTAGGTTGATATCAACTTCTCTTTATATTATTGACGAACTGCCTCTCTTGGAGTAGTTCACACAAGTTTGATATTCAATTCAAGAGGCAGCTAAATTAATGAGCAATTTCTATAAGTAATATAAGTGTACTATTGTATTGAAATTTATAGGAGGAATCAATTAGATGGTTTAAGATGAGTTAATTGACTCATCCAAATTTCTTGAAAAAATATTTCTTTTATAGTAAGGTAAACCGAAGAGATTCCTTGTATAGACACGATCAGAAAATCTCAAAGAAAAATTGATTTATTTTCAAACGGGTCAACCTAATTTGATCCTATTGTGGACCTCGTCAGGATAACCAGATAAGAAATATTTTTATTACCAATAAGGTAATCTTGAGACGTTCCTTATATAGATATGATCAGGGAAAATTAATTTATTTTAAATATGGTTATCCTGATGCGCTTCTTGCGTGTACCTTCTCAGGTTTGCACTAATAATCTTAACATTGTTTTAACCTGATAAGGTCATTATGATGTTTCAAGGAAATAAGGAAAAAATTCTAGTCAGGAGTGAGATACCACTAAAAATACTAAAACTACTTCTGCAGGAGGGCTTGCTGCTAACTACGGAAAATTGGTGGGACGATCTTATCCAGATGCATCACACTGTGATTCGAATCGATCCATTATGGTGAACCAATTTTGTTTTTGTTAGTATTTGAGAACATTGGTTACAGAAAAGGAAGACTAAAGCAGTGTTGGCAAAAATAACATTTACGGATTCCAAATTATCAGACTGTAAATTACCTGTTGCTTTCAACATGTTGCATCTAATATTTCAACGATTGTGGATACAGATTTTTAGCAAAACAGAAACAGATTTAATTTTGATTTTTATGTTTTGACAGCTCATATTATGGCACCACATCTTCAACCTACAAAATATATCGGCGTCGACAATTTTGGATCAGTCAATATCGCTGTAGGTATACAATAATTGGAGTTAAACGAAAGTCTCATTTATCAACATGACCTAAAAAATATGTTATATCCTGGAAAGTTAGCTAAGCAATGGTCGATAAAATCAGGAAATCTAGCACCGATAATTAACTTTAAAATATCCGGAACGTTCCAAATAATGAATTTGTCGTCGAGATAATGAAAAAACCGAAGTGGATAGTAAAGCAGGCAAAAATCAGCAATCACTCTAGAGTTTACATTCTCTCTTTGTCAGTTTAGTAAGATCGATGATCTAAGGAACAGATGACCAGAGAATGGAACGTAAACAAAAAGCTTAAATCTCTTGGCTTATTCTACCGCATTTTATAAATTTGATAGTATAAAGTGTGTCTTATAAAGAAAATCGGTTTCTAATTTTTGCTTTGTTTATTGAATAATCATACAAAAAGAAAGCCAGAAAGCCATTATATTCGAAGTGAAGTCCATTTTCTGGTCTTCGCTAATATTCTGCAAGTTCTTTGAGACCTTCGTGAAACCGTTCTTTGGGCTTTTCAACATTTCTTTGGATCCAAATTTGTAATTTCGCCATAGATTTAAATGAGTAATTATCTCACAGTGTAAGGTCCTGACTAACCGCTGGACGTGGTAGGAATTCAATGCCACCAATTTCTTTGATCTCAATTCCCGTATCTGTCGTAGTAGTTGTCTTAACGGAACCTAGATATTCCTCCTCATACATTCTCATCATGCGTCCACTACCTCGGCACTGATAGTTCGACCATCTCGAATTATTTCGCAGTAGACCTTCATAATTCCTGTAGGCACACAAGACTTTCCACTCCAATCGACTTCTATGCCTAATGACTGATTTTCCACATTCGGGTTGTTCAAAGATAAAAGTAAAAATGTATCTAATTAAACGATCTTATTTCGACAGGACTAGGAAATGTTTTGACATCTCTATTCGACATGTCGCTTGAATCTCGGTTAAATTCATGTGGCACTATTCAAGAGCTTCCATAGATCTGAACTAATTTTTTTAACTAGCGATTTAGGAAGGTTCAAGGGTGTCCGATAATCGTGGATGCTGGTACTAGGTTGGTTTACTACTGCTTCCATTGTAACCACAATACCAACGTAGGCGGACCATCTGAGCATGAATGATCTTCAGTCATAAAATCTGCATTATTAACCGTCAACTATACGCGCTTAATATCTTAACAAAAGTACATGCGTGGTTTATTGTGTACACGACCAAAACAATAAATTGAAATGAGTTGAATAAGAGCAAATATGCATGCTATAAGTTTTACTAATCAAAAGTTTTCATAAAAACTAATGAAAAATCTTTGATTAAATAGAATAACTACACAATATGCATTTTCACACAAATTATAAATCAATACCAGAGGTTATATTGGACAGTCCATTTTTTCTCTCCTGAAACGCATAATATTTATTTAAAAATTCATTAACAAGAATTTGATTTTGAAACAAGCTTTACAACACAAAAAAATCTCAATTGTCCAAAATGCTCTTGAGCATATGTGTATCGATTATTCTTTACTTATCAAGAAATTGGACATTCAGTAATCCAAACCACATTCTACACTATACCAAAAATCTTGACGAATCTTCGAATTGAACATGAATAAATTAGTTGAGAAATATAAATATATAAAAATAGTTTAAATTGAGGAAAAGGGCTTTTTTCATACAGTCAATTCCAAAGTTTATCAGATAGGATTGGAAAGTGGAATTTTCCTTCTGAAGTGGGTTTTCCCAGTGGAATTCTTTCCCACGAGATGAATCATATAGGGAAGGAAAATTTAATTTTATAATATGTGAGGTAAATTGAGTAAGTTCAAGTTTACGTTAGGTCTCTGAAGACTATAACTTGTGCAACGAAACGCGCATTAAACAGTGGTGTAAATGTGAGTGTTTGTGTAGTGATAGTGAATAGTGCATGAATATATTCACGGCTTCAAAAATTTGAACTAAAGAGCTTAATAAATTTGCTTAGGTTCCATTATCAGCAGAATTTTTTTTGAAATGACGTCTCTTCAGATTGTGATGAACGTAGCAACATTTGGAATTCCGTCCATAGGAAGGTTAAGTTGTAGCAAGACAGTTGACGGATTTTTGGTTTTATTTGGAGATAATGTTGAATTACTGATACTTACAATATCATATGCTATTTCGATAATTGGTAGAATTCAACAGATTTTAAGAAAACACTGGACGAAGTCAATCTTTGATCTAGAAGGATACGATTTCACGATACAGACATTTGTCAACTTCACCTTCCAATTCCTCAATACATTATATTCATATACTACCATGTGGCACATTATTAGAAAAGCATATAGATCATAAATCCAGACATAAGGGTTAACCGCCATTGCAAAAAATTGTCAGAGTAAATTTGAAGTTCAACACCTCTCAAAAATGTGTCACAATGCCTAGGTATGGTTTGATAATGTGTCAGATTTTTTATACAACAAATTGATGATTTAATTTGATGACAGTTTGTTGCATATTGCTGTTAGTAGATAGATTTAGGTATACTGTCAAAAGATTACAGAGTTGATATTATTTTAATATTTTTCAAAAACGGAACGTGTATAAGAACTACAGTAAATCTATTCATTCTATATATACGAACAAATTCATACCTAACACTGTCTTAAATTGAATGTTTTTGGTTGGAATTTATGAGGATAGGCATAAGGATGATTTCTTTTTCTACCAAATCGGTACACCTCCACATAACAATAAAGCTGTGAGCCATTACCTTAATGAACATTATTCAAGACAAAGGATTGGAAGAAAGTTCGGAATGTCCCTCGATTCATGAAGCAAAATTTATAAAACTGAACTCGCCCTGTTAGAAGATTTAAGATAACGGATAGTACAATAACCCCTGAAATTCTTGGAATGTTCAATGTAATTTGAAGAACGACTCAATAATTATTGTATTGAAGTCGATGAACACAGTTTTGAAGTATAATTTATGGATTTAATATTGATAAAAACAAAATTATCACAATAAAATCTATTAGTATAATGTTTTTGCTTCAATTTACTTCCGATATGACAAAAAACTTTCACATGACCATCAATATGCGTTGCTTCTCATGTTTAGAAGGTACGGCACCTCAAATTAAATATGAAATAAAATTGTTGAATGAATGTGTGTGAATATTTTATCTGAATATCTTGATCGTAAGAAATAAAAACTCACAAAAAAATCAACGTGATTTGAGACATTTGAAACATTTTGAATAATGACAAATAACGGAGTTGGTTTTTTTTATGTAACTCACCCTGAATGTACAAAGAGAATTAAAATATCATAATATATCTGATAGTCAAATACTATCCAATTGCAATTATTCAAATAATATCAAAATGTATACGTAGTATAAAAATTAAGAAACACTACGAGTGTTAAATTAGTGGTAAGTACATACAGTCAAATATCAAATTTTTACTCCTACCGAATACAAGATACTGAAAAGCTGTTATAGTTATGAGTGAAGAGTAATTGTATAATTTTTGGAACCGTTGATGATATTCATAGTGAGCTCAGTATTCATTACTACTACCACATTAACACATTCACACTGTCTCAAGTCAAGGTCCTCAGAGACCGGAGGTGATAATCTACATTTCCTTGTTTCATTGCTATCCAATTAATTTAGGAAGTGAACTGTGAGGTATGGGTCTATATAGCCTATATTTAAAATATTCCCACATCTAACAATATCAAATCATCCATCAATTTACTACTGTTCCCACTTGTCAATAATTTTCCTCTATTTATACTCTTTGAATGATCATGATTGACACGGTGATTAGCAATAGTTGATTTTTATATCCGTCCAAGTTTCAAATGACCTTTAACCAGACATCAACAGATCTGCTGATTTTCCCACACTTATTACAGATAATTTCGTAATCATCCCCTTTTTCCAAATAGAGTATTTTATCCACAATATCATAAAACCACTAATAAAAATGGTTTCTATATGGTTCCAGCTTAAGTAGTCGCACTGTATGAATATTCTTTCTATATATCTGATGTTATTTTCTAGAAAGAAGTAAAGAATTTTTTAGACATTTTTGGTAAAAAAATATGACAAGATGTTTAAAGCCCATGACTATTAGATTAAAACTATTTTAAATATAGAAATACCCAATATTAATCTACAGTTTCTATCACTTGGCTCTAAATTTAGTATTAAACCTGAAGATATTTCATTAAAAAATATGTTAGCTTGTATTGATTAGGTACATCTCTTCTTTTAAACAGAATGAACACGCAAGAAATAAATTTATAGTTAGAACAACTAACATTTTAAATAACCATATTCAAGATCTTCTGTATTTAAAGAACTATTATATGAAACTAAGCAGTTTTCAAAAGAAAACCTAAATTTACGAGTAATAGTCATACTATCTGCCAAATATAATGTTATAATGGGAAACATTAATATTTAGAGTTATCCAGAGAACTAATAGACAGTAATGTATCATATCAAGAACTTTCTAATTATATGATCCAAGTATCAAAACAATAATTGTATTAAATTATTGTAAAAGTTTCTCACATTCAGCAAATCAATTAAAGAGGGATCTATAAACTATAACGGAATTTCTGCGATATTTTTTATTCACCAAAAATTGTAAAAAAGGTTTATTCGTGGTAAAATTCACTATGAAACAAGTAAGTCAAGTTAATAAGTTCAATTTCACCTTCAGTCTCCGAAGACGATAACTAGCTTATCGAAACTCGCATCAGACAGTGTAATTGTCAGTGATAATGTAATTGTAGAATGACAGGATGCTCAGTATGAATTTCATCAACATTTCCAGAAATTCCAACTCAGTAAACATAATATTAAGATATATCACAGTCCAATCCTCAATATCTAATCTGTTTATATTAAAATGAAAGACAATTACTGACTAATAGAGTGACTAGCTTAGTTCATGAGATGTTCTGTTCAATTCGTGATTAAAATACTTTGGTTGATCTAAGAGGTAACTCTTCAATCGGAGAACCTCTCACAAAAGTGACAACATATTATACACTTACAGATTCTTGATGCAAAACACGTTTTCTATGGAGCTCACTCTATGGATTATGAATCTGCGAAAGTTTTGACTACTGAAAGCAACTACAAAAATTGTCTGTTTTTGGAAACAACATACATTGCTCAAATTGATCAATTCGCTAATAAAAAAAATCTTTTTTCATATTGCAAAGAAATAAATAATAAAATTCGTTATCGGTAAGGAGCTAACCTAATTAAACTCCATTTATAACGACCTTACTCAAGAAATTTTGTTAAAAAAAAATAAGAGGAACTTTCAATGTTGTTTTACTTTTATACATATTTTTATGTTTCACTTGACCAGTCCCCGGTGATGAATACATGTGTATTTGAAAGGTCGGAATATATTTATACGAGTACACTTTGGTTTTCGCTCATAAACTGGCCACTATAGTCTTGTTTTTAGTTAGGGTCAAGTGAGTTTGTACGAATAATCCATTTTTCTTATGATCTTGAATCAATAATATGACACGTTTAATGAATACAAATCCGAATGGCACATAAAAGTTACGGCTTCGCCACGTCACGTCGCGTCGCGTCGCGTCGTATAAAATACATATCGGAAATATTTACTACGCCTGTTTTCCATTGAACTTCCAATGAAATTTATAGAAAATGTGCATGAAACGAATAATTTTACTTCGACCAATTCTGGACATAAGATAGGAGTACTAATAATTCTACAATAATATAGTTTCAAATGCAATACTGAAGAATTTCTTCATAAAATATAAGCTCATCCATAGTATAACATATGAAAAGCTGAGGTAGATCGATTGCCAATTATTAGAATCCAAATGAATAACGACAAAGTGATTGTTAAAAACATTTATTATTGTGGAAGTTACATTTCACTTTTTTAAAATTCAATAAACTTTGAGAATAATATGCTAGTCTAGTGACAAATGAATAACTTAACAGAGGCCAAGACTCTTACAAAGATCGTCATCAAGCACTTCGTAGATATCTCTGATGGTTGGAACCAAAGCATCTTTGCATATTTGACCTAAGTTGTCTCCTAATGAACTGCATACCTCTTTCACTAGCTCTTCCGCCTCCTCCTAATATCATAAAAAATTTTGAATTATTGTCTCATTTATCCATTCAATACAAAAATTTAAGAACGTACTGTCTTCTGTACTTCGACCCATATAGAACATTTAGAATAATTACAGATTTTATAAATTGAAAAAAGAATACTTTGAAAAATATTCGCTTTTATATGACATTACGTCTCATTTAATAAGCATTTTATCCAGCAAACCCAGAATCGACAGCTTTAGGGTAAATAATACATTTTATCTGAATAAAGTACATGTTTGATGTAGTATGATCATATTATGAAACCTTTTATTCTCACCTATAGACGTTACTTGAATTTTCTTCAAGATATAATATATACTTTTAATATTGTAGCGAATATACGCAAAGTTCACTAGGTGCAAAAATGCATAGAAATTTTATTTTTAGTATTCTAGAAGTCTGCAGAAAAACGAAACATATATAACAAATAAAATAATAACAAATATGAAGCGATCGGAATGAAAAGTCAGTTGAAAACTGAGTGTCAGTGAGATGGGAAAATGTATTTTTTAATAGTCAATTTGGTTATTATTAAAGATTTTGTCGTTACATTTGAATCTTAATTTATGTATATTTGAATTTGTAATGCAGCAATCCAGTGGTAGTGAAACGGTGTCAGAGGTAGAAAAATATTGAATTAGTAGAATTAGACAAACTAAAAGTCGAGCAAATGAAAGGCGAGTGAAAGAAAAGAGGTCTCCCTCGAAAAGGACTTAAGATATAATTAGTTATAGTTTTGCAGACAGCTTTAGAAGAAGCAGGGAAATATGTATCTATGTTTGAATTTAATTACGAAGATGTACCAAAGACCATCGAACAATCTCCTAGCGATGCAAATCTAGCCAGTTTAATTAAGGAAATGTTCGGAAAAATGGAAGATAAAATGAATATGCGGAATAATTAAGTAGAAAAAATTAATGAAAAAATAGACAAAGTTGACAAGAGCGTTCTAGAAAATCGAGAAGAGCAGTTGAGTATAATGGCGCAGTGGAAAAAGAAGCTTCTGAGTGAGTCAAAAATAAATGAAGTGTACTATGCTGAAGACAGGTGAAAGACATCTTAAAAGAAGTTAATGGCTTAAAAAACATCTCAAAACAAAGTCTATAGCTTGAAAACCATCTCAAAAGAAGTCGATGATTTGAAAAACCGTCTCGAAAATCTACAAAAAGTGACTACGGAACCAATTGGTATTAAATTAAAGTTGCCAACTTAAGACGAGTAGATGCAGTTAGAGAGGGTGCAGAAAATAATTTCACTGCTCTTTGCGAAGCCGTTAAGACAGTCTTCTAATCTGATAATATACCGTATAACACGGAAATATATAAATCGTCGTAAACATTATTCTAAGGCAAGGAATAAAGAAAACACTAGAAAACATTATCGATGGACGTTTCATAGAGCTACTACCAAATGATTTCTGTTCAAAAGAAGAGATTGCTCAGGCTCAGAGGGTTGATTCATAATGAAAAAAACGTAATAACTAGAAAAGAGGAAAAATGTGGATCAACATGGCGTCTGAAATTGCGTCAGACGGGTTACATTATCACTTCACCAACACTCACAATTACACTGTCTGATGCACGTTTTGATAACCAAATTATTGTCTTCAGATATTGAGCGTCAACTAAAACCTATAACCTATAGCTATTTATACTAAATTTTTCCACCAATTGACCAATCTCCCTCGAAAAACTATTCAAGCGAAAATATCTCTTCAGCGGAAAATTCATTCCTTAAATAATAAATTGTAGAGTAGGCTGTAAAAAGTAGGTCCTTTGTCCTTATTTCAACTACTTTTACATGTAACAACGTCAGCGCTTGTCAATACATGTGGCAGCATGCTCGACAATTCCGGTTGTCCATATTTTACATGAGTAATGTGACCTTTAAACAAGACATCAATGGACCTCTTAGTCTGCTCAGCATATTCCCTGTCACAATCATAATTGCTACTCTTCTCCAAACCTGGTATGTTATACTTGAGGTTGCCCAATATTAACCGTCTTTAGATACTAGAGGTAAACTGCATGATGCGGAATCTCTTATCAGCATATCATAGTGGACATTTGGGAACGATAAAAATAGTCACAAAGATGAAGCAGTATTTCTACTGGGTAGGTTGTCAGCAAATAGTGGGGAACTGGATTCGTAACCGCGAAAATGTTCAAAAACAATTGGGTTTCGAGATTTGGTGTTACAGTGGAGCTTCATTCCGACCAAGGCAGAATTTCCGAGTCTTCGGATTTCAGAGAAATCTGCAGTATGCTGGGTATCAAGAAAACCAGGACCACATCACTGCATCCACAATCAGACGGAATGGTGGGAAGATTCAGAGAACTTTGGAGGAGCAACTGAGAAAAGTGAATGTCACTCATACACCGGGCTGCGATAATTATTAGGAGCACCTGTAGATTGTAAGAAACGAATAGTTCTTCACAACTCACCATTGGTGGAGCATCAATTGTACCTCCTACCATTATTCAATATAAACTCGGCGATGATTGAGGGATGATTTGAGAAAGCACTTGAGAGAATTCTAACGAGGAAGAGCTTTCTACTACTACGCAATTGACTTAAAAGAAAAAGAAGAAGAACTAAAATCGTATAAATCTGACGGTTTTTAGAGTAATATGAATTTAGAACTTGTATTACATACGATAATTAGGAAGTAATAATTATGTCAATACTAGTTTTGATAGAATCCAGAATATATTCATCATTCAGTTAGATAACTCTTACATAGAAAAAATTCCACATCATTCTGATGGTGATTTGAAAGTTATTGCACTGGTCAACAAATTGTCCATCAATAGAAATGACATTATGGTTTTTTTAAGTATATAGACATTTCACCATCTTGTGAGGACAGCAAATGATCGCAATATTGATACATAAGCAACGCGATGCTTTTTTACCAAAATGAATACAGAAACTACGAAATCAAAAATTTTAAACGGAATATTACAAAAAAAAAGACTCACCTCTGACATATCTTGTTCAAAAAATTTCTTGATTTCTCCAGCTACCTTTTCACATATATTACATAAATCAGGATCATTTATGTTGTATCTATAACAGTGAATAAACAAATGAAACTTCAGAAAAATGAGTCATTTTCATTTTCAAAACAAAATGATGTGTGTGTGTGTGTGTTTGTATATATGAATCTCAGAACAGTTTTTTATTTTAATATCTTAATAAATAATCATCACTCACCCAGTCTTCTCTTCTAGTGTGTTCTGCAAAGACATGCCTGAAAATGTTCGCCAATCACTAATGTTTGAATACTAATCATGAATAAAATATTTTTGAACATTGGAAAACTAAATCCAAGAAATATTATGAAATATATTCATTTGTTTTTTTCATATGTCTAGCATAAAACGATTTCGTCTACAATAAGAATTTAGTGACTTTAGTGAAGATAAAATTCGAGTGTGTTACTCAAGAAGGAACCTAGCACCAATAATTAATTTTTGACTTAAGGTTTCCTCTAGCGACTTATTTAGCAAATAAAAGAAGATACAAGGGTATAGCCTTCTCCACGGTGAAAAAACTAAGCTATATAATGTTCGAAATAGATTCATATTTTTTGACGAAATAAACGTTAGAAAGTACTTGGTTCTTTCTAAATAAATGTCTCTCTTCTAATCCAGTACTTCAATCTTCATTCAACTTTTGAAATTATTTGGTTTCTGTTAGTTCTCATCAATTGAATTGAATCTATGTGAAATGTTTGCTGAAATGCTGCTTTCAATTAAACGACATTTTAAAATTGTTATAACTTAATATATCAGTAACATTGAAACTGAGGAATGTCTAGGGTTATATTTTGTCTTATGTACTAATAGCCGAATACCAAATTAGATGGTTGAACGTGATAGATGACCCATTCTCAATAATTATTGAATCACATCAATGAAAAGCGGATTTAAAAACAGACTTGAAATATTTACTAGTAGAAGACCTTGGCAGCATGTTTGCATGGATTTTTTTCATTTTATATCCAAACATTCAAATTAAATGATGAACGCAAACATCTTTACGATAATCATGGCTGTGATAACGAAACAAACTGAAGGATTCTTATCGAGAATGAATAAACATCCATACTTCTTTGAAATATTTCCTAATCTTGGAATGCTGGAAACGATAAAAAATTCTCCAGAAAATAAACTTTTTAGCACTATTTGATAGAAATTGATCGAAGAGTAGTCAAGAGCAATATTTGAAATTTATTTATGTGAATATGAGGTGCTGAAAGTATATGGAATGATTAAATAGAATAAAAAAAATGTGAATTGAAAGTTTTTGTAATTTTAAAACATAGCAAATGGGTAAGTTCCAAGAAACCAATTATTATTCTTTAGCAAGTATATATTGCTGCATTACAAATAACTTCATTTAGAACTGGGAATATCTAATTTTGGAAGTTTTAAATAGAATAAATTCTTCTTACTTACTAAGGCATGCTAACAATAATGCAGTCACGAATATTTTCATATTGAGAAGTGAAAATTTTAAAGGTGGAGGTCTGGAGGTTTGATTTTATATTTTTATATCTAATCTATAAAACTTGAAGGTTCCAGTTGTTTCTCAAGTATCTCTGATATTGGTATCTACTGTGAGATTATTAGATACAGAGTGTGTTCTCGATAGAAAATAGAAAAACTCAATCTGGAATTATTTGAATCCATGAAACACGAAATCCAATATATAAGATATAGAAACAAAATAATACAATGAAATGAGCACTGGAATCGAGTTTGTAAATAATGTAAATATTTGGAAAACGTAATGTTAAAAGCAAGTTCGAGATATTGGCTCTAGAGTCAGTCTTGTCCGCTTGTAGTTGAATTCTAGAATTCTATAAAGGTGCGGCACGTTTGATATACCCGGAATTCGTTAGATATTTTATATAAATTTTTATCATAGCAGCGATTCGTAACATTGTTTTTTTTTTAACTAAATCGGTAGCACACAGGACAGAAATAGCTAATAAAGTGTTTAGAACGTGTTATAGTGCTAGATAGTGAAGTGTTTAAGACGTGTGGTGGTGCTGGATAGTGAAGTGTAGTGGTGCTGAAATAACAGCGAATTTGCGACTAACGGTATATCAACGGGAGTTGATATATTCGCATTCAATAATTGTGTCTTTGATATAGAGGAAATATCACTCTATTGTATCATAAAATATTCTAGAATCAAATATCCACTTTTGCTCATGTGTTTATATATTATCTGGAAAAAGGACTCTTTTTTTCAGGGAAAAAAGAGATTTTAAAAAGTGAAATTTTGTTACCTGTCAACACATATAAAATGTGAAACGTAACAGGAAAAATATTTTTTTTGAGAAGCTTGACGGATGACGAGCATTCGGGAGGGTCAAAAATTGCGACAACAAACGATATAATCGGAATAATTGCCAAATAATAGTGGACGACCGTCGTATCAAGGATAGAGAGAAGGAGCTATCGGCACATCATAGTTGATTAGAAACGATATTTTTCCAACAAAAGAAACGACGGTTTCGTCGGCTGGAAAAAAGGGACTGTTTTTTTGGAAAATCGTTAGATTGTATTCATAGACTTTCCTTAAAAAACTAGAGCAATATCAGAATTTAACGTACCATTGCTTGATAGATTAGAAAAAAAAGTGATTATCAATCGAAATAACGCACCTTCTTACACTGAATTGAAAGCCTTGGCTAAAGTTATCACATACGTTAACGCTTATATTGAAGAAAAAGACAGCAACTATTATTTGAAATGGTTCAAAAAGTTAAAGTATCGCTGGAAAATTGTAAATAAAAAAGGAATATGTTGATAAATAAAAATGATTAAGGGATAAATGTCTTGTGTCCTTGATAGAAACTGTTCAGAAAACACTCGTATATTGCAGCTTCATAAAAGTTATTTCAATTCAGATTCTAAGGTTTGCACGATGGATTAAAGAGTTTCGTTTATCAATGTATCTATGTTAATATGAGATTTTCATAGAAATTTTTGTAAAGTTTTGGGTAATCGAAAAGTACCAATGTAGGAAAGTTCTTTACTAATGAATTTGTCTTAAATTCATTATCTAATTTTGTTTTGAAAAAATGTGTGGGCAAGTAAACATTATTTATTGATTATTATTATTATTATTACATTACATTACATCACACCAAACTCACATGTTTTACGTTCTACTGCATGTTATTATTTGACGATTTATTTGAAATTTTTGCATAGCAGTGAATCATATTATTTCGAAATGGGTTGAAATGGGTGAACATTAGTCATTAGGATAACATATCATGACAAACCAACGTTACATCTTGCGAAAACAGTTATGGCCTCACATTACAACAATGATTTATACAGATTGATCTACGATACTACTACGATCAGCCTCTTGTTCAATTATGTCCAAATCCTTAGAGAATTTGCGGTAAGCTTCACATTCAGGTTGTATCTAAATAGGGAGAGCGATACAATTATAAATTCATCTGATTAATCGCTCTTTAATTTCAGCAGTGATATATTCGAGTCTGGAATATTGTTCCCACAAGGGATGGTTGAATTGACAAATCCACTTCATCCTGTTTCACGTTTCAATTTCGTTATCGATTCAAATTTTGATCAATTACTCCCTAAGGGTGTTTGAAGAGCTTATAGATAAATAAAAATAGTTTCGATTATTCTCAATATAATTATTCAGCAGTTGATAAATGTATATATATGGGTACTAATATCAATGGCGGCAATCTCCCAACTTGCCAATTTTGAGAAATCATAGAAAAACTGTCGTGACTTTCTGGAATCATCTCAAATACTAAAAGTATTGTGTCCATGACAAAAGTTCTATTACAACAGATTTGCCTGAATATTTTGCAAAAAATTAAAATTAGTAGCATAAAATATGGAGATTTCCGTGTTTGCTTCTCAAAGCTGTAGAATGATAGTTTTGTTACCAAAACTGCATATAAAAAGAAAAAGCCATTTGAAATGATGAATGAAACAAATTATAATTGAATTACAGTTATTCTAAATCAGAAGGTATTTAGGGTATATATACTTATCAAAACAGCCTATAAAGAAAATAAGTCATAAAATATGGAGAAAAAATATGATTTACAGTTGAACTAAAACAGAAGGTATTTCGGGTACATGATATTCACAAGAAGTCTCCGTTTGGTCTGCATCACCTTCTATGGCTTCTGGATCTGCTTCAGTGGGAATAGCTTCATTATAAAAACTCAAATCGCTTAAGGGTCTCCAATTTTTTCCGAAGTGTTTGCCTAGTAGCATGCCGACATCTTTCAGCTTCAGTTAGTTCACGACGTGACCTTTCTCGATTGGCTCCACACTAATCATTCTAGGAAGTTTCTCTTTTTTGTTATGCTTTTAAAACAGCCCAAATCATTCTTGTAATGCAGTTCCCCTCGCATTAGAATATTTCCAGAGCGAAATCTTTTTAGAAAAAATCTTTTGAAATTTTTCAACTAGGTAAACTTACTGGTAACACTGGTTATGAGCTCAATAAGTTTCGCGTCATAATAGAATAACGTCTCTGATTGGCGAAAATGGAGATTGCTGGTTTCGATATTTATCTCGCAGTGGAGATTGCCGTGTTTGTTTCTAATAGTAACTTTGTTACTGCATTTTTTATTGGATATTTCCTTCATAACTTCTGAGAAGAATTCGAAATTTTTCTTTCAAATAGTTTAGAAGTTCAATATCTTGATATTCTTCAAAATAATAGCATCTATTATAACATTTACTCAAATATCATCCACTACTTCAGTAATTTTGCTTTTCAATCCAATACTGTAACATACGGTTGTTTTGTATTGTGCAGTAATTTACTAACTATATAAACAGACACTTCGTTTGTTAAACTGTTGGAACAACTCATTAAACTTAGTCTAAAACACTTCCGAACTTATTAATGGAAACTTTAAACAGCCTGAAGTAAATTAGTTGTGTATTAGTTGAAGAAGTTCACTTAAGAAAAGGAAGAAACCATTTATCAAAAATAGATAGAGCTGTTAAAAGTTCCAGTTTAATAATAAAAGTAGTCAATAACAAGTATTTATGGTTTTTATTGACATTTCTATCAAAAACATTTGCTGCATAATCCTTCAATGGAAATAATTTACAGTCTTTAAATGGAGTTGATTTGACAACAAGCAGTTATTAAAATATATATAGCTTTTGAATACTTATGTATTCATCGTCGGGGAAGCAGTTAAATTTTGTTAATTCTTGTAAAACATAAAATTGAATTCAAAATTCATTGTTGAAAATGGCGTTTGATAGTAATATTTTCATATATTGGATTTTGAAAGTCATAAATTTAATGTTTTTAGAATAATTTTCTACATTCTTAATATTTAATTTGATTACTTGCTGATAACGAGAAAGCACTATTATGAAGTTCGTGCATTCTGTTTTGAATCATAGAAATTTTATTCAATTTGTGTGGGGAGTGATCAACATATTATTGTTTAAGTTTATAACCGCATTGAGTTTTCTCAAATTATCTAATCCCACCAAACAATCAAAATGATCGTGAATTTTGAACACACAATATTCCAAATTGTGAGTTTCCTCATAATTAAACATTTTGAGAACGCGAATGACAGTTCAATAGTTTTGTTGGCTGCTGCTAAAAACAGATTTCACATGGAATGGTTTTTGAATGAGAGAATTTTTGAAATATTTTACATCTATAAAGGGTGTCACAAAGGATCTTGTGATGCCAGTATCTATTAATACTTTGAGGTTATCATCTGGAAAGATTATACAGGGTAGTACAATTTCTGAATTGTTGAGGTTAAACCTTCCAGAAGTACTTTTAGTAGACTTACTCATGTGAGTTGGTTTTGAAATCTCTGATTTGGATTCGGTTTGAAAACATTCTAAATGTTATTAGAAAAATTTGAATTCCTCCTCCTAGGAGGAGGAGAAACTTGAGGACAAAATTGAGAGGTTGATTTTAGATTTCGATTTGGTGTTTGGTAGTTTTGCACTGGATTAGGCCTGGAAGTTTGTTGACATTTGTATGTGGAAACATAGTTTTTTGATTATTATTTTAACTCAAAATCAAAACTGAAAATAATTTGTTGAAACATTTGAAGCAATATTAAAATTTTCTGGTTTTTTAGCCCTCATTAATGTACCTAAAGGTTCTTTCAAACCACGTAGCAATACTCTAAGGCTAAATTTGTTAAATAATTTTCTAATATATTATGTTCATTAACATTGGAATGTGTGATGAGATGAGAAATTTGAATATTCACGTCATGTTGAATTCTATTATAGAAATCAAAAGGCGTTTCGTTACCTTGTATACTTATATATACTCCTCGAAAGTAGTGGTTTGAAGAACCTTTGAAGAACGGCAGAATACATTTTCGAAATAATGAATTTCGAAACTATTTCAGAGGTGAATAGTAGGAATCCTTCATATTGATGAACTTCATTTCTTTATACATGCTTTTAATGTGAGGGTATGTATATACCCTACTAATTGTACTTGTTATTGATATCTTACGATAATTTCAGTTTGTTGACTTTTTTATGTATGTGATGTAAGATGTTTTACATTCTTAGGTATATTCGAAGAGTTTGCTTATTTCATTTATTATTAGCTCAGCTCAGTGTTTCAGGATTAAAATATTTCACCTTTGGTCTTTGAAAACGATAAGTTGGTTATGAGATTCTCCTTCTTTATAAACTCGACCTTGTCCAGTTTTTGGACATAACATATATCCGGTCACTGTTGCGTTTTCAAAGATAGAATTAAGATACACTCTTCTCAATTTCTCAAAAGCTGGTGTGTGAATACCAGATAAATTATAGTTTATAGGCAGGAATTAGTTGAAAATAACACCAGATTTTAATATTTTAGCTGATAAATTCTCTTAAAAAATCTTCCAAATAATCACCAATACTTCTCATCACATACCAAGGCGCGAAGTGGGTCATTAGCTCTAAATTGCTAACGTAACGGAAGAAATACGAAAATAGAATTCAAAATATAAGATCTATCCAGAAATTAGCAGTCTGCTTGAAGGGAAAACTCGATAAGGCTCAGGATACACACAGTTCGATCTTGATAAACAGTGAATCTTATTGTACATTTTTGGAGACAAAAATCATTATTTGTAAGCCTTATTATCAGAATAGAGGATTTTTTTTCATATAGTGACAAGTCGTTAAAGATGATTCTCCCGCACCAACTAGACCAGTTTCCAAGAGATGCTTGTCTCTTTTGTACCAAAAACAAAATTAGGAAAAATGTCAATGAACTGAGGAAGGAATCGTTAAAATTGAAGCCCATTTTGAGGTCAAGGAAAAGTACTTTGAATAAAAATGATATAGACAGGCTGGGAAAGTATTACCGTCGTCGATGAAATTGATTAATGATTGATATTGATTTTTTTCTTAATCGAAGGCTTAGAAAATAAAGTTATTTCAAATCTGTCGCAATAGTTTTGACGGTTTTATGAGAAATAATTCCACTTAGTTGTTAGGGAGCCAAACTTATATCAACCAAAATATCAGTCGTCCTGTCGTAACATGACGCGTAAGTGACATTCCAAACTTTTCCGAATAATTCAAAACAAGTTTATAGGGTTAAAGCTGCTTCGCACGGAAAATTCGAATCGATAAAATATGTGTGAGTCAAGGGAGTATATATCAGATTATTCGGAAACTTTCGGAATGCGATCTGTTGTTTTGACGAAAACGAATCAAATATATTATTTAACCTGATTATCTAAATTGATAATTCAGTCAATTTTAAACATCATGTGCAGCTTAAATGTGTCCTGTGACGCGCTGAATTTTTATCTAAAATAAAAACATGTTTATTCGTAACTCCTTGTATATTAGCTGGAAAGAATATATTTTAACCCCATGAATCTGAATGTCGTTACTGAGTTCAAAGGTATCAAATTTCTACGATTCACTTGATTTACTTCATACTTTTAGATAAAGATTCTAACATCCTTCTACGTTTACCTGACATCACGATAAAGTGCAAAACACTCCAGAACTAAAAAAAGACAAATATCACAAGAGTGAGATTCAAATGGCTCTTTTGCTTTGAAAAACTCTTTTTAGCTTGTGATATGGCTTTTATCAGATGCTTACATATTTTTACCTCGGTTACTGTGCCTCACATTTACGGAACAAAAGAGACATGTGGGTAATAAAAATAAATCGTTTATTCTAATATATCATTGTTCCATAAATTGCAAGCTGGAAAGAAAAATTCAATGGAACTTTAAAATAGTAGACTTCAAAAATTTATAAAAAACACGAATTTCAAATTAAAAGACATAAAATCCACATCATTTAGGAACATGAACATATCAAAATGTCTAAGAAATAAGAAATTAAAGAAATTAATTGACTAGCTAACCCTGGGGCTCGTGAGCCACATGCATGATGTGAAACTGAAAACGTTCCCATAGCTATTATAATCATAATAATCAAGTCTATTAAATCTATTACGTTTTTTGTTTTGATAGACTCACTTCCGAAACATAATATAATAAAATTGTTGTCTATTTATTTCCTAAAAATTATTCTACCCTATCTTTCCAATGAGTAATTCAATTTCGTCTCCAGTTTTTGTTGACATCTCTATCTCAATTTGAGTCTTCAACATTTTAAAAATTCAGTTCTCAAATTTGTTTTTTGCTATTTTCTCACGCATTTTCAAGTTGTGCTGTTGAGTACTATCCATTATGAAGAAAACTGTGGATAATTTCCTATTTTCTAGTCACTAGTTTATAATTAGTTCAGCTATTCAAAGATCTTTTGCATTTGCCAATTTAATTTCGTTCCCAGTTTTTCTTGACATCTTCGTTCCAATCTGATTTATTTACATTTCGAGTAGCTGGCCGGCCATCAGAAGTTCATTCCAGTTTAGTTTTATAAAGAGTTTGATGGAAATTTGTTCCAAATAGTGCGATTTATTGATAATCCTTCATTTCCATTATGTTGTTCTAAGACTGATATTATCATTAACTTACCATTAACGATTGCAGTTAATGTGGTATTCAACTTGTACTGCTATAGATACATGTATGATCAGTGCCGGATTAAGATTTATAAGGCCCGGGGCTAAAATAATGACGGGGCCCCCTTAAGGAATTCGAAACCCGGAAAAATTCACAAAATAATATCAATACGTTAGATTTGTGGTATCAACACATCAAAAAATACAAAATGATTTCCAAATGATGGGGCCCTCTTGGACCTGGGGCCCGGGGCTATAGCCCCCAAGCCCCTAGCTTAATCCGGCCCTGTGTATGATTGAAAAAGCTCCCGACGAGTCTACAGAGGTATGTACCCATATTTAGATATAATATTTGAGTATCTTTTTAATTGGATAATTTATCGCGTTCTCAGTTTTTGATAACGTTTTCAATTCGATTCGATTCATCAAAATTTTGAAGATTTAATTCTGAACTGGAGTTTCAAAATGTGTTTTTTGCTATTTCCTCACGCAGTTACGAGAATCAATGGTTTGTGCTGTAGATTAGTGTCCTTAATAATTATCTATTTTCTAGTAATATTACTACAATATAGTGTAACGTTTTTCGTAGTAAGATGAATTCTTAAACACTGTCTCTTACGTTCTTAATGTATTTACACACTATTCAATACATTTAAAATATAAAAATTTATTTATAAATATCACTTAAGGAATTTCTGCGTTTACTTTTACTAATTCGATCTTTTCGCTTTGACTATTTATTTAACACTGACTTAATGCGATACATAAACTTATTTATATACCATAAATAGAATTCTACAAAGTTCTAGAGTAAAAATAAATACAAGAAATGAATAAACGACGTAACGTTTGAATCGTTTTGTTTTTGTCTTTAATTATTCTTGATTCACTTTTTAGGATGTTTTCCGTTTTATCATTCTTTGGGCTTTTATTTTTATCAGTACTTTAAGATTTCACTAATATAATACGTTTGGCACCTCATTTGGTTTCTATTTTCACTACAATCTTCGGATTATTAACATACTCTAGTAAATAATCGAAAAAATCAACTGTCAAGGAAATAGTCACCTGATAAGACTAAGTAGCTGATAGATGCTTCTGCGTTATACCATTCAAGGTACCAGCTGACAAAGTTTCCACTGATACGCAGCAGGGTGACAATAATTTTCATTCATAGTAACAAAATAAATCATTGAAAAATATAATTTTGTTCTCATGTTCTAGCCGACGTGAAATCCACCATGTTATAATCAGCTGACTCTATTTTACCTTCAAAATATTGGGTAGCCTATAATCTGATAAATTTTCAAATAGGAGGACCTGCTGAGAAAAACTTTTTTCTCTATTTTCAAGAGGCTTTCACTGCTTGCACCACCCACGAAATCGAAGCTGAAGGTCGCGATTATTCATAATTCCAATCCTTAATTAATTTCACGAATTTTCGATTGGGAGGGACTTGCTTATAAAAATCTGTCACTGGCTCCTGGACTATAGTGACCTTGATATCCGTCTCTCACGGATATCAAGGTTCTCAAGAAAATGGGAGAAGAGAACTAAAACAAGGAAAGACTACGACAACATTATAGTTATGTTAAAAATTATGGAATATGTTCTTTGTTAAACGATTTTGGAGGCCAAGAAATGCATTGTTTAGAAACAAGCTATCAACTAATAGAACACGCCAATATAAAGTATGAATTTATTGATTATCGGTGAGGGATACAAATTGAAATGTACGTAAACATCCCCACTTGAAGAAATATTGAAAAATAGCAGCTTCTTTCTTCTTCTCGCTTGTGATACCACAATATTTGATCAAAAATTTTCTGGAGCTGGGGAGCTAGGAAGCCATTTCTAATTAATTCCAATTCAAAGTCTTCCACTTGTTTCTCTCCAATAGTAATCCCCATTCTTGTTCATAAAAAACTTTTATTCTCACATTTTATTCTTACATGTTGAGAATCCTGATATCTAAGTTCTTTTCATCATATAAATAATTTATTTCAAATAAAAAAACACATTGAACATGTCATCAGATATTTTCATTTCAAGCATAATAATTTCTCTTGATACCAGAACATTAATTAGGCTGGACTGATAATTAGAGATTGTCGACCATGATGTAATTACGTAGCATTATCTGGGGATGAATGTATTACATACATAACTTGTAATACCCATTATCATTAAATGAATCAATGAAATCAGTTTATGTTCACTTAGTGGAAAACAACAAAATGATTCACGTGTGCCCGGAATAAATCAACACATTTGAAAAATCTCTTTCCAAAAACTCTTAGAATTTTTGAGGAATCAATTAATAAGCTTTCTCAAAATTCTTGTCTGATTTTTGTAGTACATATTGCTAGCTAACTTTGAGATCATATTTTGAGAACACTAGAAAGCGCTTAAAATAAGTTAAATTATGGACAAATACGCTATATCTATGTATATTTCACTAATCTATAGAAAAAGCTAAACCACATCCCAAACATGCAAGGTGCTATTTATTATAAGTATGATGTAATTGATTGTAACGTGCGTGATTGATTTAAAAGTTTCCACCAGGAATCTTTCTTTATAAAAACGTTGCTCTGCTTCGACCATACATACTCGGTATCAACCAGTAATAGTTTAGAATAATTTGTAAGAAAACTGAATATACAGAAAATCTTTATATTTAGTTCTGAAGAAGTGCTTGTTTTCTATCGTGGCAACTCTAGTTCACATATACCATTAATAACTCGCTAACAATTAACTGTCCTTGATTTTAAAGTACCCAAAGGACAGTCCAAATAGCGCAATTAATAACCGTTTGTCTTGGTCTTTGCAGAATTTCCTTGATCCAATAAATTGGACAATTTAAGAGGCGTCAATAACCATAACTCCAAATTTGTATTACTGTACCACAGAAATTCTACACCGATAGTAGTTTTCCTGAAAAATGTCAAAGAGTCAATGATGATGGTGATGATAGCTTTTACAATGGTTTTTCAGATTTTGGATTCGATGTAAGTTTATCTTTACATCATCCATAAAATTTGATGAATTCATTTTATCGTGGTAATCATGTTTCATTTTCCAAAGCAAATATGTTCTAACATTGCAAGTGGTTGCTATTTCATATACACAGTAGAATAGTCAGTCATTTTAATCACTTTTATTTCATTATAAATTTAAATAGTGTATGAATTTAGGTTTCTAGGAAAGTTGCCCATGATTTTTTAAAGTTCAACTTATCACATTTTTGAACAGACTCCTTAGATAGGAAATGGTTTCAATGGTTTCTATCAGTACCAAATCAATAATTCCATGAAAACCAGTTTTCTCCATTTATTTTATGGTCCTATATATCCTTAAAGATGTTACGGATTTGTCATTTTTCAGCTTCACCTACGCTGCCCATATCTTCTCATGCAGTGAATTTATTGTTCACAAATTAAATGGTTCTATGAATAAATATATTATTTGCTCCTTGAGTCGATTTTCTTGGTATTTTGATTGGTCCCTTGTATGGCTACATACTAGTACTCTGAATGTCGACTTAAGATAGTATAAGATGTCGATAACAAGTAACCTCAACGTACATTGTAGAATTACACTAAGTGGGACGGGAAAGGTATAAAAATTATGAAACAACAAACTTTATTTATTTTTTGTTGGGTCATAAGATCCTTGATGAATATTTTTCCAAACATTTGATGTTCTAATAATCGTCAGAATAAATATTGACCAGGTCCAATTTGATTGTTACGATATTTGCTTCATAATAAATTTTGTTTCCAAAAAATATTTTTCTCTCATAATTCATTTTTCTGATCATCTAATTGCCGCATTATGAAAAGCGCATTCCACAATAAATCATGTTTTGTGAGATATAAGTCAGGAATAGGAAAAGTCAAAACAACTGGATAGTTTTATGCCCATCTTTGTGAAATTGGGAGAAAATAAACAGGAAATATTTTGAAACTCGATGTTTAATAAAATTATATATTGAGTACCGTAGAGAAGCTATGGATGTATGTATTCAGATTTCTCTAGTGATTTCACGCTCAAATTATTGAACTCATCATCTACGCTTGAATATTTGTTTACTATTTTCCTTAGTGATTTGAAGGTAAAAGCTGGTAGTTTTCTCTTAGTTTCATCGTACTCTTCATGGTACCGATACTCAATAATCTACAACTACTTGACGATTATTTCGACGAATTGTTAGAGTTCGTTGTCCTCTCTTGGTTTGCAAAAACTCATCTACTGAATCTAGCTGAATCATCTTAACTACATATCCTATAAAAACATGAATTTCCCTATATAAAAAACAACATCCACTTTATCATATTACTAATCAATAATTAGACTAGAATAAATTTGAATAAGCCTATTGGTATAAACAATTTGGCAGTACTATAAATTAAATTCCTATGGACGTCGAACTTCAGTTTACGTTTTGATAAATCGACTGCAGAAGTTTCTAAAATCATTAGCAGAAGACAGTAAATTTCTATTCTGCTTCTGTATGATTTATATTCAGCTAGAAATTCAAAAATATACATTATATATTTTAGAATCTGTCAAGTATATGTTCAAAAAAATGAGCCTTTCTGAATGCATTTTTTCAAAAGACCAATCAAATGACAAAATGAGCAACAATCCATATCCTTTCTCTTTCTCTAATGAAGAAATACATTACATACAACACTTCTCTTGGCCTTGGTATTCTATCTACGTTATTATGATAAGATGAGAATATTTCGAAAGTATTTGAAATGAACATATGTCTTAGTAATGGAAAATTTCAACTTCCAGAAATCGAATCGTAACAAGGGTCTTTCCCCCAACATCCATACATACAAGGGTCCTTCTTTTGAAATATATTGCCAAACTCGTGCTCTAAATATTCACATCAATTCACGGCATGCTCAGTGAAACCTATTGACCCAAATAAACCGTCCTTTCCTAATATTTGACTTCGTTTTGTATGTATTCAAAAAGAAATTCAATTTGTTGGATTCCACACATTCTAAATTCATATTTAGGACGTTGAGACGGGACAAAACGAAGTGACAAAAATAGATGTATATGTTATAACAGTGATTAACACAGTGTATAATATGGTATAGAATACTCTACTTCAAATTGTTTTACGTGAAAAATAATAGCACACGACGTTATTATATTAGGAATAAATATAACGGATCAAGAGTGAATATTATGATATACGAAGAATTTCACTGTATTCTATTTAATGTGTTTTAAATATTGTATTGTTCGAAGTAGTAGAAGGTGTAGATGGCATTATACTGAGAACCACAAGTGTGCTTGAGATATCTTTATGCATGTTTCGCAGGTATCGTTGATGTTACATTTTTGCAAGAAGAGTTTTATTAGTAAGTATTTATGTTATATGAATGAGAATGAGTGAAACTTATTGAAGAATTCCTCATGAGATCAAGGTGCTAGATTGCTAAGGGAAAGTGGTGAACCACAACGAAACACAGACAGTCAAGTGGTAATGAGCTGTCGCGACTCAGACACTGAAGTGATCCTCTGGTGCGTACTTGGACATTATGAAGTGGGAGGGAGCAGATACGCTTACCAAAAGTGATATAAGGTGCTGGATATCGAAAAGTGGAAAATTTTATTCCGGATTGAAAATACTTAAAAATAAGCTATAGAAGAAAAATTGAGAAAAGCAGATTAGCTAGTTAATTAAGTTTCAAGATCATGGAAAATGAAGTATATTTGAATTTTGATAAACCGTAATCAAAAACTGCTTTTCTCAATAGAAGGAGCTATTTGTAAGGAGATAAATAACGATTGATAGAAAATGAATAAAATATATAAGAACGAAAAATAGAATCGATGGTAGTTGAAGAGTGGTGTAGTGAGACAAAGAATCTTAAATTTCGAAACGACGGCCCGTGATGCTATGTGTAATATACTGAAATGGGTAAAAAATATTATATTATGGAAAAATCCCCTGAAGCTGCTTGATAGAAAGTTCTTTTTATATATGACAACATCCTTCCACATCTTTGATGACGGACCAACAATATTTAATTAATTGACATTTTTACGCTCAACGTAAAGATTGGATATTTAGCAGCCTGTATATTATTAGTTTGGCCCCTTAGCCCCTATTTTTTTGATGGAAAAAATTAGGACATTAAAATTTTCTTTAATTATATCTTGAAAGTTTCACATGGATGGTATTAATAAACAACTTTTAAATGAGAAAAGGTAAAAAATAATAGTGACATTCGTTCATTGAACGAAATTTTAGTAATAAGCATTTTTATCGTTATCGTCTTCAGAGACTAAAGGTAAGTGACTTTACTTTCAGTCTCTGAAGACCATATCTTGGTTATCGAAACGCGCATCAGACAGTGTAATTGTGAGTATTGGTGTAGTGGTAGTGTAAACAGTGTATTCAGTATTCAGTATCCAAAACTAGTCAGGTATTAATATGTGAAGCAGAATGAGACTCTTTGTAAATATATTCACTAGAATCTGTGCAAAATATTTCACGAGATCAGACAGAAATTACCAACTTAAATCCAACACGGTAGAACACAACGAAAACGTGAGGAAAAGAATATATGACTATAGGATACACACAGACAAGACTAAAAACGCTAAAAAACTGTGAGAAGGTTAATTATGATGATGTTAATGTGAAATGTCAAAATAGAAATAGCATTTATCATAATAAGGCATCGTGAAACAAAATTGAAAACTTCAACAAACAGTCGAATAAACTTTCTAAATATACTGAAAAATGAATAATCAAATATGCATGTGCAGTTAAAGAAATATCTTCTCTTTTCATTTTGCATAAGAGTATGCAAACTGGAAGATGAACATTATGAGAAACCTCAATTCAAATATTTTTATGATCAAATGTGTGTTTTCTCAAATTTTATGTTTTTGTTTTACTTCTCCTTCACTATTATGCACACAGATTGCTTCTAAGTTTGGAATGAGTCTCTAGGTTACTTTATGTTTCAGAATATAAGATACGGACACATTAAAAGGTAATATTTCTTACAATGTTAGGTATATTCAAAATGTTCCCAAATAAAAAATGAGTTCTTAAAATAGCTCAATTCTCATTATCTTTCTTACTGAAGGAGAATCGTCATGTCTCTAGCACTAGTGCCAAATCTGGGATCCAGTAAAATGCTAACTAAATACATTGCAACTATTGAAATTGACTTGCTCCAACAAACATACATTTATCTCAGTTAAATCTCAACTAACAATATTTTGAAATTAATCACAATGATCTCTCTTTATATCTTGTCAAACGAATTATGTCTGTTCACTGACACACATTTTAACACGAGTTTTTGCCTTGGAGATGACATTACGGTGTGTACTCATTTTCCTCCTTGTAATAATAGTTTGAGGATATACAGTAAAACCACAAAAATAAATCAGGGTCAGTTTATCTTGTTTTATTTGCTCAATATCTTCCAAATGTGAATGCAGTGTTAATGTCATTCTGAGGATTTGTACGATCAACTCGTATTGTCTATTATGTATTGAACTGTCTGTGACAAACTAAAATACTCGTACTTCGAGGACCATTGGAATTTAGTTTATGATTTTTGGCGTTAAATGATTCTCCTCAAGTTGAATAAAGAACAAAACTACAAAAAGTTATGAAACTGGAACACTATTATTTAACCGTTTGCTGAAGTCCGATAGAAACTTTTGAACGTTTGCATACACTTGTGAAAGTCAAAGTGTCTATGTCAAAGAATATTATCTAGAACTTAATCTTCTTTTTTTGTAATTATTGCTACCAAACTTATACATTTCTCCACTCAGATTGTTGTAATTGGTTAGGACACTATTCTATGATTACTTTCTAAATAAAACATATTTATTAATAAGTCATAGCTTGAAACTAAAATTTTCTCTCATGTTATGCAAATGTTAGAATACATTTCTCCAGAACTTTACATCAGTAAGCTCTTGTCCACAGTTAATTCATTTTGTTTTGAGCCTTCATAAACTGTAAATAAATAATAAATGTTTAGCTTGTTCATTAGACCTATACTCCACTTCAATTTTCAAATTCTCTTCAATTCATGTTTTTCATATAAATACATGTACAACTTCTCGTTTCAAAATAATTTTCCTGGAATGAATATTATTTTTGTTTCCTTTTATATTAATTCCTCTAAGCTCTGAGCTATCAATTGAGTCGAGTGCAGACAAATTTCAGCATTATTGAAACATTATTTTCCGTGTATAATAGATAATAGAGCTTCCTTTAATTTGGTTGTTTTCCGACACAATTGTTTTCAAAACGTTTGCGAATGGAAACTCGATTTAACTATTTTATAACAAGAAATTGGATTCTGAGACCAGTGCACATTTTCCACATTATTGTTTTAGCTTAGTGAAAGGATCTAACAAGATGACGTTTTTGTGAAAATCTCATTAATATGATACCCATGAATCTATTCCTATCGTTTCGCATATTCCAATTCAATCTATGTTTCTATGAGTTGGTTTGTTCAGACCTGTTATTCGATGAAGCTACATTCCTTACGTATACGTAGACTAAACCGATTTGGTATGTAAACTACTGACTCTTTGATAGAAATACACGAAAATAGGTGATTCTGAATATGATTTGCGGTGTTTTTACAGGATAAATTTCAAACGTATCATTCGAGAGAATACACTTTCAGTTGAAAACATAAAAAATTGCATCCGTCGACAAGAAAAAAATTCTTGATCATGGAGATAACATTATGTTACGAACTCGTCCTCGACAAATCGGTCCTGTCCGGTTATAATGGAATTCTAAAATTTGGCGAGGTCGCGGCCCATTTCATGTTTGTTTTAATATATGCTCTTATCATAGCAGGCGATTTGTTCACATTGTTTGTTCTGAACTAATTTCTAGAAAGGTCTTGTTATTTATGTATTTGTATTGGTTCACTTTTTAGAATTCTATAAATGTCGTTTTTGCTATATAAATTTAGCATGTTTAGTAGACTAAGTTAGTTTATAATAAATAGTCATATTGAACAGAACGAATTAGAAATGTAACCGAATAATTTGAATTTGAGTATTAGTGATAAATGGATTATTATATAAGTTAATTGAGAGTAGTGTAAAATGTTCAAATAAATTAGGTGAGTAGAAGGAAGTGTTTATGAATTCACCCCACCTATTGAAAAAGTATAAATAAAAAAGAAAACATTACCGTATAAAAACCCAATCCAGTACAAGCTGTAACATTAGAAAAAGTTTAAATTTTTTGTTCGCTCATGTAATTTGCACTCTCCTCTTAACCTCAATTGCCAGGGGTTTCGCATTGTAATCGCAAATAGTTCAATAGACAGTGAATGAGATTGGAACAGTACTAAATGAATATTTAGAGTTTAATGCATCATTGTGCTACTCGCACCGCACTGAGAATTTGATGCATCCGTATAAATTATGAAACAACGACGGAGAGATTAGCAGAGTAGTACTAATTAGAAAATGATCAGTTATGTCGGCGAAGGAGAACCCAGTACGTCTGATTAATAAGGATATTACTATCGAACAGGGAACCAGGGCTGGATTCTGCGTACCAGTAACGTCTATAGATCCGACAAACGACGATAACTGAAAGCTTACATGACTGATTTGAGCAGATGATATCCTTGAATAGCGCTAAGAAAGGAAGAATGAGAGAATTTCTCTTACAGTATCGAGAACTATTTATACCAAAAAGAGGGAAGACTGGTAGAACATCAGCCGTCAAATACAACATAGCTACTGATGGATAGAACTACGAGAGATTCTGTGTGGACTATCGTCAGCTAAACAACGTTATGAAGAAAAACAGCTTCCTCTGTCCCGATTTGACGATACCCTAGAAACTTTAGTTTGTAGCAAGAGTTTTCTACCTTGTGTCTGGATGTTGGCAAGTAGAGATGGCCTCAAAATATACGGAGAAGACTGCTTTTACGACCGGATATGGACTAAGGCAGTTCAACGTTTCAACGTCTTTGAAAGACTTGTGGAAAACGTCTTGAGAGGGTTATCCTGGAAAACATGCCTGGTTCATTTAGTGACATCGTGGTATTAGGAAAGATATATGATGAACATTTGAAGAATTTAGAAGAACGAAGAAGTGGCAGTGAATCCAGAGAAAATTGCCTCCATACAGCGATGGCCGCAACCAACCTAAAGACATCTAGTTAGGAGTTTCCTTGGACTTTGCACATACTATCGACTATTCAAAAGAAAATTTTGAGGTTTCCATTGGGATAGCATTCAAGACCTGGAAGAGTATTCAATCATAGCGCTGTTGTTGAGATATTGATTAGGAGACTTCATCCTTAACACGGATGCAATGAATGAAGGGATTGGAGAAGTGCTCTCAAAGATCCAAGGAGGACAAAAAGAGTGCTGAGATACTTTTGTAAAGTTCTCCTGAAACTCGAACGGACCTACTGTGGTATGGGAATAAAACTTGGATAGTGAATTCCGTGAAATACTTTTACCAGGACCTTTATGGAGAAAAGTTTCTTATCCGGACTAATCATGCAGCACTCAATTGGTTGATGCAAAAGAATCTCGAGGGATAGATCGCCAGAAGGATTGAAGGCTTTAAGAATTCAACTTCGATATCTAGCATCGAGCCGTTGTCAGCATTCGAAATGCTGATCAAAGAAGATTAGGAGAATAACCCTCACCTAAAAATGATTCGACAATGGAAGGAGGAAAATCGGCGACTCACCTGGTAAACATTGTCAAGATTTTCATCAGTCAAACCATGGAGTGAATGCTCGATTCCATACTTTGCCTAAAAAGACCCGGCATTTTATAGAATGAACAGTATCAAAACACACAAGTGAATAGAATTAAAAATTTAATTGTACTGTTAAAAGACCAAAAAAGTTTCAATAGTTAGTTGAGGAAGGAACTAATCCATAATTTGTGAGCAGCACATTTGCGCTGAATGTGTGTATTTTCAACCACAGAGAGTAGGAAAACTTTTCTCATGAATTAGTTTTTATTTAAAACAAGTATTTGAAATAGACGGCTGTCGATATTGAGAAAATTTTGTCTGCAATTTCAAGTGCAATTCATAATAACTACCCACCACTTCGATTGAATATGGAGATAAAAATATGGGGATTTTGAGACGAATAGTATGTATTAATATCAGAGCATTATTATACATTCCATGTGCGGCTCATAATTCATAGATGCTAGCTACATTAGTGGAATTTCTGCGTTTTTTCCATTACACAAGATGTATATAATTACCTTTCTGCGTTTTCATGTACAAAAGAGATCGTGAAATATATATTAATCCTTGGACAACTTGTTTGTATTCATTTCACTATTGGCATACTTTGGTAATTTACATATATACCTCGTTATGTCACTTCCAAGTTTGATCGCTATACAAAATTGCGTAAATGGAATCATTCATTTTCAATTAGTAAAAGTCGATTCCACATTAGATATATTTTTCCCAACACAAGTTTTTCTCTTTAACTCTTAGCTGGTTTTGACCAAATACAGAGGTATATTGGTGGGTCCTTCACGACGAGCTGAATCGATATGTATATAGGAGAGTACTGGGACTAGTGTTCTGAAAATTTGCTTGACCTTTTCAGGTAAAATAATTTCAGTTTTTTTGAAATTTCCTGTTAAGCCGGAAGTGGACCCAAACTTCATTATTTTTAACCAGTAAAGTACCAGTACTTTCCCATATGCATATGAATTCACACAATGAACTTTCTTCCTCTTTCTTGAATGATTTTACTTAAACAAAAAGTTACAAATATCTTTCTAGTGGTAACGGCGGGTGCATTAATCTCAACTTTACAGGCTTTCATGCAATGTTAAAACTTAATTTAGGTAGGCTGTACTCAATTTTCAATATGCTTTTATTAAAATTGGTGAGTCTGGTCAATCAGGACGTAAAGTTTATAGATTTAGTGTGTTCAAATCGATAAATCAATCACAAATATTTTTTAGAGAAACGACGAACAGAAGTCTTTATATTGTTGGGATATTGGATAAAAGAATGCGTTGTACTCGATCTTATATAAAATATCACATTTTGCGGTAAACTGTTAGTTTTCTACAAGAATGATTTTCTTAGAAGCTGCTGGCCACCTGTTTTGTACTGAAAAACCAAACAAACAAAGTTATAATTACTTAAATAAACAACAAATATTTACAGCATGAAATTTATTTCCATATTTTTATACATTATAGATTATTATTCAATATCTTCCATTCCAAATATAGTTGCAAACAATAAAATTATTTTTATGCTTTCTGCGTGTATTGAAAGAAGCGTATCGAATTTTTCTGTTCAACGTTTCAGATGAACGAGAGAAGAGTTGATTTCCATATTTTCACAGTAAAAAAAATTGAACAACCAATATTCAATATATCCAAAACAAAGCAGGATCAGTTTCCAGACAACAATGGAATTTTTGTAAAAACAACTTCAAACTCTAAGCTTTCAAAGCATCATCTTATCGAAAAAACAATTTTCTATAAAAGAAAAATATAGGAAATGAAAATATTTTCGATTAAGGTGAAGCAGTTAATCAAACAATTGGATGATTTATACATATTAATTTGAAAAATAATACTTGGCGTCCACCATGTAACCATGTTTTCGGATAGAAATAAAAATAAATCAATCGACAAACGATATCCATCATGATAATATAACAAACATTTTTTTTATCATATTTACTCATCCACATAGGACTATATTGTTATCTTTGCTCAAGGTAGTGACAGGAACACGAATAAGAATGTCTTAGGGTTGAGATAATTTCCATAAAAATCATATAGAAGTAGTCTTGCAGTCTAATTCATCGTCAACTCTTGTGAGAATCGAACTTCATATGCGTAATGTACAAAAGGAAAGCAGGAAATTATGAGTAGAAAAATAACAAAGAGAAAATTTGATTTGATAATTATGGGTTTCAAGTTCTTAGCAGGGGAAAACACTATTCCTTGAACATAGAAATGAGGAAGGATTGTTTAACGTAATACTTGAGGTAACCAGACACTACAGCTATTTCGAAATAAATTATTACAAGATTATTTGTCATCGACATCATACTAGACAAAGTGAACTAGCAAAAATATCCAGGATTGATTAATATTAATATATATCTCTCAGTTTTCAAATGTCAATAGTAATCAAATTTCTTCACTTGACTTCCTGTTTCTTGAAGGAAGAGCTCGCAAAGACTGCCATACTGGAAAATATGAACTAGACCTCAATATAACGTAATTCATTCTAATACATAATATTCTCAGAAAAATATTCGTGAGATTAGTGTATATGGATTTTGCTTTACGAACTATGAATTGATAATTTGGTTCATTTATTCTGTTATTGTTTGCTTAGTCATATTCTTCTTCATCTCATTTGTATTATTTTTGATTGACTATGGATTTCACAAGGAATAATTTTGCATAATCACATACTATACATTCACATTCACATACAATACATTCTGAATGTATTAATTTTTATACAATTATCGCAACATTTGTTTTTACTAGGGTATAATCAGTGTAGCACAAGTCGCACATTTCTTAATTCAATCATTCACAAGATGTGGAACAATTCAAAAGAAGAATAACAGCTGCGGGTAGACAACTTATATTTGCTGTTGATATTATAGATATTTTGTGATCAGAAAACTCTACTTCGTGAAAAAAGTTCATCTATCTTTGTATGAGTAGATCTTTAAGACAATTGTTGTCGTTTTCGGTTCTTCGAAACTGATTCAATGTTCTTCATTTAAGAAATATTTAGAGATTTTCTATAACATGAATTTTTACAAGTGTATCCAGTGAAAACTACTTAACTCGGTATTTATTCATTGAGTGCCAAGATATTTGGAACATAATTAAATTCACGATGTCCTTATGTTATAATGAATATGGTTACGTCGAGAATATGAATATACGTGTGTAGTGAAACAACACAACACAATGAACTACCCAGAAAGTGCTAGTGTAACGTTTATGATTTCATTAGGATATAAATTCAACTCAACCCTGTGAGAAGTAAAGTTTATTACGAGGTAACTTGCACCTTAATTCTACTGACTTTTGTTGTGAAATTGAGACAAAAATAGAATTTTTATTTTTCCATAATTCATAATGAGATGTCATAAGAACAATGATCCTTATTTTATAAACGTAAATTACCTAAATAGGTGTGTGTTTGTATTTATTTTTTGTTTCATATTAATATAATGTTTCTAATCAATCAACTGGTTTCATTACAATGATTATTTTTGACGGAAATCATCTTGATGATAGATACAAATTAAGTCAAAAGTCTTGAAGAGCTTGGAAGGAAGCTATGTTTATACGACTCTTGGGAAGATGATATTGATCTCTCTCTAAAAAGTTTGAATAACAGTTATGTGTACACTGGCGCTAAAAATCCTAAAAATAAATTTAGATACTTGTATATTCAAGGAATTTCGAATAGCGGAATATATCACTAATTGGTTGTTTAGAGAAACAAAAAAAACGTTGTGGCAACCGAATTGAATTATGGATATTAGGTACGTTGCGAGGCTCGATCAAATAATAATGATTGCATAAAAACAAAGCAGGATAACATACAATTCAAATTAATTTTGTTCTGTATTGTCTATCTGTCATGGGCCAGAAATGCATCCATCTCGATATTGAATACATGACTAGAAGTATTTCTGATAAGTTTCTTTTAAAGTGACTTGTGTCTGTTCTGTCGTTTTCTTTCCAATGCTATAAATGGTAACGTTTTCCCTTGAGCACATTTTTGAAAATATCCATGAGAAGCATGATGTTCAATATGGGAAGTAAGGTGGACTTTAATAGTTTAATAGCGCTCAAAATTTCGCTAATCAAAGCAACTCGTGTCATGACGAAAACACATTTTTCAGATGACTTTTTCTATTGATTATAAATAGACAAATTCACATTTGAACTACCAAGGTTCCCTATTAGTGAAATATTTAGTAAATTTGGGGACATCCAGATTATTTTTCATCTTTAACTGACTGATTTCCACTTTTAAATTGCTCAAAAGTTACTATTTTATCATCATAACTATAACCCTTCTTAAGCTTATCTGGCACATTTTCCTTACAAAACAAAGCTTGATATTGTTCAAGATCGATCTTTGAGGCAGATACTGTAAACACGATAACTAAGGCAGCTGTAGTAGCAGATAGACTTGTCAGAACGGCAAACTCGATATTTCTCTTTTAAGCAGTCTTAGACATTCTAGTTTCAAAGGTGTGTTGCCATAATAATTTATTAACCGTATTTCCACAACATTCGGTATATTTCGTGGGGTACAATTAAAAGAGAGAATCACACACGTACACACACGCGCGCACACAATCGCACCACACACATATACGAGTTCTGTTGCTTTTAGTACTATATATTTGTACCGGGTAATTCTCCTTCCACCGGCAATCAGACCACCATATTCATTATTTCTGTTTCCTCGTCAATCTGAATCATAAACAATCCAATTTTTCAAGAAGTTTCTGTTGTACATGTTCGATTATATCACCATGTCAACGAGCAAAATGATAATTTACTGTGTTTGGCAAAACTATCACCAATGGCGTGTCTTTCGTATCTTATTTCATATATTTTTTTACAAAACAAGCTCGTCAAAAAAAAACTAATGAGCAATAACAATAAAAACAACAATATTACCAAAACTGCAGTTTGGAGTGGAATTTTTGAAAAATTTGGTTTTGCCAACTATATTCCATAATATTTTCTTTTGAAAATTTAGCTTATGAGAAAAAATCCTTTGACGTCATGCAAAGTTTTGTAGAAAATTTTTAAGAAATACAATCTGAAACTAAGTTATATGATGTTAGTGTAAATTGGAATAGAAAAAAAACATACCGATACAGATACTTTGAGGGTGACCAATTGTGTCACAAAAGTCATTTAAGGTATTTTGTGAAGACATGAAACGTAGTGATATCTAATATCAGAATTTCGAACTAATAAATCGACGTTTCACTGTTTTATACAGTAATGGAATTAGTTATAAGTATTTACTAAAGCAATTTTTCCATTGTGAGTAAAAATCGAGTTTGCTTATGATATTAATTATAAGAGGAAGAACATTGATCAAGTGGTTGATAATGATATATTGGATCATATCCATAATAAACTGCATTCTATCACAAATAGGACAATCCTAAGACATAGACGACACATACGTTTCGATGTATTCACGTCTCTCACTACGATGTCAAAAAGTAGCATGAAAATATATTGAATCCAACGACAAGTAAGTTAGGTATAAATCAGCAGCCATTGCGACTGGTTACTTTGCAGTAAGGATTAACAAAAAAGAGTGTTCCAAACATCATTAAGAGTGCCATTAGTGGAAGTAACAAGGTATTTACATATTTCAGATCATCGGGCTTTTTATATTATCACGGATGCAAAAAAGATGAAGAATAATGCTTTTTTCTCTTGAAATTATGTAATAGCTGCAATATTAAGAAAATATTGGAATTACTATGGAAATTCATTGTTTTTAACAATTGTGGAAGGCTCTTTTGATTCAGCTAGTTTGGAAAATTTCATTTCTGAAACTTTTTCAGAAATGCTAACAATATTCCTGAACATGTTCTTTTAAGACTGTAGCTTATGAGAGAAACTCCTTAGACGTTATGCAAAGTTTTGTAGAAAATTCTTGAGCATCCAATCGAAAACTAAGTCATATGATGTTAGTGTATGATCAGAATTATTTGAAGATGATCATGAAGGAGAAATGTAATTTGTGAAACCATGATGCAGACCCCCTTTGGCAAGTAAAATTTTTTTTTTTCGATGGAGATAAGCTCATGTTCATCGCTAAAATTTTTTATATTAGAAAGATACTAGTTTTAGATGAATGTAGGAATATAAAGACCTTATAAAATTGAAATGTACCAGGTTCAGCACCACTGACCTTGATTTTTTGAATGAAATTCGAACCGTCCAAATTATTTCGAATTTTTAAGAAATCGGATATTTCCTGCAATAAAAAATGCAATTTGTGACAATTTTAATGATATTTAGACAGGTAGGGTTGTTGTTCGACATTACTCAAATGAATTTTTACAAGTCAGATAGATTGGAAGGAAGGCCATAATAAGATGGCCATATTTTTAAAGGATATATTACAAAAAAATACTAATAAAAGCTTGTCAAATTGAATTTCATACTATCAAATAGAAACGAACATGATTAAAAAATATTAAGGTACTGCTTTCTGTAAATTGTTGCCCTGAATAATTTTTGTCAATAACTGTATCTTCAATCGATTGTGAAATATCGTGGATAAATATAGGGTATACTATTTATAAATATATGTAATTTTAGGGAAGTTGTACGACCTGTATATTTATAATCGGCTTATGCAGTTGTCTCGAATTTTTTGAGACTTGTCATCCCATATTACGATTATGAACCTAATCGAGAAGCCAGAACATATATTTTTCTCCCACTCTATCATTTATAACATTAGAATTCAACTGAATGTGAGCTAGAAATAATACTACAGTAAAGGTACAGAGTGAAATACACACCCAATTTGATTCTGTGATTCATAAAAGTATTATTGAGAGCGAGAGTCATTTTCTAAAAAACTTCACTTGCTTATAATAATTATCATGAGTAGTCAGAGAGAGAAGAATTGAGAGTTAAGAAATATTGAATATTTTTTTTATCCAGTATCGGTTCTTATTGTATTCTTTATTTAACTATATTATAACCTACCACAAACTTCATCATGATTGGTATTGGTTGTTTTGATTGGATTTGTGAGTGACTTATTGATCTAGATTCAAGAAAACTGATATATTCTTCAATGTTCAATGAGAGTATTTGAATGTTTCAATATTGTCTAAGCTACTTAATGTGGATAACTTTGTAATTGGAGTTGGATTACTTTTTAGGAGTTGAATTAACATAAATTGATGTGTAGAGTTTCATAGAAAAATGATGAGGAGGACATTTTTTGGTTTACACGAATAAGTGGAGAAATGTCTTTATTAGATTCTTATATATTTTTGTATTCAACAATTTTCATAAATAACCCATTCTACCATAATACTGAAAAGGGATTGTGATATTCATGAGGAAAATCCTATTGCTGGTTTTGATCCAAAAATGTGGTTAACAGCTTAAAAGTGGAACAAGAGTTGTTTAATTTCACTTTTCAGGAGGATTTGCATAAGAAGCTTATTTTCTATGTATACCTCACAATACTGAAATATAGCATCAGAAAATGGATATCAATTCAGTATTATTTCAATGCCAGGGGAAAAGTGATTTCACATTAATAATTGAGAAATTGCTGTTTTCAGACAAATTTGAATAGATAACACGTGTTGTACAAAAACCAATCAATTCTGGAACAAAATCTGATCAATTCCAATCAATTTTTAAAATATATTCATGTGGATGGTACGCGAATTGTGTAAAGACCTTGGCTATTCGAACTTTAATATTAATACACATGATCCGAAGATATTTTTAATGATCTACTTATGTTGATATATAATCAACTCTTTCATCATCTCCCCCATCGCTGAATTTTTTGTTTGGATATTCTTCTTTATTTCTGGGTTTCGATAATTTTTATGAGCAAAAGGTTTTTGGGTTTTCTTCCAATTGCGATAACAGAACAATTTCCATACATTATGTGCTTGAATTATGTGCTTATACGAGATGAGATTAAAGAAAACAAGAAATGAAATTTCATAGGAGCAACGCTACTTATGTGTTGAAACTAATACCAGATCGTCTCAAGAATTATTTGGTTTTCCAATCATTTTACAACATCTTTTACTATTTTATGGAACTCTACCAGTTAATTTTTGGTTTTGAAATTCTTCACCTTAACACCCAATCCCTCTGATAAAAACGTACCTAACTCAATAAAAAACAAAATAGTTACAAAAAAATTTCACAAAATACGATAAAATAAGATAAGATCTTTTGCAGATGAGACAAATTTATATTGAGCAGCTCAATAATTGGGAAGAATATGCAAAAACCTCAAAAATGACTCAATTCAATGATGCCTAAGGAATATAAATGCAAAAGAAGCAACAGAATACTCAGTCTGGATGGCTATAAAAAATAGATCATTCCCAAATTAAAAATCCCACCCCTCAGGATACCACAGGTAGCTAGCTGAAAATAACAGTGACACAGTAGCACCGTACTTACATGTTTTGTAAACTAACGCCATGGAAAAAGATGAACATAGAATAAATATATTTGTTCTTTACCCATCAACTGGAACATCTCATAAAAATAACAACAAAAATTGTCCAGGATGCCATCATTCTATCAAAAATCAAGTACAAACTCAACAACTATTTAAAATCCATTGAAATGATAACATTCATTCACAATGTTAAACTTGGAACGGTTCATATTCCAATTCAGTTCAAATTGTTATATCCTATAAATCTATCAGTTTACATCCAAGACCAGCTTAACTCTTGAAAAAACTATTAGAAATAATACGAATTCTTGAAGAGAACCAATTTGGATTGCGGAAGAAGCATGTTACTATGGAGCGATTACAGAGGATAACATATGCGCTAAGATCTTCAAAATAGATCAGAAATCCCTCACGCAAATCTCAACAGTCTAAATCCATTCAAGTTATCTTTAGAAACAAAACAAAAAACTGCCGTCAAAATAAACGAGTTCCACGGAGAATTGAAACCAAATACGAAGAAATCTGAGAATAATAACAAATGCTCCATGTTATGTGGCCAATGCATGGCATCTAGAAGCTCCCACTGCTAGAGAAAAAATAAAAGTGACCAGACAGAAGTACAATAAAATATTCCACTCCCATCCCATTGAAATTGTGAAAAAATTAGTGTTAAAACATATTATCTGACGTAAACTCAACAGATTTACCCCGTACGACAAAGCTAAGAGATTTGAACGTATTTTGTATGAATCAAAAGTTTTAATTGAGTAAATTCCTCCATGTTCAACACCATAGATTATTTTTCTATATTCTTCAACCATTTACTTATTGTTTCAGAAACAGACTTTAAATTCTATTATGAAAAAAGTTAGTTAGTATTCCGACTGATAGGAATTATTAGATAAAATTATCAAAATAGGGTATCGCCATTGGTATTTGGCTGAAAATTTTGTTAAGTATCATCCTAACGATAATGATAAAAATATGTTAGAAAGTTAAAAAAACTAAGTATTGAAATTCCGTTGCATTGATAGATAGATTCATAGATACAGATAAAGCTAATAGGAGTGGAGTTATAATATGCTTTACTTACTATACTTACAGCCTCACTGACTTTCGTAAACGTGAAATCTTTAATTTGAACGAAATTTTTCTTGGACTTAGAGAAGTATACCTCAGAATCAACTGAACAATACTAACTGTAAAATTAAGATTGCTGAAACTTCTAAAATATTAATTAGCAATTTCATTTGACGTTGCAAGGCTCTTAAACATTTCAACATCATTCATTGAAAAATTGATATTTAGAAAAGAATTCACGTACCTCGGGTTGTTGATGTTATCACAGATACAAAAAAAAAGAAGAATAATGTTTTTTCTTCTCATGAAATTTTGTGATAGCTCCCATATTAAAAATATATGAGAATTACTATCGAAATTCATTGTTTTGTGGAATTGTGGAAGGCTCTTTGACTAAGCATTTCCGTTTTCTTCTTGTATTTATCACGATTATTTGTCTTTATATCAAATATAGCAAACATATGAACACACCCTGGAATTGTCATGATGTACAATATAGAGTGAATTTTATGTAGTAATAAACCTACAAGATGCAAAAACATAATTAACGCTGTCAGCAGGATTGCGAACGAGTCCATGTAGTAGCGACTTGTCGTTATCAAACTTCTGTTTGCGATTAGTGCTTCCAATTATGATACTTTTTTAAGTACCTTTGTCAGATTCTTTTGTTTCTAATTCCTCAAGTACTATATCAGCAGATATTTCAGTAACATCAATTTAGTACTCCATAAAACGATTTGAATAATTGTCATATTTCAAATAAAAGTGAAATTTCAATGATGTAAACAACCTCTGTAGTTTAAGAAATTCTCCAATTACTCGGAATAAAATACAATTCTATGATTAACAAGCTCCAACCAAATTTCTAGCTAATCTCAGAGAAACCTCAGCCTCAGCTATTAGAGCTATTCGTCCACTACTATTGCTGCTAATATGCAATATTTCCAAGAGGAAAAAAATTGATCATTATTTTCAACGGGCGGTAACTCCCAACAAAATTTATCGAATACGATTTCTAACTTACATTGATGCCTGTTCAAAATACGGACAAGCATATTCCATTGTCGAGCTACAGCGCTTGACGTATGCAACCCCTGACAATCCTCCTGAAAATGGTATGGTTGAACGTTTTCGTTTTACGCTCATTGAACATTTGAGAAAAATATGAGATCTTTTTATACAAGATTACATGCCTTATACAACATAAGTTTAATGCACAGAATAACTAAAGAAAATATGAAATACTCATTTACAATACTCAAGATCCTCCTGATATAGATATAGAACATGAATAAATAATTATATTGAATAGCAATGTGAATAATTTGAATTGTTATATATAAAAATCGATCAACAAAATCATTTATGGTGGAAAATCAAAAAAAGAAAGTAATTGTAGACCAATTACAACAATTTTCACAAAAACTACTAAGAAAAGAAACAAGTTTTCCCTTAGAATTACTGCATGAACAGTGAGATCTATAGATTAATGGGGAATTTATAACAAAATTAGCCCCCAAAAACATGTTGAAATTATTTTCATAATTTTAGGTCTACTACATATTTGAAAATATGTAATTAAAAAAGCAAAGTTTTTGAAGCTTGCTCAATTAAATGGAATTTTATACACGATAATCGAATTTTTTTACAAATTCTGCGCATTTTTAATTTCACAAGTTTTAGTCTATCCCTTCAAATGAAAAGTGGAAAAAAATGGAAACTTCTCTTGAAAATTTAAAAGAGGCTTAAAAGTTTAAGTAGGTCTTTCCAAAGTAAACTGATTTGACATTAAAATAGCAAAAACTTCTAAGCTGATTCCCCAAATGGAAATTCACATAACGCTAGATGGCGTTATCTGAATTAGTGGCACCATGGGTATTCAAAATGTCCATCAATTTCTATATATGAAATCAGTCACTGACGGGTGAATAAGACAGGAGACAATTTCTGCCATCGAAATACATTTTATGGTAATTGTAGAGTTAATCGCCGTGATATGCACTACTAGTCCAGAACGAATACCTGTTGTATAAAGGAGATCCAACATCAGGTTATTTCTCTAAAGCTGTAGTATAATCCGTTTCTGAAATATGGCCGACGGCCGTTCTTAGTGGCCCATCCGGTACTTGAAAAGAATATCAAATAACAATATTATCATAAGATCATCACGAGAATATTATTAGTACTATTGTAAAAGCATAACACTCTACTCTATATTGGACTACGATTGATGATGAATTAGCTCGATATCAATTACAACCAGCGTAAAGAAAATTTCAAACATTTTACCATTCACATAAAATTAAACGTGCTAAAATTATAGAAGCATTTCCTGGAAATATTATTCAATGGATGCTGAAAATTATGATAAAGCTATAGACATAACGGAAGGAATATTTGTCCAAAATGCAATTAATTAAATCCTATTAACTATTCATTCAATTAATAATTACAATAAAATTACCATTTTATTAGCTCATAATCAATAATTGATAGCTAGAGAGGTGAAAAAACTGTATTCAGTTTCAGGTGACTCAGGTTTTGATTCGATAAACTTATACAAATTACCCCAAATCATGCTCATCATTACAATTAATTGAAAAATATGATAAATGTGAGAAATATAATTGGTTTTGCTCTTAGTGTTACTTCTCATAACAATATTATAATAGTAAAAGAAATAAATTTTATTATTAATATTATAATTGATACTTATCTTTCTAATTATTTAACATTTTCCAATTCTTCATTCTGAGACAATTACATATTACCACCTGTATTCAATTCCTACTAAGAACGTTTACCTTTTTCAAAAAGCCGGTCTCCAATTCTACGGAAAAATGCTCCCCTATGTCAACAAGTTCTTCGAATTACGGAGAAAAAACTCTTCATCCCACATCCCATACTTCAATTGAAGTAGGGTCATATTTACACTATATTAGCATCTTTCCATTACCAAAAAAAAAATATCAATTTGCTGTTCAACTAGCAAAATTCTCGTTGTTCAAGCTGTTCACCTCATTGAGCTACCGTTAATATGTCAATTCCACATACCCAAAGAAAGTCCTTTAACACAGAAGTTACTCTCAAAGAGCCACACACTTTTCCGAATTTTCCGAATATTTCCGCTCAGTGTTCTCCGGAGAAACAGAAAAATCAACTTAAAGATGATTCACCTAGACAAACTTGAGAAAATACATAGAGAACAACAACTACATCCATTAAGTTATGAGATAAATTACAGCCCGTGTATATATTTTCAACATAAGTTCACTCATTATATTCGTACCTCAAACTTCTCCAAGGCATCGGTAAGTTACATTTTAATAATATAATTAAATTTATGTTATGAGTAGTTAACCGTACACCTATCTTTTAAAGATTATTAAAAAAAAAACTAGTTTTATAATAGAAGAGACCTAAAATCAAGACGATTTGAAAACATAAATGTATATAAAATGTCGAAGAAATCAGTGTGTGTCAACATATTGTGTGCAGTTTTTTACTTTATAAATATACTCAATTTCCTTCAACTTTCCTTTTCTTAGAACTTATATTATACTTATCATGCTTTCTCTTGATATTTGATATCTTTCTATAAAAAATCAGTTTGAAATAACATGTTTTAGTCGTTACCTCTTAAAATATACTTATTTACTGGATTTTTTAGTTTTTCAGGAGCTGGGATCGTTGTTGGAGTCGAGTTATTACGTAGGCTCCCTTCACCAGTGCTATTCATTCCTATTTCGTGTCTGTTGCTTATTTTTTGCCATTATATTCTTTGTTTCACCTTTGTAATCCTTACTGTTTTTGTGAGTTGGTGTTTTATATTTCTTCCGTATTAATCGTTGTCGTTCTCCCAATCTCATGACATCATCTTAGATGTCTTTAGAATGTTATTCATTATTTTGTCGTATCTCGATTTATTATCCACTTTTCTTAGAAATATCATTTCTTATCTTTGTATTTTTGTTTCGGTATGAGTGTCTATATCTCTGATCTATACGTCAATATGGGTATGATTACTTTTCAATACATTTCTGTTTTAATTTGCTTTTTTCTCGTTCTCTTCGCGAAAATTTTCCTTCGTCTCTCTATACGTTATATCATTGAATAACTTCCATGCTTTTGATATAAAAGCAAAAAAATGGACTAAACAATTAGCACCGCTGCTATTGTTGCTCAGCTGCCAAGCATGTCTCAACGCGTTGCTCTAATATAAACACTAAATAAATTAGATAATATAAGTTAGAAAACCAAAACCACTTGACGTATACCACCTGAGATTTCTAATAGTAAACGCTAATATCTTGCGATCTTTTTCCTATTACAAAAATTAGTTGAAAAATATAATTGATGTGTCAATTATAATGAATAGCTTATATTTTTATTGAAAATCGGAGCATTGTGAATTCAGTAGCGCAGATATTTCTCAAAAACAAATTGCTATTTTCAACTACAAGCTACGTATGTGAGTACCTGATCCAAATAAGTGTATCAGTAAACAGTTTACGGTTCTATATAAAACTGTAGGCAAGTAATTATGTTTTCATTATCAAAGTGAATACAAAATCACAATATATCCGTAGTTAAGATCATTGTTATCAATATCACTAACAAAACCTGAGAGGAAATTTATAGAGGCCAGAAAATTATACAGTATTTCGATGGAACAATCCAATTCCAATAGTATAATTAAGGGCAGAGATACTTGAGATAAGGAATATTTCATAGTTTGTAGCAAATTCGTAAAGTACATACTTGTGGCATCTGTTCAGTTATCTGCTAATAAAACTTGTGATGTAATTTTGGATACCATAACAATGGTGGAAAATTCCCTTACATTGTGAAGCTTACAATTCGAGGATAATTAAGTATATATCTCAGAATTGCTGAAAATATATTTCTGAAGAACAGAAAATTTAACCGTAGATATAAATAGTGCAGTTTAAAACTAGTTCAGTTAGTCTACAGGATCGTATTCTGAAACAAATGAATCTGGTATCACAAAATTTCGAAGATTTATTAAAACAAGTTTCATTTTATTTTTCCGGATTCCAGAATGTTAACAACATTTGAAGCAGCTAGGTGTACCACCTTAGTGAATCGAGAACTTAGCTAACTCTACAAGAGTTATAGATTTGTTTTTATGCTTTTGGTTGATCGAGGCGACATATCGTAAATCATGAAAATATATAGTTAGAATTTATTAAGCTGGAATCGTGAGATTGTGAAATTTTGTAAGAATAATTGATTCCATGCAGTTCAAAAGGCACCATTCTGCCTCACTCATGAAGAAGAGTAACTGGTTTGAATGGAAGACCGTCATCTTTGTTTTTCAGCTTGACTGTATTCGTTGAATCAGTTTGTTAATTCATGTCATAACCAAAAAATGTCCATCTCAGTCAATTTGTAGTTTCGGAGACTTTTCCGTTTTCCACATAAGATTATAAAGAAATGCTCTGTTCCGACTAGAAACAACCGGCTTTTGGTCCTTAAATCATGCTAAATTTTCATATCACCATTCTCAATGCTTATTTTGTAACAAGTCAAATGAAAAAGATGATGATGTAATTTCATCTGACTCTAGATCAGCACATTGTGCCGTGAAAGAGACTCATCTCGGAAGAATTAAATGTCCTGTTTTGTGTGACATCAAAACTATATTATTAAATTTTATTATGACATTTATTTGAGTTAAAGGACATAGTAATGAAAAAGCTGATCGATTAGCAAAATATTCAGTAGTTAATGGAGTTTTGTATATATATGCATATATATATATATATATATATATATATATATATATATATATATATATATATATATAAGAGATGCGATTTTTTCAATAAAAGATAAAATGTACGTATCCTGTCAGAAACACTGGGATGCCGCTCCACGGTCCTCAAATAACATCTATTTTCAAATTTATCATACCTCCAAACCATATTTTACTCAGCAAGTATACTTAGAATGAAGACTGGTCATGGGAGATATCCCGCTCATGTTACAAAGATGTGTATTATACAATCACATTTTTTCGGATGCGGCAATCCCACTCACAAAATGAACAATTTGTTACAGTGACTTTTTAGACAGAATTACTCCCTACCTCTAAACCTCACATATCTCTTAAGTATAGATAACCAACATAGTCTAGATTATTAGTAAATTTCATCAATAATATTTGAATTAATATTAAAATTGGAGCTACACGAACTCTTATACGTGAGTTTCGTCGATTTGATGAAGCATTAAACAAAAGATCGGTTGGTAACCGAAGTTCTTGTCCAAACACGATAATAGCTGAAGTTGTTCCCTTGGTTCCATCCGATCGGTGTAGTTCGTCCGAATCATTTTGATATTCGCTGACAAATATTCGAATGTCGCTCAATAAAGCTCTATAGAATCTCTCTGAAAATCCATCAATAAGGATGCAAAGGAGTCGTCCTGATTTTCCTGATCCCCAAGATCTTCTGAAATACTTGAAACTTGGCATTCGTTCCATGATCAAACTGAAGTTTTTCACAAATTCCCGACCAACAAGATATATCTATTCTCTGTCATCGTTTATGGGAAATGTCCTGCACATGTCTTCTTGCAAGCAAAGAATGTGGAGAATCTCAAGGCCCAGTACTAGGCCCTATCTTGTTTGTACTGTTTATCAACGACATCACCTATCTACAAATCAGTAGTAAAATTTGTCTTTTCACATATCACGTATTAGTTTAATGTTGTTATTGATTTTTAATATAATTATCACATATTTTAGGATTCAATGTATTTTACAAATAAAAATTTTCACATGTACATTTTTTTTATTACAAGAGCCCAAAAGTAATAGTTATAGAAATATATACATTTTTCTGAGAAACGCAGCTATTTTCCCTAGATAGCTGTGTTTTTATTTTACGCTCTCCAATTCAAATACGCTGTTGTTATTTTAGTACTCTTCAGACATTAAATCACCCCAAACGGTTTAGATAACTTAGAAATAAGAAAAACATCACAGGGCCATTGAGCATATTTGAAAAATGAAACTGACGAGACAAAGATTTCGTATTTAAAGTGTTTTGTTTGAGAGGTTTTTAAATGGTTTTTTATTCAACAAAAACTTTCATTCGTGTTATAACAGTTTTTCAATGTGTTACTTAGTGATCTATTGAATTACTTACTCGTAATTCTGCAAACATTTAGAGGTAAATATTTCGAAAAAATTGATCAATTAGTCACTAATTAATATTATTATCTTCATCACTCAATCACTAATACAATGAACCTCAACGTATATTTGCTACCAATAAGAGAATCCACTTGAAAACAATGTTTGAATGCAAGCTTGAAATAATAGTTTTCAATTATACCAAACAAACTTTTGCATGTTTCGAAATGAAATAATAGAGGAATACTGTGTACACAAATTCACTAAATTTTTTGATTTCTATTTCTGGAATAATATATAGGAAGACAACACAAATTTTGAAAATTGAGAATTTCTTGTAGATATCATATCATAACTTTTTGATTCATTCTCAAAAGAACGTTATACACGTAATCTCACTATTACAATTCATAGAAATTTTTTTCCGGAATTTGTGAATAAAAAGTAAGTTTCATACAAGACTGGACTGACAACTATTGGAAACGTCATGCTGCAGAAATTCCAACTTAGTTATAAGAGTGACAGGTTGTGTAGATAATAAGATGGCCAAGAGAACGAGACCAAGAAGGAACAGAAGATTTTAGAAGCAAAAGGTTTTTTTTGACGTTATAATGGTTGTAGGTGGTCAGTAGAATTGACAAACCAGTTGATTATCCCGATACGTATATAAATTGATAGAATTTCCATTTGGGTATGTGTTCTGAAGCATGTTTTGTATAGTAACTTCAAAATAATGAATTTCACCATTTAATTCAGGTTTAAGTTGGATGTGGCCAATAGAGGCGTATAAGGGATATTCTTATGATAGTAGAGTATGACAATTATCTTCATTGAGCCAACTATTGGCAGAAAAATGTGAAAACTTCTTTATTCTGGGAGATAGCAGTTATCCATATATTATTATTTCTCTCAAGGATAAGGGTCAATTGACACGGCGTCGAAGAAATTGTAATTATTAGTTATCTAAGAATAGATAATGAACATTGTTTAGTCTTAATCATGCAAAAATTTGCACAGTTACATATTATTGCACAACGAAATCCTTGATATCGAGGCTGATTATATGCTGCATCAAAATACAGTTCATGATGTTTTTAACTCGGCGGTAGTTGCGCCTCTGTTTTTTACACATTTGATCGCGCGGGTCTCAGAAACTCATTATGAACCTAGAGCTTCCTGAGCACATTCTCATTAATATTATAAAAATTATACTAACGAATAAAGTGTTTCACTACAAAACATTGCGTTGGTAATTATTTACAAACTTGTTACAAATAAATTTAATGAATTAACTGGTTTCGAATTTTACAGATTGTATAAAATGTTTGATATGCAACTATGTAAGTAGATATAATATTTAATTATTCTTATCTGTAATCTCATCATCAACAGGCCCTTCATCACATTCCTTACACTATTTATTTGCATGGCTTAGGCATAATTATTTGGAGTACTTTTTACAATGTTACTATCCGACTTAACACATTATTCACATTTTTTACACTTTCTACTTTCTGGACGTGACCTTTGTTTTTGAGAAATTCCTCGAGCTTATTGTCAACTATTCCTAACGAGACGTGGTATATTAGTAAGACTTGCCCTATAATTTTGATAATCACTTATTAGTTCACGGAGTAATTGCATCAAAAGCTGTCTACGTTTCAAATCAACACTGGAATTATTTGATAAAAAAATGACGTGAGAATTGATTGTTGTTTTATTAAGTAATCAATATAGTGAGCCAGTGACTAGTATTTCGTGCCAATTGTAATTTGCTGATAATCCATCTAGAACAACAACACTACTTTTAGTTTTGTTGTAAAATGTTATGTTAATCGGTTTAGAACTGTCACTTTTATCGTCAAGATGCATGCTGGACATCAATAGTACATTTTTTCCTTTTCGGGGAATGGACGGCACCAGAGTTTTATTTATTCGCAAAGCAAAAATACTTGAGTGCGATGTTTTTGTGTTCACAAATTCAGAAGGTAGGTGTCTCTTATTTTCCATTACATCTTCAACAAGAGTTGATTTTTGATTTTAAAGGAGCTCATTAATTAATTCGTTTCTGCCAGTTTTCGTAGTCGTACGTAAAACAACACTTTTTACGTCATTACTTTGTTGAAATTCTCCATTCTGATGCCGACCTACATATACCCATAAGTTAGTTATAATACATTTTAGAATCTACAAACGCCAAAAATTTTTATCCCATATTTATCTGGTTTGGAAGGGATATAATGCCTGAAGCTGCAGCAGCGCCTGAATGCTTCTGTTGCGTACTCACATATTGTGTAGTTTTTTTCGTAATTTCAAAAAAATAGACCTAATATATCGCGAATGGCTGCCAGTTTATCATTTTTGCGGTGTTGCTCCCTACTGTATATATCATTTGTGAGAATAAAAGGCGAAAGGAAGCGAAATCATTGAAAAAACGGCGTCAAGCAAAATAAATCTATTCCGGTTCCTTCACGATCCCAAACCAAAACGACTGCTTTTATGTATGCGAGCTAAGTATGGAAATGCAAGCAAAGCCTTAATTTCTAGAAAATTTGTGGGTCTTGCATCGCTCTGGGACGCTGATAATTTAGAGAGATCCCTTGTGTCTATATATTAGTATTTGACACGATGCTAGCGAGCTTTTCTTCACAAAAAATGCTTCCAGTAATATATAGGTGTTTTTGTATTTTTAGCTTGCCATTTTACTCCTGGTAGATGCGAAATTATGTTGACATTGGTGGTTCGCACTCGCTGAGAAAATAGATGTTCCACTGTGTAACACCTTTAGCAGTAGAGCATGGAGTATCCTGGGTCTCGAATTCTTCCTCAGTCTCATTCACAACTTTTTTGTTCATTATTTGAATGTTCTCTAGTCTCAATACAATCTTCGTTATCCTCATTATCGAGCTCTTCATCAATTAAATCTAATTCTTGAAACAAACGCAGAAGTCTTTGCTGCTCTCTTTCGTATGGACAACTCATACCTAGAAAAAAAAGATATGTTTTATTAATTTTATGCGGTACCTTTTATAATTTTCGTGCAGCCATTCACCCTGACAATTGGTTATATTTGGAATACCTGATAAAAACTAATGAGAATAATATCTTACTTTAATATGAATTAAAATCTCAGTGATATAATACACTTACAATTTTGTCTTAACTAAAAACTTGAACGAATTATTTGGTGGCGCCAGGATCTAACTACTAAAAATTCGGATTTACACAAACTCTTGTGAAGACAAATTACACTGATCACTGCATATGCATCGACTTCCAATTCTAGGAATCTAGAGAGAGGGGTGTGGTCAACAACGTTGCCATTCCTGAAATTTTAGTAGAAATATCGTAGGGTCTATAAAACCCGTTGCGACTACCGCCAGGTTAAAGAAGATTATGAGCAAGATAAAAAAATAGAATTAACAGAAAAAACGAAATCATGAATACCCAAGTTTTGAAAAATTACATCAACAATGAAAGGGAGTATTACTTTAATAATACAAAATCTCAGTGAGTTAGATATTAATAGCTCCATATATAGGAACGATGAGCTTTCTAAAACTTTGTAAAACGTTATATTTTATCACTTATTTCATTTTTTTCCCTTCAGTCTTTCCTTAGAGTACTGATATTTTCACTTCTCATTACTCGTGAAATTTTTCCTTCCACAATTTTTTTTATGAGATGGAAGATTGTTAGGCCTAGTGGCGTAGTTATTTTTAGCAGAAAGTTTTGCAATATACCGAGCTTCCTTTGAGGGCAGATGAAATGTTATATTTTTTATCTAAAGCATCCTCTTTTTCATCAATCGGAAGAAATGTTTCCGTTGAAAAGAGGACATAGGATTTTTGAATTCTTTGTTGCTTCGCATTTCTTGTAATTCATCAACATTTTCAAAATTTCTTTCACTTCCACCTGTATTATTGTTGTCTATGCACTTTTCTTTCATTCTCTCCAATTGCTTCCTATGGCTCACACAGTTTGATGGTGTTATTCATTTTTAATTTGGTTTTTCCAGTTTTTCGCAATAAACTCGAACATTTCCTTCGAAAGAACCAACCTGCCATCAATATTATTGATATGAATTTAGAAAAATTGGAGTGCTTGTGTGGTTTCACTTAAAAGATCACACTTCATTCTCCAAAGAACTGACGCCTGTAATGCGGAAAAATATGACTTTCTCAGTTTCAGAATAAACATTAAATTTCCTTTCACAACTAGCCCTCTAGTCAGATCTACGTGGAAAAATAAAAAAATAACAACAATAGCTGGGATATGAAATACAATCTAGAGAGCAAAGCCATACTATTAACAATAGGTTATCTTGCCATACCATATACCGCAGAAAGTTTCGGTAAGTTACAGATTATAGGCATGTCAATATAGACCTTATTGAATCGTTCGTGGAGAAATGTATGCTCAGAACATATTATGAACATCGCATGCGCATTTAACACTTTAAGTGTTTATTCGGAATCCATGCAAATTATTAACAATCACCAAAGCTCATAATATGTTAATGAGAACACTTCTCTTATATATTCATAATTGTTGCTTAACTTGAATTATTTATCTCTAAATTTACCACGTTCATCTATTATCTGTAGTATTTATATTACTGTATTACCTACTGATAATACTTGTGTTTTGAGAGCATATCAAATTTACATTTGCTTGTTCACTTCGTAGGGAAACTTTGGTGCATAGATATTCACAGAATTTGCAAAATGACATCTGATTGAAATGAAATGTTATATATCCTTCATCAAATTGATAACGTATGGAAATTTGATAGCACGTTGTAGTCAAATGGATAATCGCTACATAATACAGTTGAATTATTAAAATAACATTTGGCAATATATATCCACCTTTCCACCTTTGTTTGTTCGCCAGTAAATATGATTGCTACAAAAAAGAATTTGATGATGGAAATATGTATGATCGAAATAAGTTCCTTCCCTATTATATATATATATATATATATATATATATATATATATATATATATATATATACAGAATAATCAATACGGAATGGTTAGCAAATAATTACAAAACCTGAATTTTAATAATAACTCGCTGTAATTGCATATTTCAATATATCTTTCAATTCAAAACAACTTTACTCTCTAACATTTTTCTGAATTGTGATAATTCAAGATACTTTACTCTTGTACAAGATTCAAATTTTTTGACAAACCTTGTATACTGCTCCGAAAAATTGATATCTGATGGTTGCATTCCAAATTTTTATCTAGAATAACTTATTTTCATAAAACCACTAATAAAAAAGTTTTCGATATGGTTCCAACTTAAATAGACACACTGTACTTATGTATTCATTGCCTGGGACTGAAATTATGGTAAACAGAATATAACACACGAAAAAAAGAAATTTTTGAATTAGTTCCCATTCATAAGAACGAAAAAGTTATAAACAGAACATGGATTCTTAAGCATAAAAAAATTAAAATAGGAGCTGAAAAAAGCTTAAAATTTACTGAAAATAATCTCATAAATATGCATATATGCATGAAATTTAAAAAAAGTTTCATACAAAAAACATATAAAAAGTCATTTCGTCATAAGATGATGTAAATAAAGAAACTACTTTTTCTTAAACAAACCAGAAACTTACTTCTTGCAAAGAAAACGCTAAATAATAGGAACCAATGAAATTTTAAACATTACAAACTACTGGTCTTTGAATAAACCAATAACTAATCGTTTTTCTAAATTGTCAACATTAAGTCCCATTCTTCTATCACTCAGCACATATTTTAAATGAGACAAACTTCGTTCAACATCCACGCTGGTAGTTGGTGCATATTTAAATTTAGGAACAATAGTTGCATCTATCGCAATATCTTCAACAAAATTTCCCTCAATAACATTTGCTATTTGACTTAAAACTTCATACCCTTCATTTTTATTCAGCACTTCAGTCAATTTATTAAAAATTAAAACTCCTAAAGCGCTACGTACTTTTGAGATCTCGTAGCTGTAGTTACCCTTATTAAGACCTTAAATGCTAAGTTTTGTTTTACCTATTCATTTTTTACAATTTCTTGACACTTTTCAATCTGTTGGAAAGCCGATTTAAGAAACTCTAATATAATTTCCTTAAAAGACTCAAAATTATCCGCATAATAGTTGTCAGTATTCAGCCACATACCCCATCTGGTAATAATCGGTTCAGGAGGAAATGGTACTCCTGGCATTCTATTCCGAAATAATTGAACCCTCAATGGAGCTTTTAAGATAACTTTCTTTCCAGTTTTGATTAAGGCCATGCGCCAAGCAAGTGCAATGTGTTAAATGTACATAAAAAGCTTTTAAGTTTGTATAGGCCCTTAACATGTAGGCAGCCGCGTCCAAAAGCATTATCAAAATTTTTTCACTTGGAACGGGGTTCGGCAAAAAGAATTTCGTTAACTCAACATGAATGAATCTTGTAATAGTGTTATTTGTTTGTTCTAACTGCTTAGAGAAAAAGCTTATTAAAAAAGCGTTAGTGGAGCCATCTTCGTTCAATATTCCTATCATTAAGTGCGCTATATATCGACCACATGAATCTGTAATTTCATCTACATAAAACCATATATAATTATTTATTTTTTCGATTCCGTTGTAAACCAAGTCAATATAGTTTTTACATAAAGGGAATTCGGCAGGAATATATCTGCTCCTGTATTTTTGTAGGAATGAACTAAAATTACTGTTATTCAGTTTTGTTAATGAAATATTGCAAGATATCATCATCAACGTTAAATGATTTTTGTTCAATTTCTGTTGATGAGCCAGCTATCGATTCCAATAAAGTTTGTTGTTTATTTTTTCTTTCTTTAATTTATTCAAATTCTCTTGATGAAGTGCAGTTTTAATACGCTGAACTATATTGTACGTTTTGTCGCTGTTTATCTGTAAAATGATTTGATTTTTTTCTCAAAAGTATGTAAAATAAGTTAAACTTACACCACTTTAAGGCAGGCCCTGCAAATTAATTTATTGTTTTCAAATTTCAATTCTGTGTAACCTCGTATCCATTCTTTTACGGATGGCTTCACTTTAGGAATTGTTAAATAAATATTGTTCTATGTAGGAATACAATACACTTGAACTCTAACCTTTCGCCTTCCGCGATTTCAACCGGGTTTAAGTCATAAGTTTAAATAACATGTGGAAATGGAATAACAGCGGCCGAGGGTATTCCCAAACTCTACGCTAGTACGATATATAATATAAAATAAATTAATCGGAAATTGACAAATATATTAAAAACTATTACATACCGAAAAGTAAAAATTAGCACCAAATACACCACTAATTGTTAAAATATGCATAAAACTGGCACAAAAAAATGAATGCATTGAAACTGAAAATAGGCGTAATGGCACAAAAAAATTAACCCTGTAAATCCTCTTATTGAAATTCATGCATATATGTGACCAAAATAAATCTGCAATCAAAAATTACTTATGGCATAATAGCTAGAAATCCGCGCGCTAGCTATAAATTATAAAAAAGTCGTAAATAATTTATGTAAAATTTATAGCTCTATTTTGTAAATTCTAATACAATACAGAAAGAATGATTTAATTGATGACTGCTACGTATTTGGAATGACAAAACTGAGGAATACTTAATCTTTAAAATGATTACGCAAATTGTCAGTGTAAATATCATATTTTGATGAATACTAAAAAAAGTTGAAACGTCAAATTTTCATCTGCCTTACATAAAATTCTATATATATAAATAAGGGTGTGGCATCTTGTTGGACAGGGGTTTTAGTCCTTTTTATGCGCAATATAGAGTTTTTTTAATCTGGCACAATCATAACTGCGAAAATTAATTTTAAATTTGTGAAATTTTGATAATTTCTCTATCACAAAACCTGATATCGCATATTATTCAGAATGTATTTTTCAATGTATTTTACAATTAAATTGGATGTTTATTGAGACTTCTTGACAATAACCGAAGCGATGTTGGGATTCTCGCACAAAATTTTGTATGACCTCATGGGTTATTTTGTTAATTTCTATCAATTGACATAAATAATTAGGTATTTTCTTATCTGTTGTACTAATAAACATCAGGAAAAAATCTTTGAAGATAGTAAAATATTATTCGAAAAGCCAAATAAACAAATGATATGAATCTAGTAGGCTGCTGTCATTTAGTTATTTGAAGTTACTAAAGACGTCACTATAATATTTGTGCGCGTAATAAATTTAATTAAATTTAGTTTTTCGAGACTCAAAGAATAAACATTTGAATCATGATTGGTTGTAATGATAAAACAAGAGTTCAAAAAGAGGTTTGTGAAATTTTCAATAATAAATAACCTAGTCAACACGTTTTGCAGTCTTATGTTAGCAAAAAAGTTAGAAAAAAGTTTCATGAAACTGAAAATATAAAAAACCAGGTAGGAATGTCCAATTTACCAATGAAAAAAAGTGAGATGTACTTCTAGAGATTGAATATAAGACAACTAGAGAACTTGCCGCCGACAGTGATGAAAGTAAATCATCTATTTCGAGAATTTTGCATTATAGAAAAATACCACTTTTACAAAGTTCAGTCGGTTCAGGAGTTAAATGTAGATGATCCTGATAGAATTTATGATGGACAGAGTGAACACAGTTTTTCAGTTCATTAACAAAATAGTTTTTTCTGATAAAGTCCTCACTATCCTTACTAGATGTGTGAAGCTCACACTCAATATCCTTAAAAAGTAAACGTTTGGACTGGTATCATTAACAATAAACTTATTGGCCCTTATTTTTTCGAGGGCACAGTTAATGGTGAGGTTTATCTAAATTTTTTAATCAGTGCCTACATTACAAAGACTCCTAATTCTGACTCCTGATTGTGACATAGCATGACATGAATTGAAGTACAAATATCTTGATTACCAATTTGATATATTATTTTTTTCAAATTCGAAGTTTTTGATGATAAGAATTGAATTTTTATATTTATGTTCTCAATTTTCAATTCTTATTTCTATTAACAAGATGAAGGTGATCTATTGATCAATATAAATACGCAAATTGTCAATGGTAATCTCATATTTTGATAAGGACTTGAAGAAAAGTCGAAACGTCAATTTTATCTATCTTTCAAGAATTATTTTGAAAAACTAATGTCATTGCTATTTGTTTCATGTAGTTGAACATTCCCCAGCGCTAACTGGCGCCATTCTCACTTCCAACTGGAAATCACTGACCAGGTGGAAATCTAAAATCTAGCGTAGTCGCCGATAATATAGATTCCGATGGTACTGATAAACTATTTTTCCCTTGACTTAAAAGGTTACTAGAATATTCCGCATATTCTTGGATGCAAGTTGTGGATAGTGATGATTAATTCAAATGTCATCGAAGGACTTGATGAAATCAATAGAAGCTCCTGCTTACTCCACGAATCTAATACATCGTTATTATTATTGACAAATGATCGGAGACTAGAATGACGATTAATTTTATATAGGTTCCAAAAGCGGTCTGCCATTAATCTTCACACTTCCTCAAGATTTTGGGTGCTATAGTTCCTTCTAGTATGGATCATCAATGGTTATTTTTTGCTTTACATGTTTTAGAGATTAATAAACTATAGTTATGGTTACAAAACTTATTTCTAAATAACTCTCGGTATATCTTTTTCACAATTGTGATGCTTTGTTTCACAGCGTATAAAAATATATGATCCTCCGTGTGCGGTTCAATCTGGGTGATTTATGCTTATAAGTTTTAATTTAGGTGGCCTTAAATAAGATATATTGGTGAAGTGTGTTCCAGATGTTAACATAATATCTACCTTGTTTTCAGTTATGAATGTCTTTATTTCTTGTGCTTGTCGACCTAGTTCGTTGCCATTCAATTCAACTATCAGGAATGCTTTAGCTTGTTAACTAGAGTAAAGACAATTATTATCATAGCCCTCATCATTTTCAGCTTGTTTAGTTCATTTGGCTTCTATGGGTTTTGGCAGATGTCGTTATTCATTTACTGTATTTGTCGTTAATCCTCAATTATATTTTTAATAACCTCTCTCTATTCTTGTATTCGCCGTTTCTATTCGCAATGAAAAGTGGTTTATTGTTGTAACTGCTTGTGAACTAAAGTTAACCTAATTGTTCTCTAAACAAGTCACAAATTATTTCATTAAATATGTTACTGTTATAATTCTTGACATGATGCTTCAACTAAAAAAAATGTATAAATAAAACTGTTACATTTTACACAAAAATTACATAATCGGACATCATTATATACACGCCTCCCAATCTACCACCATATATAGTGTCACGTGCTCAAATTTTCTGATTGTAGAATAGAAAATACAAAACCTATTTAAAATCACATATTTTCTTTGTATCCCATTTACCGTATCAACCAGTGGGAAGAGTTAATAATAATTTTCATTACTTCTTATGATGTAGGACTGTCATTGAAAAAATTTTGCATACTCACACTTCAATAAATGGTATTTTCCATGATTTTTCGGTTACTGAATCTCTACATTTATTCCATGGAAAATATTATGAACCCGTTCGTGGAAATAGTTACTTGATTAATGATCTTACTACTTTTATTCGACGTTTAGCATTATCCGTGTTCATATGACTACTTTTAACAGCCGAGAGTCACTTATAAATCATTTCACGGAACATTAATTTCCAGAATTACATTTAATCACTATTTCCTTGGTTTTTCATTCATTTTTACACGTAAAACCATGAAAATTATTTTTTCTCTATAATTATTCAAAAATTGGAGCAGTTCTCCTCCTGTTAGCATTAAAACTAATTTATCTGTGTAATTTATGAGAAATTTTTATAAGTGAGATCCGAAACATTGCATACACTAACAAATCACCGTAGCCAAAGTATTCAACCTGTTAAGTCGCTCTTTCTTCAAACCGCCCTCGTATTTCGCCAAACATCATTCTTTTTGGCTCCATTATTGTGGTGATCACTTTATACTGCTTTGGTTTTATTTTTCGGATATGAAGTTGATACGAAATATATTTTGCCTTTGATAGATTTATTATTGCTCAAAATTTCAAAAGTTTTCAGCAATCCCCATCAATTCAGGGGATTGCAGTCGAAAATGAATTTCAATAATCAATTCAACTTCAAGTCTTTTTAGCCAATTTTCCTAGATTTCTATTTTTGGCCATTATAAATCTAGTGGTCATCAATTCTCACAACTCAACTGATTAGTTATAACATTTCAATTTGAGAATGTATCTACCACTTTTTACATTTCGGCACCTATGGAATACTCAACTGCGATACCACATGATACTTATACTGAAAGGCCGTTCGTAGGCTAATGATCAACTAAATTACATAAACCCTAGAAATTTCGTGGAAATTATGAGCAAATGATAAGTATTGAAATCACCATGTGATTTCACTTCATTTCACATTTCACAAGATTCAGCATTCTCGGTGGTTTTGTTCAAATATACAAATTATTAGTGAAAGGAATCGTTCTTTCAACTCTGAATGGTAACTTAAGTAAACCTTTAGAAATAAGAGTTAGTATTTGTACTTCAAGTGATAGTGTATATAAACTATAAATAGTGATACATACGATTTGTTATCTTAATACGATTTTATCGAATATTTAAACTTTATAAAAACTTAAAATAATTCATCTGACTCTCTTTTGATAGAGTAAGTCATATCTAAATTATAAGGTTCAGACGAAATCTCCCAAAAATTACAAGTAATCAAAGAACATCAAGCTAAACAATATCGGAGCCCTTATGGTAATTAAACCCTGAAGGGGTTCAGAAACCATCTTCTTCATATATCTCTTTAAGATCTGTATTCATATAAAATATTAGAAAATGAAAGATTTCAAATTGAATTTGTTAGCTTTCTCAGATCTCTGAAAACTCAAAGAGCTTGACCTTCTCCAAAACATTATATTTCGTTTACATTATATTTCGTTTATATATGGCCTCAAAGGTCATAAATATATCAAAATTCAATTAATAAACAAATTAACAGATAAAATAATAAGACAATATCACAGTATCAAAATAAAGAGACTTGAAAACCAATAAAATTATGAACAAATACAACTCCCTGATATAAAATTATCCAATAATAACAAAGACCAAACAGGTATTTCGCACCATAAATTCTAGATTCTGGTTTTCCAATTTCGGAAAATCTTTGAATTCTACTATCTTCCAAATAATTCTGAACTACGAAGACAATAGAGACATTGACTATTCTAAGTCCTTTGGAAAAAACCAATATATTTGGAGTCGCAGAAAAAGATCTGATAATAACGTCATAAACAACATGTTTTTATAAATAATCGATCGAGCAAAAACAAGGATTTTTAAATGATTTATCACTTCTTTACTTCTAAACTAAAGATCGTTCGCTTAAAAATCGCCTCACTCGACAAAAAAAAAACTGATGCAACTCAATCCTGACCTCTCCGATAACAAATCCGATTTTCTCACAAACATACCAACGATTAACTTAATTTTCATCTCTTAAAATATCATCAACTATATCGTTGAATCTCCATTCAAAATTATTCAATGGAATTGTGATGAATTTTTTCCTAGTTTGGAAACAATCCAGCAAATAATTACAGAATAACGTCTTGAAATTGTCTGTTTACAAGAGATAAACCCTAAAATAAATAAACTTTCTATTCTCAGGAAACGATTAGGGATATTATTGTGTCCGTTAGAAATGCGCTAGAGCCAGCCGAGGTACTTCAATTTTTGTTTTTTCGACGAACTATTCTCCTCCACACTTTTTATCACTACTGATTTTGAATCTATAGCTGTTACCATCTTATGCCCATATAAATTCACTATCTGCAGCTTTTTTATACCTCCCAACCAACTCTTAAAAGAATCAGAACTTCTCGATCTAATTTACCAACTTCTCCAAACTTACATTATAGTTAGTAATTTCAACGTTCACAATGCAATAGGTGGGGATCTAATTTCACCATGAGAAGAGGGAAAACTATCGAAAACGTGATCAATTGTATAATTTCCTGATTGCTGAATACTGGTTCTAATACACACTTGAATTTCTCGCCTGGCAACTTCTCTTTTATTGATCTCAATTTTAGTGACCCTTAAAATGCTTCCTCACTAAATTAGCATACTACCAATAATCGTTATTGTAGTAATCATTTTCCCATTAATATATCCTCTAGTAATTCCAGTTAAAGTGACATTTTACTTAAGTCGAATTGGCGCTTAAACAACGCCGACTGGACAAATTAATCCTCCAAACAGAAACAGACTTATCTGCTATATATGATCACATATTTCATTTTATTCAGAATTACCTCACTATTAGATTTTCAAAGTCTTTGCTAATGGCACTTAACTTACATCCAAAATGACGGTGCTTCCCATGGGTCGCATTTAAACCCCACTTTATTTATTCTATCTATTAACGATTTTTGCTTTTATCTAACTACTACCAACCGTAACAAAATTCAAAATCATTAAATTTAGCAGACGACTACCGACAATGTCCCCCTGTATTTTTAATGATAACATCCGCCTTACCGTTGTGGGCCTCTATAAAATTTAGCGCCAAACATTCGACTCTCGACTTACTTGGGAACAACATACCCTCGAAAATAAAGACAAATGCTATAAATTATTCAACATTATCAAAATCCTTTCACAATACCACTGAGGAGCTGATGAAAATTCTTTTCTCAAAATATACAGAGCCTTAATTCGCTCAAAACTAGATTTTGATTGTTGCATAATATACTCTGACTTCAAATCAGATCTCGACATCATAAACTCATGCATAATACCGCTTTACGTCTTTGTCTAGGTGCTTTTCGATCATACCCACATGGAAAGCCTTAAATATGAAGCTAACACCTACTTTGGATGAGATGATAGCAACTTTTTCTTTCTCATGCTGCTTCTGTATCATCCAGCCTCCTCAGCCCTGAGTACCCTATGTTAACAACTACCACTAGAAATTCATACTATTCATCAACCAATCCCCCAATAAAACCGATCCCATTTATTTTATCAAAGGTTCTTGACAGCATAGACCGCTCACAAAAAATTCCTTTTTCTATCAACACTACTTCACCATGGACTTTCTAAATTCAATACATCCCTTATGAGATACGACAAACACTCAACACCCAAAGAAGAAATCCAAAATGCTTTCAAAGAAATAATAACTAGTAGCAGCTCTCAACTGATTCAATTTTATATACGGATGCTTCCAAGAATAGAAAAGGAGAAAATTGTGTAGTTACAACGTCACAAATTCCAATCAAATCATTTCCAATTCCACCAAATTTCAGCGTTCATACAAGTGACCTATTTAGTATTCTACAAGCCAGCAATTTCATGACTCCTCCTTTTAAGCAGATTGCAATATGTATACTCGTTCGAATTTCATTTACCGATCACCCTAGTGTTTAATCCATATATGACTTCCAACCTCTCACATCCCAAAAAATTTTGTCTGAATGTCACAAATATGCCCACCAAAGATCACAGTTTCAGCTCAAGCCTAATTACAAAGACATCCTTAGGTGGGTCCACACGATACAGACTTTTGTTCGTACAGATATCTGTACAGACGATGAAGTCGGAGTAAAAAATTTCACCCAAACATTTGGATAGAATGTCTGTTCAGACTTTTCATTACTTCAGACTTCCATTTTTCCAAAGTTTCCGTCTTCTAAAAATTTAAATTTCTTAGCTTCGATAAATAAGCAGACTTACATGCATACTCCGAATTTTGGATTGCAACGACATTTGTCTGTATTGCACAAACAAAATTCTATAGACTCGGAGCAAATCTCTTTCATAGTTCAATTTCTTAGAGATGTGAAACTTGACCATGAACGAAAGAACAATTGTACATTGATAATGTGTTAATGTATGTATACATATACTATTATAATTGTGATTGGACCAGTGTAAATGGCCATAATAGCCGAGCACGTTAAAAATGAATGAAAATCTGAATGTGATTATGGCTAATAATATTTTATTTCATAATCTGTGAAATAAATGTTCATCAAAAATAGTTTGCGAAATATTTATCTAATTGTTAAAATAGAGAAGTAAATACAAAAGTACGTTTCCAGAAAACATCAAAAAATAAACGGAATAATAATATTTTTCAGTCATATTTACATGTATAAAAACAAATAATTATTAGAGGGTGCATTCTTGAATAAAAAAAAAACAGAAATATCTAAACATTCTTGAAGTGAACAGCGACAAGCATAAGAAATAAAAATGCGCAGAAAAGTCAAGACGAACTCGAGCTCTTGCGAGCAAGAAAGGTGCCGATGATCCACAAAAAAACTAAACGGGAAGCGTTATTTCTTTCTATCTGTTTATGATTGAGTTTTAAAGCGGCTGTTGTTATAAAAAAATCCAAGTTCTGATGCATACAGCGTTGCCAGCTTTCATGCACAGGACTAGAAATTAATATTATTGTTTACTGTAGTTTTTTGCTTTAAAGATTATTTTCAACAATGGTCCAAATTGTCTATATAGGGCTCGAAGGAAAACAGTAAGATGTACAAAAAAAGATGATTGTAAGTGGACTGTTGCGCACTCGCACAACCTTTTTAATCGCGATGTCTAGCTAGTAAAGAATCGAAGTATCGCTGGATCTCTCCGGAACAATTAAATGGAAAATTCTCATGGTGATAAAAAATATGTAATAATAACTACGCAAAAATGTTACAATAGCTTAAAAGTTGACATCCTTTATCAGAATCACTTATACCTCAAACTCAAACGGTTTGGCTGCGCTGCGTATCTCGAGACATGTGCCGTTAAAATTTTTAGTGAGAAGCCACTGGCTAACTCACCAAAAATCAATATTCCTCACTGACACTAATTATAACAACAGATAAAGTACTGAAGAATGGGTATTAACTAACAATTTACGGAATATTGGTTATAGTGAGTCGATGCGATCTCGCTTTATTTCTAAATCACAACTACAATGATTTGGGAATCGTTCCGAAGACGCAACGATGCAAGAAACGCACAAATTTTAACTTACACAAAATGTTGATTTTAATACCGCATGTCAAGAGTTGTATGTTCATTATTACTTTCTTGAATGGTAATATATCCTGGAATCAGTTGCTAAGTTCAGTAATACGAATCGCTAAAAAAATATTCGCTGTGTTTTGGTTGAATATACCGCTTTCATAGCATTTCAACGATCGACAGATAAATTGACTTTAGTAAAACAATAATTGATTTCACAATAGAAAATCAAAGAAATTAGGATGTTCAACATTTTCTTCAATAATAAGTGTACGTTCTTTTATAAAGGAATTGAGCCTCTAGTCATTGAAAAAGTTCTAACTAGTGAGATAAACTCGAATTTGATTAAAATAATATGTGGACATCTGAAATCGATTGTTTATTAACTCGAATTTGATTAAAATAATATGTGGACATCTGAAATAGATTGTTTATTAGATATATTTTCGCGATTTGGATGATAAAGAATAGAATAATAGTTACATATAGAGCAGTTTGATGGAATCTTAAAAAGAGTTTATTCTTCAGTATAATAAAGTATATGCTATTATTGTTCACGTTGTGATGGATACATAAATTATTTCATGGTCCTACCACATTTATAAAAAGGTAGTTTATACTGAGCTATCACTAAACTTTGTTATGGTTTAGTTCATGTGATTGAGTTGGAAACTAGCTAACAAATTGTGCTTCTTGGAAATAAATGAGATATGTCTTTGCATATTCTCAAAGTTTGAATAGAAGGCATGATATTAAGGAGATAGTGAAACGTTTTCAATTTGGCGCTTTGTAGCTGAGTAGATAATTTCAGAAAAGAAACAATGAAATTGTTGAGAATTGTTGAGAAAGAAGTAGTCTCTTAATAAGTAAAAGGATTGGAAACATGTAGTAGAAGTGGAAAATGGAAAAGAGAGGAGAAGATATAAATGTAATGAACAATTGAATTTGAAACGACTTAAGTTGAAATTTAGTAAATAAATAGTAGTAAATTTTAAAAATTGAGGAAGAATAGTTGAAATAAATCATATTTCAATATTTATTTAATATTATCTATAATTAGCGAATCAGCTCATAATTTGGTAAAGATCAAAATTAGATTAAATCTTTGGGAAAATAAATGAAAAAATGAAATTGTTAAGAAATTAAAGAAATTTATATTATAATAAGGTATATATTGTTGAGTCAATGTTACTCATTTCCTCAAATTTTGTCTTCACATTTTTTCGGAGCGTTACAGTTATTTCTGCAAAAATATATTCAAAATTTTCTAGAATATAATTTAGCATTAATTTACCTACTTCAATACTTTGAGTGTCATGACTGCCAATTAATTTGCGAATTATCTAATTACAGCAGCGGATTAAGATAATGAAAAGTGATATAATTTGAACAATAAATCTGAACATTATCTGACACTGATATTTATGATGAAAGTGTTTGTATATTTCACATGAGAAAATTATAAATTGGGAAATTAAGGTATAAAATGATCTTCTTTGTTTCACATTGGGAAAATTTCTTGTTTTATGTTTCATTGACTTCAAGAAGGCTGATGAAAAATATGTAATTCGCATTTATGAAATAATTTCTACTCATCGAACTATTTAACTTTCATATAAAAGATTACTAGAATATTTTACGAAAATTGCTTTTTATTTCTATATTAAATCAACGCTATTCAAGTTGTCCATAATACGAAATTTTTTATAATAGTCTCTCATTAGGACAAATTTTTCTCAAAGCATAAAACTAAAGAGGCTGCTTTGGCGACAAACGCATAATTTTCTCTAATCGTACAAAAGAAAACTCATAAACCTTTCTCCCGCAGTACCAAGAATCTTGTTTATTAGAGGGTTAAGGAAACCGTAAATATAAATGCAAAAGACTTGACAATTTAATAGCAGCCTTTCGGTTTGAATTGCATCAACAAAGCCACAGTGGGTATTTATTTTGTACGAAAGTTGAGCTATTTATTTCGTTTTTGAAGTTACTATCTTTGGAATTTTATTAGTTGACTCTCAAAAATATATTTGTGGTAATTTATAACTATTAGTTACTGATAGAGGAGGTTGATACTGATAAATATAATGAGTGAAAATGCGAGATAATAATGGAAAGAAGAAGAACATGTAAAAAATGGAAGAGGTATGAAAACTGTTTAGAATTTCCCACTCAAGAGATCGTGAGAGCTGAAATAGTAGAGTGATATTTTCATGGGTTTTCAGTCTTCCACACCATATCAAACCTCAAATTCTTAATTCCGTTATTTTTTCATACTTAAAACTCTATTGATCCATAATTATAACGTTAATTACAACATTACTAATTCCTTTTAATTAACTTAAGAAACTATCATTTCACAACAGATATCGCTTTTCACTGGGCAGGATAGCTTGTATCTCAAATATTCAACTTACTAATTCTACTGCGAGCTCCTGCCTTATATATGCTTTTGCGATTTTCCAGAACTATCTGGTATCTAGTCACAGCTAACTTCTTCTTCTTACAGGAAGATTCATTTTGCTTCGAAATGACTGTTGTGCTGGACTCTTGGAAGAGAGTAACCGATTTAAGTGAACTTCGCTTTAGGGCTTCATTGTATCCTTTATACCAGGCTGTCTTTCCTGCAATCATATCATTTTTGAGTTTAGAGGACTCGTCACTTTTTAGAGAATTAAGGAAAACACTTCTTTTGGCTGGGAACGATCGATTGTTTATCCTTATATCATAACGACACTCAATCTTTATTCTGTTATGGATTCTGGAATTGATGAGTCACCATCTTTAACTCAGTTTTGGTATAATCTTTGACGTGAGATTCCGGTTCCAATAGAGTACCAAACAAAAGGCTACTTTTCAACTGAAGCATTCTTCCAGACACGATACTCGTGGAGTTCTTCTCGTAGTCTCATGCACAGCCGATTGGTAAGCCAGAAGAATCAAGGGTAAATAAGGTGGAGACTCGAAATTCTTTCGTAGTTCCAGCGTCACACCGAATCAGTTTTTCCACCAAATTTCGACCACTGATTTGGAAGTGTGTAATCGTCCGTCCATTTACTGCCACATCAATCGCTATCCGTTCAAAAGGTGCCCCCAAATCATACTACCTCATGAATTTCAGTTCTTGCATTTTCTCCATTTCTGCCTTTTGAAATTCGTGTTTTCGTAAAGTTGAACCGAAAAATAATTAAAAATAGCAATCATCGATTTTTCTTACAAAATGGTCCCGTTATACCTTCGTTTTTCAAAGTGAAAATTTATGAACGAAATTGTATGCAAAAGGAGAGCGACAATACATATCCCTACAGATATTTTTCATCAACAACATGCAGTTGCTGAAGTAATACTCTGTTGAGGAATATTAATCACAAGTTCGTTAAGTGACTGTCAGAACGTTTTATTCGCATGACTTATAACTTTCAACGTTGCTTATAATGGTTACAGGTAAGGATGATGGTATATACAAAGTTTCGTACATAGAAAGTAATTAATCTTGGATTTTTTTCAATTCGTCCAAAGAGTATAAAATATCGATTTGAAAATAGGACAAAATTTTGAATAAAGCCGAAGAAAGATGTATTAAAAATCCGTTTTGTTCAATTTGTTCGAGATGTACAAGGTGCGTGCATTTCATCCCAATAACTAATATTCATTCATCCCCTCTAGAAATATTGGATAATGATTATAATATCTCCTCAGAAAATCGAGATATCCATCGAATTTTTTGTCCACATGAATATCCTCAAAGGCTCACAATTTCAACATAAAGTAACGTTTTTGCATCTCATCAATGCATTGTAACCGCTTGCGAATCGTCTATATACTATTTGCTTAATATAATTAAACATTCCCAGCAAACACCATCTGACGATTTTTTCACTTCCAGCTGCGTACCATCAGTGAGATAAAATCTAACGGTAGTTGTCGGTTATATACGAAGTGCGTCCAATTTACCCAAATATACAGAATTATTTCTTCCATTTTCCGGAATAAATAATGAAGTTTGTTATTTCAAATGGATCATCCTGTATATTAATCGTTTCACGAAATACTTATTATTTTCCATCTGATGTTCCCTATACCCACATGCCATAATTTCGGAGTTATAGCTACATTTGCGTTATCTCTGCCGAAGTTAAAATAATACATTTAGGTGGCTACGACTGCTACAATAACAAATTTGACGTTTCAATTAATTATCATTGTTGAAGTTCATCGAAAATCACAAGGGATCGTTTATTTCGAAAAGAACGAATCGATATTTTCATGATATTATAGAATATGGTAATAGGCGTCAACAAGAAACGTGTAATATCTTTAATAATTTATAATTCTTTAATTATTTTATATCCTAACCAAAATCCCAAAACAAGATCTACTGTCAGTAAATTAGTAAAAAAGTGAAACAAAACTGGTTCAGTGAAATATTTATCCAAATCAGGGCACAGAACAACTGCATAAAGTGAAAACTTCTCCAAAATGCTTTTAGTTTAAGATTATAAAAAACTTAAATCTAAGTCCCTAAGTGCGAGAATCGTTCATGAATTTATGATATTTGTATCTATTTCAAGGAATGATGAAAGATTAAAAATCTGAGTCTGATAAAGTGATGCTTTTACCTTTTTAAGCATTCTAAATAATAGTTGCCGTCTTTCTCTCTGGAATAGGTATTCTCATAATGTTCTTTTCTGATAAGAATCTCTCTTTTAGGCAGGAAAATGTCGCATATGGCCAGATCTGGTGAATACGTTGGGTGATCAACCAATTCGTGATTTTCAACCATGGTTTTCATCAAAGTGTGAAAAAGAGCATTCTCCTGATAAGACAGAATTTTGTTTTCCGTCAAAAACGGCCAATCTACTGACTTCACCTGGTTTTTTGTTTCAGGATTGTAGCGGGATCCAGGATGGGCTTTTGGTTAAAAGTAAGCAAACACGGCACTCAACGCGCGGTTAGCTAACGCATGCATAATTTTTCAATGGGTATATTACAAATGCGTTATTTCAATACCCCGATAGCCTCTTATCTCTAGCTTTTATCCGACAGTAGTCAAACGCTCATCGTGAGTTGAGGTCACTTTTCAATTAATGACGATTCGATCTTCATTTTTCTCCATTTTACGAGAAAAATTTACTACGACTCACTTATGAAATTATCACACAAAAACTAAGCATTTGAAAAAGGTGAAATTTCAGTGAGAATCTCTCAACGAACTCGTGAATATAGGTCGGAAACTTTTCAGATAACCCTGGTATATCATCCTGAATAATCCATGGCAAAACTGAAAATACCTTTTTGACTTCTAAAAATACATAAAAAACCTGTTTGTTTGAGATTGAAAATATATTTGAATACAATTGGTCTTTAGTTATTGGAAGTTTGGAGTGGGATATATAGAGTTTCTGTAGTTCTTTGAGCTGTAAAAGAGTAGTTGGCGGTGTTGCACTTGGGTCCTAATGCAGTCCCAAAGAAAAAATTAAATGAAGAATCTTTTATAACCTAGTTGGACACTCAATATTCCCTCTTCAGCCTATCCATTTGTTTGGTAAAACTGATAAGTTCACCGAAGCATATCTAATTATCCTGGAATAAGACGTTTTTGTCATGTTCATTTGTGAATCGTGATTTAGTGAGTCATGTTGTATTAGCGTGCTTAATATAAGTTCAAAAAAAGAGAGGCTTTCGATTCTAAATGTGCTTTTCAGAAAGTTCTCAATGTCTTTGCGTTCTTTTAGTTACATGGAAATACACTTTTTAATTTCAAGTTTCACTCAAAGGAATAGTAAATGGAAATACATTTGGCTCCTAGATAAAGATAAGTTTCTTAAACACTTTATTTTAATCTATTGGATGGTGGTTTGGGCTTATATTACATCCTTATCCAACACTAATCATCTAATGGATGACAAATATGGAAATATTATGATTAACTTAATACTCGTCTAGTAATGACGCACTGAAATCCATTTAATTGAGGAGATGCACAGGAACAAATTTGAGCAACAACTATTTGTCATGCTACTTGCCTTATAATAGTATAATTTTCAAACTTCAGTTATTTTTTGGTACTTTTTGTACTATTATACTAAAATCATGCATCATTTATACAATTTCGTCCACATATCAGTATATTTGCTGCTGAATATAAAATTTAACTCCAATATTGCGATAAAAGTTTTTTATAGGAACAACGGTAGATAGTTATCATGCCAAAAACGCAGATAATTGAATTTATATTTATTTCTCTTTCCAGCGCAGATCACCATGCACCAGAAAAAATGAATGTTGGATGTCTTCACAAACAAAAGATGCGGAGAATGCCCAATTTTCGAATAAGAGAACAATGATTATCACGACAATATTTGAATATTAGTTAGATTTCTCATCCAACACTCATGTCGGAACAATAACGAAGATTTACTATCTCGCCTCTTCTTTTAGTAAATCATACATATTTATACCAGCAATAAATATAACCTTCAATCCAACTTACATGAATGTAATTTGTACTTTATATCCAATTATATGATGGAATGAACCTTAAGTGACCATAATATTTTACTTCAATCCATATTCTCATTGCTAATACGTTGTATTGTTTTACTTCTTAATAAATGTAATCTATTTCCAAAAACTATAAGGTTTCCATTTTTGAACGGTCTTGTTTTCGTCAATTCTTGTAAAATACAATCGAGGTCTCTTCTATCGGCAAAACATTGCTTCTTTTTTCTCAGGCCATGGTTTCAGTTCCATCCTAGTCCCTACCATGACCTCTGCCTTTCTGATTAATTTCTCCTGAATATATTCCAAAACATGGGTGTTTATGTTAGGAGTCATTGTAAATAGCATATGTTTTTATTAATTTTTCATATCAATCAATGAATTTGTTTAAAATGTTACTATCTTCGTCATACGGTTTAATGTTCTCCAATTTTAATTTAAATAATATCCAATTCAGGCTTTTTGAATTTGCTGTAGCCGTATGCAATTTATTAAATGTATGCAATAAATTTGAACTCCTTCATAAAAATTCCAAATTGATAAATTAATAAATAATCTCTTCCTTATTCTGATGATAGATAGGGATAGAGTTAAAAGAGAAAAAATTACAAGAAAATAGGAAACTTGGCACTTACAGCAATCTAAAGTTCGTGTCCCTCGAAGAACGTAGATATTCGCACTACCGTATTAAAATAAGAAGTCAAGTCTTTTATCGCGTAAAATTCACAAATGCTCGAATCCTACTGCGTATACGTCATTTAAGTGTTTTTTTCGAAAAACAATAACAAGACAATTTTACAATTTTCAATTTTTCGAATGAATTACATTAATTTCAACAAGCTTAATTAATATAAACTTATTGGATGAATGAATTAACAAAACTCGTTAAAATATTGAATACACTGTTTACATCACCACTACAACAACAAAATTAAACTAAAGTCTAATGACTTGACCTACCTGTTTTATACTAAATTTTTCCACAAATAAAACTTCTGCGAAAATTAATTCCAGCGGGAAAAACTCCTTAGTGGGAATCTTCACATTCATTTTTTGACTACTAAAATAGAGTGGGTTCTAATAAATTGGCCATTTGTCTCTATTTAAGCTACTCTCACATCTATCAATTTCAATGCTTTCAAATGCCACAATGTATGTATCCAACAATTTATTATTGAATACATTTTTTAACAATTTTACATTATTAATATTTATGTCATGATTGTGACTAGCAGAGTGATCGGCAATACTTGATTTTCCTGTCCGTGCATATTTCAATTTAGCTATGTGCTCTTTAAACCGGACAATAACGGATCTCTTAGTCTGTCCAATATACTTTCCGTTCCAACCACCACAACTAATTCCTTATATACCACTCATTAAAATATGTTCCCAACAATTCCTATTTTATTATTAAAACAAATGTTTACGAAATATGATCTTTTGCATTTAAATTTTCAAAATAATATGGATTTTTCTCTATGTAACTTAGTATTTGACTATTCATTCTAACTTTTATACATAAAAAAGATTTCTTCCTATTAAAATCATTTTTGAGTTATTGATGTTATAATTTCATCAGAGAAATTTGAATATTCTAATTTTCTGGTTTGAGTTATTCCAATCGAATCCATACAATCTGAATTGCAGTAATAGAATCTCTAGTATAAGTTGAGATATTGATATCTACTTAATGTACTCTGTAGAAACATATGCAAGCCGATAGGTACACAGGTAGCTTCGTTAATAAACCAAAGCTAATATTTATATGTTTATGTTCTCGTTGTGCTGATTCGATATAGAGGAATGGTCTCTCGCCTTACCTTTGACCCACATAGAATTAAAAATTGGCGAATACATTTTCATTGTTCGATAAATACTCTCCAACAACTCTAGAAATGTCAGAGCGTCTGAAGAGAAGAAGAGGAATTACGATGATGAATTATTTATCAGTACACAACATGTATTTGTTTCATTTACTTAATTGATATAGTCCTGCAAATTAGTAGTAGCTTTCTCATTTAAATGTATACAAAGAATGTCTGAAAACTCTATTTGTTTTGTATTTTATCCTCATTCGAGAATTTCTTTCTAATTGAATTTATGTTTTTTTGTTTTTCTATAAGTTTGTTAATGGTCGTTCATTCCTCTTACTGTATTGATGCCTTTCCAATTTTCTAAATGTTGTGTTGTTTGTCCTGTGTAAGCAACGTTGATGAGATGGTATCTCATATATAATTCAATTTCCTTTGTTTGCTGGTGTTGTCCATTTTCTATTACTAGTTATTTTGCAGTGTGTTGTTTTCAACTTTTTGTATGTTGTATGAAGTGATTTGATCATTGACGTACATTCGTAATCGTACATTGCTTGTCTCGTAATTAATATATACAACTTCTAAGGATGATTTCAAACTAAGCGAAATAAATGAAAAATTTCTGATCAATAACTGCAAGAGAACTGCTGAACACCTTTATTGCCGGATATTCAGGCCCAATAAGAAATAATATGTATTTGGAAAACCTAGCTCTTTAGAAAATACTATGGCATATGTTGACAAATTCTGGAAAACTTTATGGCCAATTTCATGAGCCAAAAGTTCGAAATAATAATAATAATATTTTTAAATGAAATTCAATAAGAAATGATTAGATTAATCAACATTAAAATTACAATTATCCGTACCATCGTCTATATAATAAGAATAATAATAATTACAACAGAAATCAGTTTGATTACACAATAAATAATGACTATAACTGATATAATTATAATATATAATGATTGTAATAACAATAATTTTCCTAGTCAACCGATCAATATAAATCCTTCACCAGAACAACGACATAATTATTCAAAATGCTCAGGTTTTCGGTTCGAAAAGAAACGTTTTTCGGCCAAATCAGATACCTGTGAATAAATTATATAAACCAGAACCGATGTCTACAACATCAAGAATGTTCACTGATAGACCTACTAGAAATGTCGGTATTAATAACAATAATAGATATTTCCAAGCACAAAATCATAAACCAAACTTTACATCAGAAGAATTGAATAATAATAAATACGACGACAAAAATGAGTAAATGGGAAAAATGGTGGATAATTTAGAAAATTTTCTTGAACCAGAGGAAGATAATAATAATCAAACAGTAAATTTTCAGGAAGAGCCATGAAAAAAGAATTTAAAAATAGTCGCTAATAATCCTTTAATTTATATTAAAATTGAAACTCCTAAAGTAAAACTTTAAATTGATGCTGATAGTGATAAATCCGTATTAAGACCTGTAATTGTTGAGAAGTATTACTCTCATTGTATTTACCATTCAAATGTTGAAATTAGAACTTTATTAACTTTATTAACGTATTAACAGAAATACCCACTCTTAAAGAATTTAACTATTATGGTACAATAAATTTCATATTATATGATTCTCATTACCTTTTTGATGGTTTAACAGGACTTGAGGATGTGATTGAAATGCAATTAAATATTGACTTTTGCAACAAACAGTTAACTAATAAATGCGTTTCAGTTCATAAAGTTTAGACTACCAATTGATATAGAGTTTTCAATTGATATTGGTCCAACGGAAAAATTATTGAAAGCTTCAGGTAAAAAATCATAATCAATGTTATACAAATGAAATGATGCAGAAAACAGACTGTAGCTGTATCTGTCTCCTATTCATCTAGCTTTTGTACTTCTCTCTCAATTCATGGTCTATAAATATCCTCAATCAAAAAGCATAAATATTATTCAATAGATTTTTTCTACATTTATTCGTTTGATTTGAACATTTGACCACGATTGACCTTCAGCGTAGAGTTCGCTAGTCGAAGAACAGAAAAATCTTCCCAAATCGAAATATTCAAATTTCTCAAGTAATAAATTAGAATAATCGTACCTAGTTTCTCGAAATGTTTTTTTCTCCTTTCAGCTTCTCACTTCCTGTGTGAAACAACAACTATTCAATAGATTATATGTTTTTGCATCTTACGATTCCTTTCAAAAATTTCACAAAAGTTTGCCTATCTCATTTTTTGCTTGGATAAATGATATGCATAGATATCTATAATGGATTCTGCTCTTTTGTGTTTTGAAAAAAACTATTGCTCTATTGTGACAAAGTCTTCTCGTTATTATATGAAAGTTTCTAACTATTTCTTCAACAAATCCAAAATTTATTTTTACAAAAGCATTAAACATCCGGAGAATGTTTTTCCACATAAATAACAACTTTTTTCCAAAGAAAAAAATCAATTGATGAATCTTATCATATTCTAATACTGCACTCAATCCAAAATATGTGGAATATTTCAGGTAGAATCAAAATATAAGTACGATCAGAGTTGGATAAAAAATAAAATGTGACTAGAAATTGACTAGAAATAAGGGTGTACGGACGAAAAATCCATGAAAACTTTATTTTAAATTAATCATTTGAGCTTCACATTAAACAATGATTACTACACTATAATTACACACATTTTATATGACTAAATTAGTTCTCAGTCAGCTAGTTTTCCTAATTTTTTTCAGAATATGTTTCGTTTCAAATTTCACCAGAAACGTTCAAATAGCATTAGTTGGGGCACATTAGTAATATTCCTAGATATCTCAACAAACAGAATATTCTATACAAAAGCTGCCACAACGTCCTTTGCATAATGAGCAGTTGCCATATCTGGCCAAAGCGCACAATTTCCTTCAGGATGCTTTTTCATTATGAAGTGTCTTAATTTAGATCTAAAACAATCTTTTTGTTGGAAAACACTTCTGAATTTACTTCCTCTCATGTCTGACAATAATAATAAGTCCCATTATCTGCCATTTCACTCCCTTCAAGTAAGATACAAATCGTCGTCGATAATGATGATCTTTAGCGGACGAAAACTTGTCACTGAGATTTCTAAGTTATGATTTTTGTTCCATTTGTTGCTTGTCGGAATATTCGAGTACCGATTTTTGTAATTTTTAAACTACATTCTGTTCCTTTATAATGTTTCTCATCTTTCCAATTTTGAATTTTCTATCCAAATTTTGACATTTTTCTCCGCTTTCTTCCTGATCCTGAATTGTTTGCCTAGCAATTCACACCCTTACAAAATGATTTGTTCAAATTTTGATTTTGTTCGTAAAACTTAGAAATAATTTTACATCGGTCGTTTTCTATGAGACTTTTCATACTTGAAAGTAAATTTCTAATAGAGACGTAATGTTTATACCGGGGGACATCTGATAACTGCCAAACTACGAGAAACAATTGATAATATTCTCATTCAACGCCCACTTTACTTGCTAAGCTATCTTGAAATGAACATTTTTTGTCCCCCTAATTTTTAGAACTCTATTCGTTCGAGCCTAGCTAAGGATTGATCAGTTTGTTAACCATATCTACAGAGTTATTTTTGTGTTAACGTCTATTCGTACCAAAAGGCGGCATGGTACAAGAAAATATGCAAGAGACTACATGCAATTTTTTCCAAAGCTAAAATATTCCATAGATCAATATTGGCCGTCGTTTGACAACTCTTTTACCACTGCATAATGGCTGCCCCTAACAAAACTTTCATAAGTAAATTAAACAAATTCCTAACGTTGAATTTTATTCAATATTTTGTAACCAATTTAAAAATAATAATTGCTTTCAACGTTGGCTTTGGAACGTTGACCAAGGAAAGTCGTTTTTTTTTACCCGCGTCAAAGGAGTACTCAACATTGGAACGAAATTAGAATCAATGCTTGTTGTACAATTACACACACTTTTTGTTCCCTTGTGTGAATACTTCGTGTTCGGTTTGAAAAGTCAAAATTTCCTATATTTCAAATAATTTATTATTTTATTCCGTTCATCCTTTTTTTGACACGTTTTCATTTGTTTAGCCTTTGTCCAATATTCAGTCAACGTCGGAAGGTGGATGTTGACGCAAACGTTGGACGCATCGTCTAGTTGCAGCTCTGCAACATCCTTCCTTTCAATGTTCAGCCTTACGTTGGAACGCGAAGGTTGGCGCAAACGTTAAACGCATTTTGTAGTACCGGCTTTACATACAAAATTGTATGTTGAATGAAAAAAGTGTATATCGTATAAAAAATTATCCCACAAATTTTGAACAGAAACTTAAGTATGGGTTTAGGGCTACTATGATTTGGATGGAGCAATTGCACAAAGCAAAGTTTACTTCACCGAGTGAATAATAACTTATTATACGCTAATAGATTACTTTACTTTCTGACGGTTTGAAGAAAAGTCACTTTCATTTTCTATATACATTTTAACTTGGTGTTTTTTAACATGATTCAGCATAAAATAATAAAACACTGGGAAATTTAAGTATACAATAATGTGGACAGGTTTGAATCAAATTTATTTCGTAGCAGAAGCTACTTCAATTCATAAATTATTCCAAGAACCATGGTACATTAGGAAACAGATATACAATGACATACATGTCGCTGACAGCTCAGTGTTAATGCTCGGGGGATTTAGACTGGAGGTCCTGGTTTCCAATCTTGTCTATAAGTAGTACTTTTTCAATTTTTTTTATTTGTCCAGAACTAAATTAGAAATTTTTAGTGGTCTTTTACTTGATAAATTGTACAAACTGATTTTTTGTGAGGAAACAATGTAATAAAGCTAAATCAAGGAAGCATCTGACAGTTGTGATTAATGGAATCATTAATCACTGTCGGGATTAACGGGTATTATTAAGGTCGAGCAAGCAGACGTATGATAGGTACATTATTTAATAGTCGTGTATAAGTTTCTTTGTATATTGATAATTACCTACGTATTAGGGTTTACTTGCACATGCGGTATAATTTTTGTATCATCATAATTTTCTCTGTTCAGTGAGGAAAGAACTAATTGTATATATAATAGAGAATAAAAACTTACTTTATCTTAATAATTCGGATGATTTTGCCTGTTTCATATATTTCTGGATATTTTTCTATCCCTATAAAACAATATATCATGCTACGCAATGAAACTATTCTTTCATTTGGAACTTTTTCTAATCTTTTCTGTACGGAAGACGGCGATTCTAATTCTCGCTTCATGAATGATTCAACAGCTCGCTTGGAAGTTGCTGAGAAATTTGATGCATTGGAAGTACTCTAAAAACTTCCATGCAATAAAATAGTCTTGTGTTACAAGCTCACACTTTTGATTTGTATAAACATTTATATATGTCTCTATCGCTCATTTTTGCATTAGTTTTTTTGATAAATTTTGTCAGATTATCTATTGTTCATAAGCATTTTTAATACGTTCTATTGAGTTTTGTAGCTAATTGTAATCATTTGTTAAAAATTTTGAGACATTTTCGTTGAGTAGAAATGAGTAAATCTGGCCATATCAACAAAATCATTAAAAACGTACAGCCTATTATTTTCATTCAAATATGGAGTTGAATAAAAAAAAATGGAAATAATTGGATTCTCAATTCAATATTATTTAAGAAAAGTAATTTATGATGAGAATAATATTCTATATTTTAATTAATAAACTATCTGCTCATAATTTGAGCCTCTTTTCTGTTTCTTCTCATGCTAATTCGAAAAACGTATTACAATATAACTTGAATTGTCACAGAGTTGATGATACTCATTAATATTCTCAAAAAATGATCAAGAATGAACGTAGATTCTAACAACGCCAAGAAAATTCATAGTAAACAGTGACTCCTCAATATTGTGAGTGTTACGCTTCCAATTTGTTATTATAGATATAGATGTTTCATATAGAAGTTTCATGGTGTTAGATCAGTATATCTTAAGATGCCAGATCAGATATTCTTGATGAAAGATTTCGAAAAATTTTGCAACAATCTTGCGAGAGGTGAATTGTGGAAACTTGAAACTATATTTCTAAATTATTGGAAATTTGATTACCAAACTGAAGCTAGTTCCATGAAAGAAATTATAAAAAAAAAACAAAAAACATCTTTCTCATTTAGAAATCATATGGACCGCGTTTTTCTTCATCTACTTATTTTGAAGTGAATCTTTGAAACATCAATGCGGTCTTCAATATCCCCTATATTAGCAGATTATGTGATGGATTATATCTTGAATTTTCTAATATCCGTTATACCCATGAAATTATTTTTCATTAAAAAGTATGTGGATGATAAATATAATGTTATCCCTTCCATTAATGAAATCGGTAATTTACTAAAGAAAAGGAGAATAATCGAAATCGTTACTTTTCTCTATAAATAATTTAATATAAACAAAGATAATGGAATTTTGATTGATTGGTATAGGAAATCAATAAGTTTCGGGAGATATATAAGTTATCAATCATATCAACCACGTATCACGAAGATTAATTCAATGAAAGAAATAAAAAATAGAGTCCGCAAAATTTGTGATCCAATATTTCATAAAAAAAACTTCAAAATACTTAATAAATTTTCCTGTGAAAACTCATATCCTTCATAACTTTTGGAACGAATTGTGTAACACACAACTGACACTGATTTTAATATCGTACCGACATCACAGTTCAACATATATACCGTCATTTCTATTTCACCGATTTATGCTCCTTTAGCATATATAAAATTAGTCACTTCTAGCTTTCTGGAATCTTGAATCAACATAATATCAAGATAGCATACAGTCTAACACTTATTATGCAATCTATTTTCACTAAAATAAAACATGAAACACCAATCGATAAATTGTCTTACATAGTAAATGAAATTCCTTATTTAAATTCTGGCAAAAAGTACATTGGTCAGTCGAAAATTGGATAACTTCTGGATAAATTGGATAACTATTATATCCTGTCAGATGTTCATTAACGACACATGTTTACCAATAAGGACACGATATGAATTATATACCAAACTTTTGACTACTGGAAAAAATCACATGTCTATTTTCAGAAACAACATATATCGCCCAAAATTATCAATGCATGAATAAGAAAAGTGACTCAAATAGCCTCAGGGTACGAAATACCAAGATAAATTTATGGAAGCAATATTCAATAAATACTCATTTTTCTGTGTTTTAAGTTTAAGTATAATATACTCTTCATCCATGAAATAGTTCAATTTTATTCGGATTCTAAAATCTTTGTATATCAGGAAACATTTTGTTAATATGTCATCGTCGATATAAATTCCTATCATGAAGCTACAATAACATAAGATAGCCCCGTCGAAGTAAACACTTGAAGTAGCTGCTGGAAATTCATATCAAATTGAGGATATCCGGTATATTCTTTTGAGAAAATTTAAATTTATCCACTGCCTTCAACATTCTAATAGGTTCTTGATATCATCAATCATTTTTTGTGAAAACGTATTGAGAAACGACAGAAAAATTCATGAATATAATTTCCCAAGGGATCCTCAATTTCTGCTAGCCCTAAATGGAAGTGGATATTACTCTGGTAAACAAACTACGACAAACGAGTGAACGATTATTCCGTATTAATCAGTGTAACAATTGAGAAGAAATTATTTATTTGGAAAAAATATCTCTCTCTTTCTTTATCCACAATTTACTTGAAGTATCAATAGGCTTCCAGTGGTGTGGCAGAATTATCACAATCTAGGCCCAGTAGGCACAAACAATGATTATAACTCATAGTTAATAAGAGAGAGTTTCAAGCAGGTAATGAAGCAAATAATTTGAAAAACAGAACAAAAAAAAACCTGCCGAAACCTTAAAAAAGTATGAAGTAATAATTCGAGTAGTTTGATTCCCTTAACCATCAGCACCAGAGAACATCATGCAAAGTTGCGTCTTACAGGCCTTCAGTTATGCTTCACATTTTGCTCAATCGATTCCAAAACATATGAAGCTAAGATCATTTAAGAGAATGACAACCAGACGACTAACTTGAAAACCTAGAAACGAAAAGATGAAAACTATGGTATGACAAGAAACCAGAAAGATGTATACTAAAATTGTGACGAGCTAGTGCAATTAAGCATATACTCTACTGGAATACATTAGAACAACTACAACTAGGTATATTGAGCTGGACATAAAACGCCAAGAAAAAGCTTAACTGCTATAGATGAGAATTCAATAAATGACTCCACATACTGGTTTCCCTAAGTTTACCGAAATATCTGATTCTTCCATTTTCTATAGACAATTCCAGTTTTGTAGCAGATATATGAATTTTATTTTATTCTTCAATTGTGGTTGAGACGCGTGTTAGGATGGGAATAAATTTTATAGATGATTTATTCGTGTTTCCCTAGTTTTCCAAGTTTGTCTTTGAAACTTATTTTAGATAAGTTTCTAGTGATTTCCAAATGTCAGTTCAAAGTTTATCACGGTGCCGTTGTGTCGACAAAACAACAAAACAAGGTCAATGTGTCGGACATATCTCACCTATCAAATCATTTCAAAGAAATATCAGTTTTGTCTCTATACTCTTATACTATATGAAATTGGGTATCAAAGACTATCGAAGTCGGTAACCCCAATTATCTGACAAAAGTTCAAATATCAACAGCGTACTTTTATTCGACGATCGCTTAGTGCAAGGGCAGTATTTCAGGAATAAATACAATAAATAAAGTTCTCATATGTTCATCATAACCCGTGTTTACATGAGAGAACCACTTAATTACATTCACGTACTGTTTCCTCGATTTCTTTAATTCTATTTCCCTGTTGAAAATAATGTTGATAATTGATAATTCTATTGTTACGGAATTAACAGTTGAAATTTTTTTCTTTTCATATTTTCGCAAGGCAAAAAAAGTTCCATTATTCCAGTAAACTGATATACCAGATTAATGAGAAATTTTAACAGATACCAAGATACGGAAAGTAACAATATAATCGACGTAGTAGAAAAGTGTTGTCCACCTCTGAAAAGTAACTTTTTTGTCAAACCGTCCCCATATATTCATTATTTTTCGGTGCATCTTCAAAAATCAGTGTATAAAAAGAGTAATAAAATATAAATGTGCTAAGGAAGCACATACAGGGTGATCCAAAAATTAAAGTACGAAATACGTGAAAGTGAAACAAACACAACCACAAATATATAACTATTTAAGACAGCAGTAACGAGTACCACGCTAGAAAGTGGAGGAAAATACTATTTAAATTTCTAATGAGATATTTTCTCTTCGTTGGTTCTAAATTGTTGCAATTGCTTCTTGGAATAATATCAAATGGGAATCAATAGATACCCAAATATTGTTAATACAGTGTAATTTGGTGTTTATAAATACTACATCATTTATGATAGTGTATTTTAATAGAGTAATTAAAAAAAATAAATCGCTATGGAGTACCGTACGTCAGTACCCACCAATTTCACTTATTTAATAATAAGGATTTGTGAAACCTGTAAGTCGCTTACAAAAAAATGAAATCAATGAAGTCCATTACTAAACCAGAAAATATGTTTTGGTTGGATGGTCTGTACTCGAAAATGTAAACAAAAGCCTTAGAACAATTTCAAATGGATTAGATCACAGATCACCTAGGTTTAGATTGATCACGACAATGTTATTTGTTCTAACCAAATTAACGTCCACTGGGGATCTGAAATTGAGCTACTACTATGACATCCTTCATGAAATATTGCCAATATAAAGTTTTATTAATGGCGCATCTTTTAAATTATTTAAAGGTAGTTCATACTGCTACCTCAGCAATGATAATTTTCAAGTTACACATCACATAATCACAAAACATGGAATTCTGAGAACTATCATTTGGAAATTTTTTAGTTGTAATATTGAGGATATCGTAAAAACACTTATTTCGATAATCGTTCAATGATAATAATAATCATCTGAACAAAAGTCTTATCATTTATTAACAAGGTGTAAATAAAACTTGAATCGTAGAAGATATATATTTTTAAACAGAATATTGCATAGGAAAATAGATATTGTATAATTAGACCTAATTCTTATAAATTTTATTCTACTTGAACATTCCTAGTGCTTATCCAGATTCGGTCACAAATGCATTACAATAATAGATTTGCACAATGTTATACACAACATTTATTGGAAGTTATTTAGAGAAATTGACAACTAACACTATACCTAATCAAAAGGATACATAAACACTAGCACAATACATCGATAATGAATAATCAATAGAAACTGTTCAATGTATAGCAACATTAAGTTTTCCAGTATTGTGTCAAATTGTCCCCAACTTGAAATCTACTTCTGCTGGCAGATGCATCTAGGACTCTGAATTTCAAGTACAAAAATGATATTCAACCTTGGGCCATCTGTGTAAACCTATGAAATAGGTAATGTGTGGATTAGATATGAACGAAGCCAGTGTAGGAGGGATTCGCAAAAGGCATAATTTCCACCCATATCATATTCATATTCAGATGTATCAAAAGTTGAATAGAATGCGAAATGAAGAGTTAAATTCTGTTCATAGCTTCCCCAAGTGATTAAGTCTCAATTAAAACTTGAAGAAAAATTCAGTCATTGATTTTACTATAACAGCACTGCAAACTATCACGAATTTTGAATATCAGATCGATTCCATTTTAATATTATTATCATTTAGCAATTATCTACGCCTTCCTTAAATCCTTTAAAATATTTGCTATTAGTAAAACTGTACTACCTGTTATATCAACAGAAATGTATCTCATTTCAGATTAATAAACAAATGTAATAATTAGCATTCACAATTCTTAGAAAACAGCGGATACATCTGCACTTTTTTTTACTTATGCATAGCGTGGTAACTCTACTGATGAAGAACTAACACTCAAAAGCACACTAGCTACAATTTTTTTCCGTTATGTCATACGTTGATAAATCCAGACAATTTCATTTGAGTATTAATGAGCTCACCAAGAAAGTTTTGAAAAGTTTGTTCAAGTATCTTCAACCAAAAATTAGGAGAATGTCAAAATATTTTTATAGACTTTTATAGACAGACTTGTACCCAAAATTTGATTCAAATTTAACTGCAGTTTAAGTTAAACAGGACTGAATCATCTCATAAAGGATATAGACTTCATAAGGCGTCTGGTATCCATAATGATTTATTGATTGATAGATTGAATAATACTCGACGCAACTGAGCAATTTGTCGAGTTTTAATTCATTTGCATAACGAAAGTGAATAAATGAGTTGATAACCTACATGAAACAACGGGTAAAAACGACGAAATAATAGAAGGCGTCAAGATAAAACTGAGCTAAATATTAAAACAACTTCAACAATTACGGAACATTTCATATTTATTGAAGCCATACGAAAAATAATTGAATTCAAATTTCGAAGAAAATTGATTTTAGTTTAACATGGAGGTACTTTCTCCTTCAGAATGAAAGCGGAACAACAAATACAAAAATTTGTTCATCTACGGATAAAATCGAGTACTGCTGGGCTAGAAAAAAATCAGTGATGTATGAATGGTACGAAAGTGCAGATATTCATGAAAATGGTGATTTATCATGTCTTATCACAAACTGTTGGAGAGACAGATGTATCAAGAAAATACTTCAAAACAAATTGCGAGAACTAGCGAAAATTAGCAAAATACCAATATTTTGTTAAGTTCTAGAATTGCGCCAGAGACAAAAGTATTTTTCTATAATAGAAACGCGTTTTTTTATGAAATAAATTTCAAAACTGGAAGAAAATGTAACATGCTATTCACCTTGTTACGTTTTTTTAAACATTTCTTTTGTTCACGTATTGTGGCACATTAGTCACTTCGGATTTATTTATTCTAACTTTCGAGTTTTTGAGGGAATTAATTTGTTATGGACCTCCCACTCCATTCGAGAAATTCAATAAAACCTCAAAATTGATTCAAATTCTTCCTCTACCTATCTAAACTCCAAGTAAAAGTAAATTTCAAAAATTTATGGTGATTTTATTCTTTGCTCACAAAAATTTCAGTTATATTTATGGATTTCCTTTTGTTTCAAGCAAATTTTGTTTAATAGTTTCCATATGAATTCGTATTTTCTATTTATTTGGGGAGCAGAACTAATAGAATAGAATAGATTCCTGTTTGGTTATATTTTAAAAAATATAAAATCAGTTTTTTCTATATGTTAGAGCATAAGCTCCTTTTGTTCAAATCTGTTCTTTCTACTCGTTCTTTCTTCCGTAATTTCCATCTGTGTTTCTGTTTCCTCCCTCATTGTATTTTTTCCCGCAGCTCTAAAGCTGCCAGGTTGGGTGTTTCCACCACAAAGGATCTACTACGAATTCCACTCCAACATCTGGGAATCCTGATGAGACTTTTTTGGATACGCAGTTAATGCGAAATTTTTTATTTTCTCAATAAATGTATATATTGCTGAAACTTTTTTTATTGTTCTTAGCAATAAATATTAATTTGGATAATGGTATCCGGGAATAGTTTTGGGTTGTTTAATTTTTATTTTTAATTCAATTCATAAGGTGTTTCCAGCACTTTTGTTATTAATTTTTAATGTCGTTGAAAGATGAATTGAAAAATATGTGCTTAAGCTTATAAACAAGAGAGAATTATGGTAGAATATTAGAAATAAAAATTCTCAGTTATGAATAGTTCAATGACTAATCAATAAGTGAATAGTAAAATAATCAGTAACACCACTTAGTAAGCCATAATTATCCTAATTGAGATTTATTAATGTATCTTTATAAGATGATGGAATAAGTTCATAATATGTTACCTAGATATCAAGAATAAAACTCAATTTGGTTTGCAATCTAATTATAATTTAATCATATAATTAGATTAGAATTAGAATCAATTTTTAACATTGACTCGCAAGGCTCGATAATACTTTATATGTGGTTTGAATAAAAAAAAAACTGATTAAGAAGCAGAATACACAAGAGTGAAATTGTTAGTTACAGCAAACAATATATTTTTTCTAATCTACCCAAGCCTGTGAATTTTTTTGAATGTGCCCAAGACTGAAAAATTGTGTTGAGTATGCGTAGCAAAGAGACGTTCAGACGCTCATAAATCGCTAATCAGAAGTTTTGAAGCACATCGTGTCTTATTAAGAATGAGCATGTCGACTGAATATAAATTCAGTCAAAAGCTTCAAATCGATTATATATTCCAATTTGGGATGAACGTTCATAAAGCTGGATAAACTGGCGGTTTAATATGATTTTAAAAAGGTGGATTTATGTCAGCATTCATATTTTTGAGAAAAAAATTCACCTCACAGTGAAATTATTTTATTTCCAGCATACCAAAAAGAGTGGAGCAGAAGCAATAGATACCAGGGATAATAAGAAGATATCATAATTATCCTATATTGTAAAGAGACAGTAGCAGATTAAGTCCTGTGAATGTGGATGAATAAATAATAGTTTTTTCCATTTTATTTCAAGAACTAGATAATGTTATTTGTTGAACCATATTAGTTTCATGCGATACAAAGATAGTTTATGTAAACCGATTGTAACGCTAAAAAACATTGATCAATATTTGCTAGTGTGCTAACATTGCAAAATAAACAATTTTCTTTTCCCACCTTAGATGTATCACTACAGTTGTTGATTCCCTATATCCTAACGGGTCATTTTTAACTATTTAAGCTTCAACTCGACCTTCTAAGAAAGTCAATTATCCACAAGATGAGGAAGACAAAAAGTTGTAGAGCCAAATTTGACAAATTTTCAAAAAACCAAGTACCCTAACAAATACTTGCTAAAAATACATAGAAATAATACTTTGGAAAGTGCGTTGAAATTAATTATTATAATGTCAATGCTACGTTCTATAATACTAACAACGGGACAACACAATTATTAGGTAGCGAAATGAGAGCAATACCAATTCTTCTGTGAAATGAGATCCGAAACAAGTAACTCTTCATTTGTCAATGGTAATTCACTCTACTTCTGCATAGTATTTTTTTTATTTTCTCACTCGCTTTTCTCGACGTCGAATGTCAGATAATGAACTTCAAATATCAAGCGTCTATAAAACTTTCAAGGTAATAATTATGGCCTAAGGCCAAGTCATGGAGCGGTATGATGTTTATTTGATATTTTTAATACATAATATTTTGAGAAAACTCATTGTAATAAAAGATCGGTATTCTATCTTCAATTTAGCTAAATATTATTGTAGATTGAAAAAAGCGTTGTGATGATATTCTTCAAGTTGTAATGAAATTAACCTAAAACAATATCAAATAAAAATTTCAAACTATGTAAATTTTTTTTATATAACTAACTAAATATATACAAATTTCAACATGTTACTATTTTTAATTTAAGAATATCTATAATATACTGAACAATTTCAACATTTGTCAACTGGCAAGTGACCCCTAAACACTTAAAAAGCAAATCAAACTAAAAGAGATGACGGATTTTTTAATAATTTGAATAAGGACAGAATGATAAATAGGAGAAGTTTTTTTGTTCAGTTTCTCAAACTATTATTTATTTCCATTCAAGGTCGGTAACTAATTCAAAAGATGGGTAGATTGCGGGCCTGATACATCCCTTTGATAAGCTGTCTTTCTAAAATTCCCGCAATTTTACTCCGATTACGAAATTGAACAAAGCGCATGTAACTTGGTAGTTGGCACTAATCATTATCGATAATCGGATTTGAAAATTTGCTTGTTGAATCTATTTTATTGTCATCGGTGCTTAATGATTGTGCGAGATATTAGATGAATCCGACGTTTAAAGTATTCAAAAATCGATTTAAAACATTCCATTACAAAACTCTCAAGCAAGCATATCAATTTAATCAGGATCATAGCACTATTTTATTAAATTACTGTATTGTTATCTGTCCTCAGTACATAATCTGATGTTTTGAGTTAGGTTTTGAGTGCTGAAAAATGATCTCAAACATACCGTTACATACAAATATACATACCAAACTAGTGTAGAGGTGTACTAATGTATATGTTGTTCACGTAGAAGAATAGCACATCCATCGATTCACGAAATAACGTAATCCATAATGGAATTTGTAAATCATTTTTCCATATTTTAATGTTATAGATTTATTAGTTCAGTATGCTAGAACAGTATGAAGTCATAACTCGTAGTTTATTAGGTGTCAAATATCTTCAAATAGAAGCTGGAAAAAAAATTTTGTTTTAGATATACGTTACTAACTGGAATTAACGCAAACAGGAGATTATCATTATGTCCGATAGTTAAGCAGCCATTAAGGCTCTAAGCTCCAATATCATAAAATCCAAATTCAGTTGGGATTGCCTGGGAAAATTAAACGAGCTAGGCAAGAAAAATAAAATTATCCTATAATGGACCACGGGACGCATCGGAGCGAAGGGAAATGGAATAGCTGATAAGCTGGCTAAAACAGGGGAAGGCAAGCACTTCAAGGGACTTGAAGGGGAAAACAAGGTAGACTAGAAGCAAAACCAATTATTGGGACATCTACAAGGGCTGAGACAGGCAAAGACTCTTCTGGGAAACTATAACAGGAGTAGATCTGCTGAATGTATCAACCAATACTAACAGGAGTTCTATCGAAGCACTGTCGCCTCAACAAACATCTGAAGACGCTAGCCCTAGCAGATAATACAGGCGTGCAGGTTTTGTTGGACGAAACCTCTATTCACATTCTCTCGAAGTGTGAAACACTAACGAACTCCAGAGCACTACATCTGGAAGCGTATAAAATAGAAGCCAAAGATCTCTGGCAATTAAAGTCATCTTACATTCTGGACTTTTTAAAAGGAGTAGGATTAATGGATTAGCTGTAAACACAGGCTTCTCCAGTATCGCAGCAAGAAAGGGGGGCACAATAGGTCCTTTGAGTTACTATGTATACGAGACCCCAAATCCATACATACATACAGTGACATTTTTCTTTATAAATGTTGGATCTTCATTTTTACATATGGCGTGAATAAATGGAAAACTTTCAAGAACGCGGTATTCAGGTCTTCGCTTCGATAGGCGATAACAGTCATATTGTGCATTGTATTATATGAATTCTTTTATATTGAAAAACCGCAAATATTTATAATATACTTATAGTATAGTTTTTAATCATGGAGTTAATCTCATAGAAAAAAAATTCGAATCAAAAGCTCGTGTAAATTAAATTTGTTCGTTAGTGCTATCCTTCATTTTGTATCAGAAGATACTTGGAAGGCTGCTTTGATAGTGAAGCCTCACTTGTCGCTAAATTCGATTTTTTATCAAGTTAATAATATCTAATATGAGATATGTTTTAATGACTCTAGCATGGAGTTGTTTTTCACGCGTGTGTGTGTGTCCACTTGTTCATATTTCGTTTGGTTTTTGTCGTAAAATGGCTACCTAAAAACAAATATACCAAGCGGATAGATAGAGGGACGTGTACAACTGAGCTTACATTATTTCTTATCTGTGGCCATTTTGCCAATGAAATCAAGGTTTAAGGAAATCACCGCAAACCTATAACACTATCACTAATGGTAAGGTAGAGCTTCGGTCTCACCTGATAACGTTACGAGAATCATTAGAAAAGGGAAGAGCTTGTGGAAGGCTGTTGCTGTTAGCTAAAGTGACTTATGTTATCTTTTTTTGTAAAAAGTAAGCCCAAAAAGGTAAACCCTATAATACTCGATTAGTTCGAGTGGTGCATACCGTGTGGAGATGCCTGTAGATATTGATCTTGATCTTTTAGAGGTTGTTGTAATAAAAGACGTGCTTCGGTAGCTGATTCCACAGGCTTGCACTTTAAGAAAGAAGTCCGGAAAAATTAGTTAGTCTTGCAAATAGATGAGATTATGTTGGATAGCTCGGAAGAGCTATTACCTGCCGTGGTAATATCAGTAAAAAAAGTCATCAGCAAAATTTAGTCTTTAGAAATAGAATGAAATGGTAACAGTCACCTATTAAAATATGGAAACGTCTAATTGAAAATATTCTTTGTACAGCTACATAATTATTTTTCTTTTTGTAATCTATTCAAAATTATCCAGTCATCAATGGCGCATTATATAATTATCCCACATTAGAAGATGAACCAGAAACTCAAATTCAAATATCTCAAATAAAATCTTGAAGGAAATCACTGATTCAATCTTAGTTCTGTGTATTTATTGGGTTCTAATTGAAATAAGTTCTCACTTCCCTGAAGATATAATAGGGTAAGATATTTGTAAATAACCGACGAAATTACTAATTCATTCAAATATCATAGTTTATATCATAGTTTATTATTATTTGTCTAATTTATATGTACTTCCCTCATGTTATAAATCATTAGTTCATAAATATTATATTTCTAATACTAATTACACCATTTTTTCAATAATTACTCTCACATATTGTATCACACATATTATTTTGAAAAGTATGCTTCGTATAACTGTTTATAAAAAATTTCTCATCAGTTCACATTTATTGAATTCGCCTTCATAGGACGATTGGAAAAATGATTCTTTTATGTTGTGAAGTCGAACAATTCATAATTTTAATAAAAATCATTCTTTCGCCGTTGGATACGGATTCAAATTGAAATAGCGATTGAAACATATTGTGCAGTTGTTAAACAGGACAGGTCTTTTTTTCTTTCTCGATTATTTTTTTTTGCAATCGAGATTACGATATCCATAATATAAGTTTATGAAAATCAGTCAATTATACCAGTCGCAGTAAAGTGAAACGTACTACCCTATACCTCTTTCTAGAACTTTGGAACATGTACTATTGGAAACATGTTTTTAAAAGACCAAAATAGACTAATGGGGTTAAATTCACCAGAAAATAAAATAATAACAAACCCAGAATTCATAGTATTGTAAGGTAAGTACCAGGTATATAATGTATAACGAGGAACCAAAATATTGGAGATGGCAGCAAATTTGAAAAATCCGGTAAGAAGAGTGAATTAGTAGAAAGGCTCAAAGTGGCACTGTTTAGTGACGGATATGATCCAGAAACTTATCTATTCAAATACGAGTTCTCAACCCTAATATTGTCAATATCTTGGAAAACATTAGATTTATCACTTTCAAAATTCAACATTCAATTTGACGCTTGATATTTCTATCACTTATCTTATGTCACTATTTCGATCACTTTATTATGTATGTATATATTTTGGACAAAATGGCACTCTTGAAAACTGATATATTTCACATTGATTGAATTCATATTAACTTCTCTCAAATAGTGCCGTAAGTCAAACAATCAAAAGTTATCCTTTATTTAGCTATAAGTGCCAGAAAACTTATTTCAAATAATTTCATGTGAATAGTTTCTATATCGGAAACTATTTCAGTTTTTTGGTTACTATTCGAAAATTGCAAAGTTATTATTTGAAACACTTATAACTCGATAGTTTGTTTCTTTGTTTTATGACACTAATCGAGAGGAGTTGTGATGTGATAACATTCAATTCTGCACGATATAACGATAAACTTAATTTGGAAATGGAAAGAAAAGAAAAATAAAAAAGGGATGATCCCAACAGAATGTTCTCCTAATCTGCTGTTCCGCTCAACCTCTTGTGAAAATTTATGATTTTAAAGTCGCGAATATGTATGTAGATGGCGTATTTATCGAATACAGTACTGATTCAAGCACCCACCGTCGTAAATTTCCGATTCTCTGCCTCCAAATCGAATAAAGATGTTAATTTATTATAATAGAATGCTTTTCAAGCGTCACAAGGCAGAACGACTAAAAAAATTAACTCGCAATCGTTGAAAAATAGAAAAACCCTTAAATATTTGACTTTGAATTCAAATAAACCTCACATAAGTAGAGCTCTCTTTTTTGTAAAATTTATTCGTCGCAACGCGCTAATGTAAGAATATTTAAAGTAACATCTTTTTGTTCATCCATTTCTAGTGATGTGTTTTTTTGAGATACATGACACAATATAGACTATATCCAAAATTATTTATAGAGGTGAATACACAATAGTTGATCAAGGAAAAGTGATGATGTCCAAAATCATTTCTCAAACTTTAGACACTCTCTCCTCCCATCCTTTCCTTTTCATCACTTTTCTTCTCAATTTTGATTATTGTTTTTTTTTGAGTCTCTCACTTTGTAGCACTGTTTTCGGTATCATATCTTTGAATAGTCTCGCAACAAGTTCCATCCATATAACTATTTGTCATTTAATGAACATACTTAATCTAAGTTCTCCACTTTAGTATGCTCAACATAAGTACTTTCAGTATTCATGTCTCGCATGCATGTTGCGATGGGATCGATTTATATATACTCCTCTCAATTTTCCCTGAAACCTACTTTGGTTTGTGCTTTTATGGTTCAAAACTTCTCAAAATCTTTGGCTATTCTGGCTTTCAGTTCTAGTTCTTTAACTTCCTCTTCTTCTATTATTATTACTCTAGACGGATAAAAAATTTTGACCCTTTAAAACTCATACTTTAAAACTTTGTTTCTATCTTGTTGCTGGAATATTCCTAATCATCATATATTTTGTCTACTCTGGATTTATCTACAATGGAAACATTTTTGTGTCCTCCTCCAATACAATATTTGTATAGAAGTCGAATTGAATAGATGTTATGGTCATTGTACATAATAATAATAATAATTTAAAAAAACGTCAAATTTAAACGACATTTTTTAACATGAGAACATAATTTCTAACTTCAACCTCTTTTTTTATTGTGAGTGAGAACTCAAACGGAATGAACTTAAATACTGTTTTTTGATTATAGTAGATATAAGAACTTATTAATACGTAATTATGTTATTGAGAGCTTTTTCATCTTATCACAGAAATTGAAGTATGAAATATATCAATATCAACATGGTTGCAAACTGAGTTGAAGGATTAACGATACCTTGTGAACTGGTGAAATATATACTTGTATACGGTAAATATTGAGTTTTGAAAATTGATTAGAGATATTTACTCACAGTTTTTCAACATCAGATATTCACTAATTATGATTCAAACTATGAAAAATAGTTTCAACTAAAATCAGGACTCCTCTTCACTGGTAAAATCTGAATCTACCAGATCATGTTTAGATATTGCGGAGGAATCATTCTTTGGAAGGTGCATTTGCATTATCAAGCCAAGTTTGTCGTAAGTTTTCATTTCAAACCACAAACATTTCGGTATAAAAACGAGACAGCAATTGCAAAAATAGTGAGTTAGAATTATTAGATGGAAGTGATGTGAAAGATGATTTAGGTCTATTGATATCTTGTTAAAAAAAAAAAAAAGATTTCCTTGTAACTTCCATTATTTTGCATTAAGAGGCCACCATTTTTGGTTGAATGAATGTTGAATAATTGTAAGAACTTACTGTATCAATTTTTGCAGCATTGATAAAGAAATTCTGATTATTTTTTGAGATTTTTATGTGAATTCCATTTATTTTATTTCTATACAAATTCAACTAATTTTTATAATCAGACTGGTTGTTTTTGAGTGATTTTTAAATTTGTTTTTTTTTAATGAACATACTTGTCAACGTTATAAAACCAACTGTTGTTTTCAGTCTCCAAATGTTCTTGATTTTAGGTCTCTTCTGTTTTCAATTGACTTTTCTTAATAACTTTTGGAATACAGATAAAAATTGACGTTTGGACTCCTTTTAGTCTTATACTCGTATATATATATTTTGATGAGAATGAAGTCGGAACGTCAATTTTTTATCAATCTTTTAAAAATTATTTAAAAAAACTAATTTTGAATTAGAAGAGACCTAAAATCAAGATCATTTGAAAACATTAATATATCAAAAGGTCTAAGAATTAAGGAATTGAGTCATATTGTAAATGATAAGAAGTAAAAACGCATGGTTATGAAATGAAAAATTTGATAGCGCCAGTGTTGTTATTTATTAGCCTTGGTGAGATAAAACTTTTCTCTCAAACAGTCGTGAGTATTGGCAAGTATTTGGATTCTTACGTTAAAGGAGAAAACATCTTTTCAGCATGAAAAATTGGAATAAACATTCTGTACACAAAAATAGATTAATTATTCTTGTGCTGGCTCTCTTTTATAACTCACGAGCCACGGTAAGACTAATGATAAGTAACATCCTTTAATCCAACATGATTATGTAGTTCTTGTTCGTTAATCCATTTTCCATTTGCCAGCACATTTCATTTGTCAAATGATTTTATCAGATCGTGTTAAGTCATTTATCTGATAGTTGGAACCACTGAGAGTAATTGTTTGTGAAATTTCTAGTTTATTTCATTATCGGAAATTGAGAAAATGAGATTTTTATCATACATGACCTATTGATTTATCAAGTATTACTTCATTCAAAAAAAATCATGGAAACGAAATAAATTAGGACTAGCCTGCGGAATAACAATAAATGGGACACCAGAGACCAAGATGTGCTAGTAGTAATCCCCAATATCAATATTCATATTTGAGTTTTTTCATGAACCTAGAAAAATGATATGAAAGATAATATGAAACTTGTTGACTTCATAATTTTCTATACGGATGTCTCTATAATCTGGAATTTCCATTCACATATAGGGGACCGTTCTACACTTCGATGAGCAATCGATGGATAAAAATAGAAATATTTTCATCAAGATCTGTACATACAATGAGCTGAGAATAACCAATAAAAACTTTGCACATGAAAAACATTCAATTACATATTTAGAAATAAGAAAGGTAACAATTCAATCTCGATTATATATACACCAATAGATAAATAAATCTCCAACAAATATTAGAGAAACAACACACCAAATTATATATTCGTAACAACAAAATTCAACGAAGGGTTGTTAAAGAAAGAATGCACGGATGTATTATATAAAAGGGCACTAAATGGGACCAAATGAGAAGATATAATCATACAGGGCAATGAACTAAAAATTTAGCACAAAGTACAACATATGCTACTAAAGAGGAACATTATACCGTTCACAAGCGAAGTAAAGGAATTGACAACAAAAGACGTCAAAAGGACAGATATATAAAATACATTTATAATAGAATGAGTGTGTAGAGTAAAAAACGATTAAAAATTGAACAAAAAACTGTATATGATATATAAAGAAAGAGTACTTGAAAAAAGTCATGGACGAAATGAAGGCATATTGATACGGTGGTCAGAGAAATGTGAAAAGCATGCTACGTGATACAAAAAGCAGGTTACGAAGGAAGTATGGGTCAAGTAAATAACATTACAGAAGAAGTACTTTGGAAACACATAAACTATTTATAATGATGATAGTATACCGATAGAAATATCAATAAATAATAATCATAAGTAATCGGAAATAACACTGGAGGAAGGTTAAAAAGCGAAAAGAGAATTTGTACCTAAACTAATCCAATCAAATTAAAAGAGTGAGGAAAAAACTAGTAACGTAAACGTCCGATCTTCTGTCTACCAAAACAACAAAAAAATGTATCTACTGTAGTAGTAATATATCGATAAAATACAGATAAATGTTTCAAGTCTATAGTAATTATAGATTTAATATAACATGTAGAAATCGAGAGAATTGAAGCTGAATATTATGTGACAAGAAATAAAAATAAATGGCCTTTCAGCATATTTTGCAGCTCTCTCAATATCAACCATCAAAAAAGCCGGGTAATAGATATATTGATGCAATACAGAGGATATTTTGAAACGGACATGCCATGCCTCATATTTGTCTGTGTTCTGAGATTCCAACCTTACTTTACCAACTAACTACAATACTATCACATTATTTTCTGCCAAATTCAAATCTAACTTTTGTTTTCTATGAGAATCCAATTCGCTCAATATAACTATTTAAGTCAATCATCAATATTTAAATAGCAAGGAGCACAATAATAATTTCGTCAAGTTTCTGCACATATGGAAGTAAATGTGAACGAAGTATAAAATTGAAATTTATTTATTTCTGGCAAAAATTATATAACCATCGTACACAAAACGTCTGTACATACAAGAAAAAATATGTATGATTTATAATTTCAGAATTTGGAATAAGAAGTAACCTAACATTCGCAGATTACATAAAAAAGTTTCTATATCTCTCATGAATTTACAGATCCAGATGATTCTTTAGGTTGGATATAAAATTTTTAAATTCCTAATAAGCCATTCATTTCCAAGCCTTTCAAAAATACTGTGTCGTGAATGGAAAATTCTCCGACTAGTACTCAAATGTTAAAGAGATTGAGTTTTTGTGTAATTATTCAGTATTGTCCATATTTTGAGAATTATTCCGATATTTTGAAACATTTTTTCGATGTTATTCACATAGATACGTAGCGCTCATAAATCCAGCTCAAAGAATTCATTCTTCTACACAAAATTGCATTCTCTTATGAATTAAATCACTCAAATTTCTTTTATTCAACTGATTCATTTGTTGAATATTTGTGATAAACCAAGAATTTTATCAAACCAACGAAATAATTGATGTATTACACAAGATATCTTTCATCACATTAACAAGTACCTCTATTATCAGTAATCAATGTTCTGTCAGATTTTTTTTCAATTCTGAAATATCTGAAGGCGGTATGGCGTATATTTTTTTATAAGTTATTGGACGACTTTTCCCAATTCAAAGCCTTGGAAAATGTCTAAGACACATCTATCATAATGTGAGGTTCATAATCATGTTCGATACTTAGTTGGTCTTTGCGCTCTAATTTCACACTTTTGCATCGATTGTATCAATAAAAACATATAAAGACTAATAGGGGACTGCCCATAAATTACGTAACGCCTTGACAGACAGACAGACTAACAACAATTTGTTACGGTATTGTTACGGATAGACAGAGGGGTTTTTCTTAAAATGTAACGTAACATTTTTTAAAATTGAATTGAACGATCCTAAAATTTAACGAATTGGGACAATGTTGATATAGAAAATCTGAATATAATCAATTATTATGAACTTGAGAAAAATTCTATTCCAGAAATTCATAATCTTGAAGAGTGGTTGGGAAATCCTTTTACCGAGAATACGAAATGATTTTTATAATTATACTGATTAATCTAAAATGAGTGTATAACTTAAGATACGCAAAAGACATGTTTAATAATCCAAATTCTAAAATTAATTTATTTTTAATAAGACAAAAAATGTATCAGAGCAAATCATCTCAGTCATATAATATGACATTAGATAATTTCGTCTACAACTAAGAACGTGTGAGAATTAGGAAACTAAAAAATTGAACATTATTGAAATTTGATTATTTTGATATAATTACTATCAGTCCCTCGCACTTCCAAAATTACGAAAAGTAAATTTCTGTTCATTTAGATTGTGATATCTGTATCGAACAGATCCGTTGAAAAACTGAAAAACTCAAATTAGCTCTTCATCAAATACTAATTTTGTTTCAAACGTAGGATCTGCAAACACTCAATCGTTTCTACGCTTTGTGTCAAACAAAAAATTCTCTATCAAAATTCCAGTGCTTTCTGTAATAGAATTGGAATTAGATACCCTACTACAGACTTGTCAGAAGCTTCTCAAATTTGCAGTAGCCTTCTGTTTAAACATCATTCGCCTCTTTTCAATCGAGAGTCATGCTAAAGCAATTCAATAAATATCGTTTTATATAATTTAGTGCAATAAATTGGGTTAAAAGTATCGAAATATGTCATTGTCTACAAATTTGAAAACATAGAAAGTTACTACTTAGTGGAATGTTATACAAAAAGTGTCTGTATCGATTCCAAATCGCAATTTTACACACAAAATAATAATGTACAGGATTATAAAAGTAACGAAACTAAATAAATTACCCTCATGAAAAATCTGAATGGTCATTCAAAAGTTTCGCTAGCTACCTGAAAATATGGCATCGAGATATTCATCAATAGTTCTTGTGAAATGGAGAGACGCGCCCATATTGTTGAAATATATAGATCATAAAACTTGATTTCCTAAAATCTCTACCTATATTTCACGTTTTTGTGCATTTAATATATCTTTCTCTATTCAGAGATTCAAATATCTACCATTTTCTCAATTCACCTCGCTACTCATTATGAACTTCATATTGAGAATACTCAAGGAAGATAACTTCCATCTACTTATCCACAAAATTTCAATCTTGTGCATTTTTGAGCAGTTTTTTTTTTCATAAGTAGATACCTGGGCAATTCATGACGTGGCTTTGAAAGTGGAGGTTACTGGAGTAGAAATGGATATTATGAGTCAAAAATCTTCATTGTCCAGCAAATTTGTAGGTCGATTTTTATAAGCACACCCTCGAAAATTTTAAATGAGAAATGGGGTCAGTACAATTAAATGTACAAATTGACCATATTTTTTACATGTCATGTTTGGGTATTTATTATGAAGAATCTCACAAACCTTCTTTTGAGTTCTTTTTTTATTACCACATGATCCATTTGAATAACAAAGTTCATTATTTTTCTGGAAAAAGGAAAGATCTGACATCAATATAGATACAATAATAATGCCGGCCGTATACAAGACCCTTGTATACAAAAATTTATAAAAATCATTAAATTGAACTCACTCGGTATATTTCTCAACACCCCTCAGTCAAGCACCTCGATTTAAACTAAAAACAGAAGATGTACCCGAGGCAACCGAAATGGCAGGTACGAAATACCTTATATAACATGTATGAACAAAGTAAGTGAATAAACATGGTAAACAATAATATAATAGCATCCCATGTTCTAACTGTTAGATTGAAGTCCGCCCACACTTTAAATAAAATTAGGGAAGATAGGAATTACTCTTCCTAAGGTTTTTTTCATTTATCGAAGCAGTGCTGGAAGTCTGCTTTGGTGAGTGCCGTTAGGAGCTCTGCCGTTTTTTGCTTTACCGCTACCATAGACTCAAATCGGATCCTTTTCAAACCTTTCAAGGAAATTTGGGCTGACCATTTGACACAAGAGCACCAACTTCGCACAGACTTTTGTCATGTGTAATTCCTTGTGTAAAATGTTTCTAACCGTTTTTTTTATCGGCGTTTACAGCCTCGGCTATCATCCGGATGCTCATTTGACGAACTGCACAAACAATTTGGTTGATTTTGGTCACTGTTTCCGGAGTTGAAACAGTCACAGGGCAACCTAGGCGCTGCTCATCTTCAGTGCTCTCTCGGCCCTCACTAAAGCGCTTACACCCGTCAAAAACGCGCACGAGATAGAGAATTGTCCCCATAGACCTCTTACTATAATTTATAGCACTCAGATGGGTTTTTTCCATTTTAACGAGAAATTTGAGAATTTTTCGTCACAAATGGTTTTCGGCATAAGAAAAACACACGTTGGTTTCAAACCGCTGCAGCACCAATATTATAATAGTGACGGAAACGTGTTTTGGGACTTGTATAGACAAGATATCAGGATACCAAACGCACTACTCGTGTTTCACCTCACTCATCTAGGGCGCCCTCTAGGCGCGCAGTCTCGTTATTTAATAGCCAGACCTTCTATGTATACACTCTAGAAAAAATAGGTAACAAAGTGTTACCTTATTGTGTTAGGCATTGGAAATAGAATATATTTAGCTCCATATAATGTTTTTAGGAAAATATGTTAATGTCAAAACCATGAATGATGAACTAAAAATTGATGGATTTATTCATCGATACTTTTATTAAAAAAGTTTTGTCAAATATGTTGATGTTAACCATATAGATAAAATGAAATTTTATTTAAAAGTTAAACTTTTTTCTTATTTACCACTTCGTAAGAGGCCGATCTTTGGAACATTAATCATAATGATTATTTCTACTAAGTACACAAAAATTTTGATTTTATTCATATTAATATTGATGCTGATGTATTAGTCATGTGATGGAAGACCCCCGTCGTTTCTATTGTAACTTTTCCAGTTTTTAACAGACATCTTTTCCAGGATCTCAACACGATAACGTTATTGAAAATTATAATTATCATTAAAATTTAAACTGAGGCCCTAGAGTAACGGAGAAATCCATTTTTTCGTACTTATGAATGAAATTGAAAAAGCCTGTAGCAGGTTAATTTTAATATATATGAAACTATACATTTCAAATGAAATTATCCATCTGCCTTATACGAGAGGTTATAATTACTTCTATTAAGGATTAAAATGAGTTTTCCAGTCTCAATTCAGCAATAGAGCACTTTTTAACCTCAGACATTTCAAGAATAATATTTTTTTTTTACTTAAAAATTACTCCATTTAATATTCGTTCAATCAGATTCACACAGGAAATGTTTAACAAGGGTCAAGATTTTGGGTCATATTAATCCAGATTTTACAACAATCACAGATCAACAATCGTGCACTAACTTCCAGTTATTCTGTTACAGATAATAAATTCAGATGAGCCGGATTTTTGTCTGTGAGGTTATCTAAAGACCTATGTTGAACACCCGCTATGGATATAGTGCAATAACTCCTAGCTTGCTCCAAATAGTTTGTCGTAAATTTGAGAAGCGATTCCACAATTCGAACATGTAATTGAGTGATTCAAAATCAAATGTGAACATCTCATTAATCAATATCGATAATTCATTTGATGGGATGTATTCTGGCTTGACTGTGGTTCACTCTATATATGAATCATTAATGTAATATAGCTATTTTCGGATGTCTATTTGGGGTAGGTTCCTCTTACAGACTAAATTGTTCCTATATTATGATTCAAAACTATTATTTATACCATTAGATTTATTTGAAGTTATCTAAAAAGAGAAAAAGTTATTTTTTCCCGGATATTGAATAAACACATTAGCAAAGATAGTTATTACATTTCAGAATATTTTATTATACAATAAAGTGATATTTCCTGAATATTGGAAGTTCAGTTATTAAATGTGAATTGCATGAATGACAGATTCCTGAAACTTTTCTGGACAATAGTCGAATTTTCTTGTGTTGGAATTATATATCTTCCTTCCATCACAACTCCCGTAGATATCCTGGTCCTTAGTCTTTATGAGGCGATCTTCGAAATGTATATGAGTTAGTCATTAGCCATTTGCCAAGGTGAAGAAAATTACGCGCTGTTTAGGAAACTTCATAATACTGGTTTTTACCCACAACCTGATTGATACATTTACTATTGTGGCGGCGATCCTTTGCTGTTGATGGGTGAAGGGCTACTACAACTACAAATCTCCTGTTGACATCATGTTTTGTTTCGTTTAATAACGTTTCCGAATCTTCAATATCATGTAATGTTACCTGGCTGATTATACAAATTTGATAACCTCCTGCAATCTCAAAAACAAAACTCCTAAGAATCGCAGCTTTTTTGGGCTTGTAAACTTCCCCTTTTTGTTTTAGAAATGTAATTAGTTTGAAATATGTTGGAATGTCTATATTATTATTGGATATTAAGATACTTTTTATCATTGAATAATTCGAGCAAATTGTTGATAGCTTTCGTTGTTTTGACCAATTTCTAAAAATAAGCCAATAACACCGTCTCCAAGTGAGAACTGCATCTTCGATTCCATGAATCTTGAATAGGCGATTTCGAAAATTAGCTGGCAATAATTTTTGTGACGTTACTTGGGCTACTTCTACTAATTCCGGTGAAGTAGAAGTGAACTCGAAATCAGACATTTTTTATTTCATAGTAATGAAAATAACTTCTAAGTTAACAATTTCTGACGTAAATCATAAAATTAAATTCACAGATATTTGAATTACTTTAAAAGTTTTTGTCTTCCTCTGCTGCGCGTCGGACAATACAACCGGAAGTTGAAATCTAGTAATTTTTTCCCTTGTACATATAATAAATGAGAACCGATTATTATGGTTGATTTGCAAAACATATCGATAAATTGGGTCAACAGAAATTGAAATATATTTCTGCTTGTAATGGAATGACAACAATATGTAGTAGTAGTCCATTTCTACAATTTTTGAATTCTTATACCTTCTTATACACGTGTTCTCAAATAAATATTTTCTCGAATTTAGTCGGATTTCAATAAATAACGTGCTTTTATACAGAGATATTTATCTTTATAACATTTCGAGTCGACTTTGGCCTTTACCAAAATATGTACGATCCCATTGGAGATATGCGTTTATATTTGGAAGTACATCACATTTCTTACCTGTAAAAATAGCTCTGAATTCAAAATATGCCAGAGAAAAATGCATCCTCAGAAAAGTAAATCTAAATTGATTTTTGGGTAACTTTGTAGAGGTATTGATATTACATCATTTGCATATTCTTCAGAATTTGCTTTGGGTAGTTCAGCTAATTCCACATGGACTTATAATCTCGACACAGATATTGGAGAATTATAGGAATAATAGCAATTTCATTGAAGCCGACTTTACTTGCTTTTACTTTCAATAAAGTAAAATATGAATATGTATTGTTTTATTCATAAAAAATATGAAGAGATACTACAAAAAAACCTATTTCAAAAATTTTTCAAACGGAATCGAATACAGGGGAAAGAGAATTCTTAGAAATGGTTCACATTCATAAGAATGAGAAAGCTTTAAATGATAAAAAAGACCCAAATAAAACTAAAAATAATTTAATTGATGACTGCTACTACTTCGTAATGAAATACGTAATTAATAGTTACGAAGATTTTCCCGATGAATCTTTGAAGTCCTTATAATGTATTTAACAGTTGTTAATATAAAGCCGAAAATTAAAAGCTAGTTGTAGGAAAAACATTCTCACCTTAACCCTAGGCTCATGACTTTCGCTGTCAATGTACTGCTTCAGACTGCTCTTTATGGAATTTATGCCTTTATCTGGTTTGTAGGTTTCATGATTTTACGTAACCTAAAATTTTCATTATATTTGATTGATATGAGTATAAAATCTGGAAATATTTCAACTCTAATGTATATGTTACCCGCAATCAAAGAAAATACTATTTTTTCCCAAGCCTCCATAATTGTGTGAGATTCATCATTCTTCATTCAATCAAAATGTAATTGAATTCTTGGTCTCAATAAATCCAAATTCCAAATTATTCCTTCTTGCAACTGTTATGATAAGGATGCTTTTAGTAATAAAGAACCTTCACATTTCCATGTTGTGAATATTAAAGAGGATCTGGTGCATTATCGAACGTTGCTATTCATTTCTGTTAAAATATCTATCGACTTCTAAAACAAAACATGATCAAACCATGCATTGAGACCAACCGTTGCTTTTTTATAACCCATCTAGTGAATGTTTTTATAGCCTACTATTTCAAATGAACGTATGTTTTTAGATCTGTTAATAACCAATGTTTTCATTATATTTGATATCCTCAGCTGAATATTTTTTCCGGTAATTCGGTCTTATCAGCATGGGAGTCCTAATTAGAAGTATGAATCAGTCGCAGTTATTCCAGCAAATTGTTCGGAGTATTATAAGGTCTCTGAATAAATATTCCACTCAAGGCTTGCGAAAAGCCATCATTTCTCCAAAAAATTGAAAAATGACTGATTTTGACAGAAGTGTTTAATAAATAATCAAAGCTTCATTTGTAATAGAATAGATATCAATTGGAATCTCTTAAATGTGCATGTCCTATGATAAATAAATGATTTTATATTTCATCTTTGGTTTCTAAAGATAAAAATTATAATTTTATTTTTACAATTACACAAACTTCACAAAACCTAAACGTAGAGACACCAAAATTATACGATACGAAAACTTATGAGATTTTTCGCTTGCTTTCTGATAAAATGTCCAAACAAACTTCACGGATGGATGCTAAAAAGTTGTCTTTATTTCCAAACTCGTAGTTTCCGTAATCGATCCCCATTTCCGTCCTGCTAACCCTGTAAATATAGTTTAGTCGGTTTCCCCTAGGTTTCTCACTGTTTATTCATTGCAGTTAACCGTAGGAACGACCGATAAGTTAGCATTCTCGATATTCTTCTCTAAGTTTCTCTTCATCTATTCTTGTACTGTACCACGGAGGGGAGTTGGTACTCAGATGTCTTATGATTATACCTTTTTGTTTTAATTGGGTGTCTTTTTTCTGCCTTCTTAGGGTTCTTAGGACATCCCTTGTAGTCGGCCGAGAACTCTTCCTCGCAGTTTTGACATTTAGATTTTTCGGTCTTTCTTAGGATGCAGTCCGTTGGCCTATGCGATCCTGCGCATATCACGCTTCGTACCTCCATATTACTCATACTTTACTCTTGATTATATTCTTCAATCGATCTTTTTTACTCTACCACCGTTATTTTTTGTGGCAGAGGTTTGTTGTTTTTTTTTTTAAGTGCAGATTTAATCACTATTGAAAAAACTTGATAGAAGCTTATAGGTATTATTCGGATTTTCATGCATTCGGCTGGTAAGCTGCAGCATTTTTTCAATTTAAAGCCAAGGTGTCAACTGCTAGTCTGCTTCTATCCCTCTAGTCGTTATTTTTTCAGTATGGTTTCCCATTTTAATCTGGGCATCAGCTTGCAGACCGAACGATCGGGAACGTCAATATAATCTATGATTATAGATAGGGCTCTATTCACCTAGAGTTCAGCCTAGATTTTAACATGAGCCTCTTCTACTGCATTCTCCACTTGCTGTTCTCCAAGCTTCTCCATAAGCTTCGTCGAAAAGATTCCATTTTTTCAATAGTTTCCAACAGTAAATGAATCCTTTCAATCCGATTATACTACTGCTACACTAGATAATTGTACTATTCTAGATTCCATTAATTTTATAAAAAATAGAAATAGCCACAAGTCAAAGGATTGAAAGAAGTGAACAACGAAAAAATGAATGATCGTAAAGAGAAAGAGATGGATAACTTCACTTCTGCACAAAGCACCGACAAAAATAGTGATAAGTAATGAGTAATTCCGTCACTAAAATAAGACGTCTTGAAGCATGGGACGCAGATAAATTACTGATCTGATATTTTAAGAGATGACCTGAAATATTGTATCAACTACTTTATCCTCCTACTAATAGTCAATCATGGATATTTTTAATTTACCCTTATAATAAGTAGTATTGATGGATAATCAAATTTTCAAGCTTCCAAACCAAAAGCAATTCCTATGGAAAATTAAGTTGATGGAGTCATGTTATCAATTAATAGAATTTTTTCCATTAGTTCTTCAACATTCCATCATAATTTATTCAGTTTTTCACTGCAAATTTAACAATAAGAAATATAGAAATGTGAGGGAAACGTTAATGATGGGTAATTTATAAATGAATTCTATTTGTATTCATAAGATGTAAAGCTTCACCATGAGACAAGCACTTAAGCATTCTTGTAGAATGATTGATAATCAAATTTGTTGTTGTGGTTCAGATTTCAAATAATATCTTATAACTTAACAAATTGTAATTTTCACTCACGTCAACTGAAATTGCATTTCATATTCATAAATGGTGCTACGCATTATTTGAACGATAAATAATATATTATGCATCGTCATAAACTAATAATAATAAGTTTATCCCAAAAAATTGGAGTTGTTATTGAGAACCTAGAGCGTTTTTTTGAAATATTTTGGCTCATAACGTGAAGTTATTAAGTAATTTCAAACTGTAATGTATAAAATATAAAACAGTTTTCAAATGTACTATTTGGGAATAGTAATAAAGATCGATCGCTCTCTGCAAATTCAGATAATCATTTCTCTTAACGCTATGGGAGGTTGATGATTCTTTAATTTCGCCCTTTGTGTCTGGATGTTCAATTGATTGTGATATAAATTTGATATTACCAAATGTATATTACCTACTTTTGTTCACCTCAAAACACACCGTTACATGCCTCAACCTGAATGAACTAAATATTGAACATATGTGTTTTTCCTTGATATTCCTTTACAAAATTGTGATCATTGGAATTGACTGTCCTGAATTGATTTTAAGAATAAATACTTCTTGGGTTGCCATACGATGTAATTCTTCACTCTATTTTCTAGTTGTTAGAACTGATCTACTCAAGTTCGCGTCTGTCTTTGTATAGAATGAATCAACTCACTGTCATATGCAGAATTCTCTATATATTTTTTCAGCACATGAAAAGAAAGTTTCTACCATTTTGTAAATTTCTCATTATTCGTATTCGTCAAAGTTTTCTCGAAATTTTCTGCAACTATTAATCACCTTTTCCATATCGTTATGTACAGTATATTATGAATATTTTTTCTGTAAGTATTATTGTATATTTGTACTATCCAATTCAGTTAAATAATCAACTTTCTTGCATGTATTATCAAAAATATAGGTTGATAAAATGTTTCTTTTGTGTGTTTTCTACTTTACCAATGGCTGCTGATTAGCCCATTGTAGCTGAAAATTATATACTTAGGTTTAACTCTTGATCAGTATCTAAAATAATTCATTCTATTCAAAGTTTTATTCAAAATAGAACATGTTCTCTTAACTGAATGGTTTACAAGCTGAGCTAATTAGTCAACTTATGATTTCCTGAACTTTTCCTTGAATATCCATTCATACCTTAACAATATTCAAAGAAAATAATCTCAAACTAGATGGTTGAGTTTCTGGAGGTGGGCAACTTCAACCAACTTTTATGCATACTTTTTTTCTATTTTCTTGTTATATTTCTCAACATTTCCACATCAAACTCTAGCCTTAACGTAAAAAGCACGATTCAAATCACGCAATGTCTAATAATGCAAGAAGGAGTTTTACAGTGAGATATTGAGAGCTAGAATAATTCAAGGTTATTTCCATTGTGGCACACGTTCTGTGTAGTCAGCCAACTTCTCTTTAAATACTCGGCTAAATATGAAAGTTCTAGCAAAGCATTTATTTACAAAATCATATTTGATTGAGATTTGAGTGTGAATTTGTCATTCCATTTGTTCATAAATTTGATGCTTACTTTGACACCTAAGGGTTTTACATTTGCCATCATTGCGTTAACATCTAGCACGTGAATTACTAATTTTTCAATTTCTGGTCCTTCTTCTCTTCTGACTCGAACAATACTTCGTCCAAATAGAATCATAGCTACCATGTAAAGTTAGGAACTTGAGAAATGTTCACGGGTGGTTTCTATTCTGCTTAACTCTTCCTATTTGGTCAGTTAGTTGATGTCGAATAAGATCTTCGTTCATCTTAGCCTTCTCATTATTATTCCATACCTTTAATCGGCCACAATAAAAGTTCAATCGAGTTTTCGGGTATCTTCAAATATATTCCAAGTAATTTTTCAGGTGATCTGACAAAGTGGATAGAGCTTGAGTACGCCTTTATGCACCAGAAAAAAAAATAGAGTCGGAACAATAGGCTTTATCGGACGAACATGTTCTCAAGAAATAAATTCGTTTCTATTTGCCAAGAGGCATAGAGGTCTTAGTGCATTTTTTAAAGAAATTCTTCCGCTATTCTTGCAGAAAATTAGCTGATTTTTGATACCGTTAATGACCATAGTATTACGTTTCGTTTCTAACTTTGAAAAAATGGTTTGGTGGAAATTAATTCATACTAATGAGTAGGTTATGGCAGATAAAAACGCATTTTTCTCGGAATCTGTGCACTGAAGTTGTATTATTTTTTCGGGCTAACCAATGATGGTTTACCATATTCGTTGTATTAAAACATCAGACATGGAATAAACTTTGTATTGAATAATAAAATATATAGTTAAACGTGGTTTCAATAATTGATGATCATACTTGAACGAACGCAAGAATATTAAGACATACATATGTTTACAGACATCTTCTAAATACTGAATCATCCTTTTGTATGAAAGATTACATCGATACAAAATAAAGAACGTAATTTGATACCTCAATGGAACTCAAGTGTCCAAGGGACACCCGGAATCAATTATCTATGATATGGGTCCCTATTGGGAGCGTGTATCATAAATCTTAATGAATACAATAAACCTTGAATTAAAGTAGTTAAATTTATTATTCTTCACAGTCACATTAATATAAGACATAAATTAGGTAATTCGAGAGGATACGTTAATGGAGGGTACAAGTGAGGAACGCTTTTGTATCCCTCAACTAAATGACTAACAGATTTACAGACAACAAATTTTATTTCTGTCTGGGTTACATTTGTGTAATGTTTTTTATATTCAAATAATATTTAAGGGGAAATTATTATGTGAAAACAGAAGTAATTTTTCCTTGAAAACTGAAATCAACTCCATATGTGTATTTTATATATTCTATTTTGTCCTTCGTTGTATTCCATTGTTCCATCAACACGTCCTTTTCAACACATTGTAGAATTATTTCTGTATAACAAAATCACAAATCTCTAAAATATTGCTAAAAATGCCAACTAATGAAAATATATTCGTCTTTGGGACGTTACTACTAAAGTACTTTATACGTGGAACATTTTCGATCACGAGACTAAATAACTAATGTTCCTTAGTTAATTATGTAATTAGAAAAAAGAGAGAATTTTTTAATTGGTAATCCTTTGATCAGGTATAGCGTTCTGAGGATACTTTTCTGTAATAGAAGATAACGGTTCTGATAGGAATCTGATATCCAAAATTATTCTACAAAATCGTCTTTCACATAATGAAAATGCTCCTGGGCCTATCTACGTTTCAAAAGTGATTTATGTACTCTCGCAAACAATCAAAATAAATCTTCCGAAAACATTGATCGTTATATCAAGAACAACAGAGCCATTGTTGACCGATATTATATCTTATATCGATCCATGCTAGATACAATTGGATCACCTATGTGGAAATATATAAAATGAATAAATAAATATAGAAAATATATGAATATCCTCCAAGCTAAGAATCAAATAACTGCGTTTTCTACTGTTAGTCCAGGGGAATCGGCACCGGTACCGAAAACTTTTCCACCACATTATTCTTTATGTGATCTTCAAATTGCCCTACTGATTATATAAATGCCACGGGGCAACCCCGTCCCATGTTGTTTGACCCATTGGAAGGAATTGTTATTTTTCAACCGGAAAAATTAGTTTTATACTCTTTATTGATTGACTTTTCAAGATAAAGTTAGTATTTTTAGAGATAGGAATTTTCAATGGTTCGAAAAATTTCGAATTTTGGCACTTTTCACCCATAAAAATATAATAAAGGAAATAAAATACAATAATTGCTAATATTCCTAATAGAGACTTTCATTGTATATACCTGTTTTTACCCGACTGCCAAAAAGGGTTATGTTTTTAACGCGTATCTTGTATGTATGTATGTATGTAATATTCAGTATTACCTTGTATCTCCAGAACCGCTAAACGGATTTTCACATTTGAGGTATCGTTAGATGCGTTACATTGGCCCAAGTGTTCTTAGATAGGAGACATTTAAAAAAAAAACCAAAATGGCGGATTTTGGACGCTATATTGTGAGGTAAAAAAATTTTTTTTACTATCAAGCATATTGAGTATGAAGGATTTTAAACACTGATTGTAAATATGTATATAACTTGAGGTTTTAATATTAAATAGAACGATAAAAAATAGCTAATTAAAATAATTCAGACCTGTGCGGATAGATGGCACCACTAGGTTTTTAAAACGCGGTATCGATGTGTTTTCTTAATATTACTTATTATTTCTTGCAACTGTTTAAACAATTTTGGTTTTATTAATATGGCACGGGGTAGCCTCATGCATTTATATCATCACCAGGGCAATTTGAGGAGGATCGCATTAAAAAATTGGAAGTGAAATAGTTTCCGGTACTCATGCGCCGAATCCGATTATATAAAAGTCAACAAAAAAGATGTATTTCTATCAATACCGAAATCTTAGATTCTTTCGGCTATTCTCTATAATACAATGTGTTATTGGATTAAGGTAATCAGTATAACAAAATAATCCAATATTTATGTGACAAGGCGAATTAGATGAAAATTCCAGCTATGATAGATGATCTAATAAATAAAAAGAAGGCAGTGAAAATATTTAACTTGAAATTACAACCAAAATGAGGTCTAGATTTGAGTTTGGAATGTTGATTATTCAAGCTGACGCTGAAGTAGAATTCAATAGAAGTATTTTCACCTTTTATTATGAAATATCGATTTATCTGTCAATTGATATGATTTATTATCAAGATGAGTTGTGAGTCCTGTGAAATAATTTTTTTCATCTCTCTTTATTGTAATATTTTGACACTGTTTAGTGTCGATTGCCTTCTAAGACGGGTTGTGGGTCAACTTACCACCTTTGGATGATAATAATTCATTTTGTGTAAAACTTATCCTATGTACTCAAAAAAATGCTGTCTAATGCTAACAATAAAATCAAAATTTATATACCAGCTCATATATAGATAATGGTCTCTGTTATTGATACCAATAAATTAATTAATCAACATTCAATTTATCATTTGGTTTTCTATATATAATTTTCAAAATAGATGGAAAATCCAAATTTCTACCTGTTATTTTGAAGTGATTCCCTATCAAAAAAATATCTATGCTAAATAACTTATGAACGTTTCAATAATGGAAACGTGACAAAATTAAACTGCAAAGTGTAGTTTGTTCAATATATATTCTTTCTAAGCTTGTGTGTTCATGTGTTCATCATTAGGTCTAAAATTATAGTCGAAGTAGAATGTAAAAATATTCGGTTTGATGAATGTATTTGACTTCCTCACCATATAACCTAGTTTTTGTTGCTTGATTATGTTCTATGTTCCATAGCTCTGTATATTTGTTTTCTTGGCACTGTATCATACGCCTTCTTGAGGACTATAAATTGTAAGTGAACATTTGTGTTGAATTATGTAGATGTGGTCTATTGTCGACATTCCTTCTGTGAATCCTGTCTGTTCTTTGTAGCCATTTTCTCCGTATTTTACTCTATGGAATAGATTTCTCAGTATTCGTAGTAGCTTTTAGGAAGGGAGTTTTACTAATTGACACATGATTCCTCTTGCTTCCCATTTTTAAGTGATTTCACTATTTCACGCACTTCTTAAGTTATTTGGATTAGATTTTTCTCCAGATTAATTTAATGTATTATGTATTTATTTAAAATACCTACCAGATTTGAAGATTTGTATTGCTATCAAATATTATGAGGTAACGTCTACTAATCAATTCTAAATAGTTTTCTCGATTTTCAGTAACAAAACAAAAAATACCTTCCCAGTGATTTAAATCTAGGAACTATCCACAAAAATTTTGGACGTTATTTTATGTGGAATCCCCTTATCGAACTTCTTTTGTTATCCAAACTTAGATAAAATGTCCCTAATTGTTTCAAGGTCAACATTTAATTCGGTGAAGATACTGCGAGATTAAATATAGCTGTCCTCTAATTTTTAGAGAATTTCGTCGATTTATTCGGTGGTCTTCCATATCAAGTTGAACTTTAAGATCGATGTTTCTGGAACGAAATTTACCAAACTTACTGTGATACTGGCTTTCTCATAAGCACTAATTCCCATAAAAAGTATATAATTTCCGATGATCCTGCATCGCAGTTCTTCTTCTTTAAAAGTAGAAAAAATGCTTCAGTGAAAGCTTAAGTGTTAAATCAAAGAACGATCAAACTAACGTTGTTACTTAGTAGTCTCCAATATTTTAAAACTGTACAGTACTGAACATCGTTTAGTATGGCTTCACTGAATATGCATTTCTAGAGATAATAGCCTACTTTAACTTCTACCATCATCTAGGAAGAATCAATAATATTTTTCCAGAAACCTAATATGTATGCAAGTGTAGGTGCACATCAAAATAGCTAACTTGTCATTTTAGTTCCATCGACAATTACATATATCAGTAAAATTTCCTGTCCTATATTTTTTATAGTATTTTTCTATATTGCTTGCTAGAAAACTGATTTAATCTGTAGCCCGGACAATACCATTAGAGCGTCAATCTACCCTTCCGTATTACGTTTTGTATTTGAAAACTCTACAAAAAATTCAATAGTCCCTCACACAAGTAAGGGTGATGTGTTTTTATGATGCAATAGAATGAGCCGGAAATGGCTCGGGTTCAAATTTATTAAAATGTCACATGAAAGATATTGTTTACGTCTGATTTAATTTTTTGATAAATGCCCTCGTCGTTAGCACTGAAGTTAACAAGACATTTTGATATTCGGTGTCGCTAGTAACTATCAGTTTATATATCTGATTGCGAAACTTTTTCAAATAGTTGTTTCATTGATCTTTTCATGGCTGATTTAATGATCAGCGATAACATTCACTACATCAGTTCTAATATTATCATTCAATTGATCTCTATTAGTATGTAATAATAGATTTTATACTTGCAGAATATTCTGTATAAGGTATTCAAATAGAAATTTCTGATTAACGCTAATACTTCTGTTATGTTTTTCTCTAATGTTTTAAAGGTTAGATAACGTCTTTCATAATTTAACCAATCAAAATTGATAATGACTTTTTTAGTCACTAGAAGCAATACGCTTAAGATTTCTATCAAGCGTCAGAATATTGAAATTAATAAACATAATGGTTTTTCAAATATACGAGTTAACACACCACAATTCTTAACTGATTAATGTCAGTAGTTTTTATTATACATACATATGTCTATATTGTACTAGACCATAATTTAAGTTCCAGACGATGATTACATTAGTATTCGAAAGCTTGAAAATATATTGGAGTTAGTACGTTATAGCCGACTATGAAAACACTATATAAATATAATGTAATGTGATGATTTTTATTCTAATATAATAATAATAAATTTTATATATAACCCTCAAATAATAAAAATTTCTATTTATTATTTATGATATAATTATAATTAATTATTAGTTTTAATTGAAAGTAATGTCTGATACGTGGCACACAGAATGTAGACTTTCATTTCAGAATTCGATATGAATTTTAGACAAAATTTCTGCCCAAAATTGAAGTATTATGTCAACATTAGTCTCATTTTTTCCGATATTTTGAGAAAATTCTAGTCCATATTGAAAAATTATTCTGAATTGGTAATGAAACTAGTGACATGAAATTGTATCCAATACACAACAAGTGCTTATCCGCTAACTTCTTATGTGCAGCCCATTATTATTTCCTACTTAATAATCAACATGCATAATTGAATCATTCACATAAATTGCTCACTTTAAATGGAGCACCCGATATGATATTACATTTTCCTCTAAATTGTTTTACGCCAATTCGTTTGGTGTTGGTATTTTTTATACCCAAATCAAATTACTATTGGAATCTTTTATTATGTTGGTTGAAACTTGATAACAATTATTTCAACATTAGTAAAGGGTAGGCCATGGCTATCAAAGACTTGACACGTTAGGTGTTTTATTGTTTTTACAATTTTGTTTATCAATTTGTATTTCATAATAAATAATGGTGAATGTGAGCTTGTGATATTGTGAGAAGATAACACTCAAGAACTTCCATTAAGTTGGTCAACTTCTAGGTTATTTTACGGCCTCTACGAATGCCTCTATTAGAGATTATGAGAAAGACGTTACTTTTCCGACGAGAGCAATGGAAACTTCCTCAAAGGATAGAATTCTATGAATGGCTGTTAATGAAGACCCAAAAGGATGAAAACTACACAAAAAAAGTTCTTCTTCACATATCTGATGATAGATGGATTGTCAATCAGGATTCATTTCGATGTCCAGCTTGCCTCTCGACTTGAATTCTTCAGACTTTGATATTTAGGAATTTCCCAAACCTGTTGCGACAAAGGAATATATAAAGTAGAGAGTCTCTTTCACAGTCGATCATATTTCCAGAATTAAAAGATAAAACTTGAAACATGAAATGATTCTTGAATGTTTAAAAGTAATTGGTGTTAATTTTTAACACACATTATCAAACTCTGTTCGTTTAGAAATTACATTTGGTTATTTCTATTTCGAAGTTATCGAATTAAATTAATACAAAATACCCAGCCAACTCTCTCAATGATATCCAAAAATCAATAATCCTTTCCTGCTATTCATTACGTTTAAGAATTGGTGAGATATCACTTCAGATAGCTTTGATGTTTCAGATTTTCAACAGAACTGTATCCGCTATTTCGAAGGAAAATGTTCGGGCCAAACCCTGCATAGCTTCAGCTTTTACAAGTCAGTTATTGGAATAACTGATATATTTTCTACACAGAATACAAAGAAATCACTTTCTTTACTGCATATGTTTAAACTGTCCAAAAAGTAACTTGGGAATGTGCCACATGAAAAACATGAATTTGAGTCACAGAACATCGTATCTGAAGAATCAAAATTCAAAAGATAAACAAATGATTAATATGTTACACATAACATAATGAACTTTCTTTTAATGATAAATAAGATATCAGTAACTTTTCATTCACATTTTTAAGTTGAATGTACTTATTAGTTAATGTCCCATATCTGTTATACGAGTGTATTGATAACAGTACTTCTTACCTAAAACAAAATAAAAAAAAAATTCATACATAGAAATGACATTCTGAAACTCCTATATCACCTGTCTCTTTTTATGTGAATGATTCAAAAGTTACAATATGGAAATTATCAATGAAAGTTTTTTAAAAAACTACCCTGTTCCTAAAGTAATTTATCAAAATTTAGTACCTTTAACGTAAAAGTTATGTCTAAGAATGGGAGAATCCAGTGAAATCAAACATTATCACCTACACGTAATATATATTGATTCAAATTTATTGAGTGTAACTTTTGTTGTAGGCCGGGAAAACTTCTTAACAACACCTATTAAATCCGATCCCCTCGCATCCCAAACAATCATTAACACAAACAAACAAAAGTTAACCTCCATAAAATATCTAGCAGATAAAAGGAAGGCGTTTCCATATTTTTAGTAAGTGTATCATGATTCATACTAATTAAAATCACCTATTCACTTGTATAATTCTGCTAAGGAAGGTTAATAATAATAAATTGACGGAATGGTATGATTGACTCAACTTTCATGTAGTTGAAATATCAACCAGTCAAAAAATGCTTACCATGAAGTTAGGGAATAATTAAGAAATATTGTTTTAGCTGGAATAACTAACATTTCAAGAAGGATTCATAATCTTACAAAAAAAAACTTTTTATATTTAGAGAACTTTTATATGAAACAAAAAAAGTTTTAGAAAAAAATTCAAATTCAATACATCATCTGACAAAGGTAGTTATAATGGGGGCAGCGATATTTAGAGTTATACAGAGATTAGTTTGCTAACAATAGATATATCACTACTTTTGATCGGTTTAATAAAGTAGATTAATCATAGTGTTACGATAGTGACATGAATGATAATTAATAAATCTTCTAGAACTTATTGGTTTCCTATACCAGTCGATTAAAGTTTCATTACCTTCGTTAGTGATAAATTTATTGTTAAGAAAAGGTGATGATCGTTCAGCATTTATATTTTCTATGGTGAACTGTGTGTGAGGATCGAAAGTACTGAAGTAAAATTGTAGGTATATTGTCAATTTCATCAATGGAATCGGTGAAATTATATCACCCACACACTTTTTAATGAAAAATAACTTGAAGGATGAAGAAGATATTAGAAAGTGCAGATTGAAATTTTTAATATATTCTGCTAGTATAGAAGATATTGAAAATCCTATAGGTGTTCCAAATATTCGTTGGTAGTTTTATGGGATACGAAACATTTTATTGGTAGAAATGAATATTATCAATACTAACAGTTCATTCATTACGTTCGCGAATTTTACGTATCATATTCATAATTTAACATGATACTGTCATAAGTTATAGGGAGAGTCATGAGGAAGTTTACATACTTCCTCTATATGTAGGCGCCCTCAGGAAGGATATGATGAGACGACTAAAAAGTGTCAACTAAATTTCATCATTAATTTGCTGGGTGATTCATAAAATTGACTATAAATTTCATTTGACTAAGGTGTTTACACAAGTCATTTGATTTTTTTCATGTTGCGGTACACTACTATCAAGCATTCGACTGGTATTAACTAAACTTAGAAATTTCAGTACCGGTTTTTGAAAAAACAATTTAGGGAATTTGTATTGGATATAACAACCTGTAGAATATATTTATTTTAATACAATAAGTGATTTTTGAAACACATAGATAACCAATGAGAAAGACATATGTAATAAAGTTGTCTTTTTATCCAATTTTTTTAGTGAACGATCAAAACTACCCAAAATAATTATAATAAGATATATATATATATATAAATATAAATATATAAATATAAATATATAAATATATATATAAATGCATGTGAATGTTCTTGATTTTAGATCCCTTCTGTTTTAAAATTAGTTTTTTTCTGATAGTTTTTGAAGGAATTCAATTCTTATCATGAAAACTTCAATTCACAATCGAGGTTTAGCAATATAATAGAATCAATTTTCTTGATGTCACATTATATAAAATTAACAATAACATAAGAACAGAATGGTATTCGAAACCAACTTGATCCTCAACATATTTAAAAGGGTCATCCTATGTCACAAAAAAGATCAGCGACAATAAGTTTGACTGATAGATCTATCCAACTATCAGATCCTGAATTTAGATGCTTAGCTATTCAAAAAGCAAAAACTGCATTGTAAGAAAATAATTTTCCGGAAAAAATGTTAAATAACCTATGCAAGAAAAGAATAAACAGATATTACAATCAATTTAAAAACAAAACAGAAACGAAACATAAAATATTTTTCCTTGCCATATGTACAAGGACATTCTCAACAATCAAAATCTAAAACAACAAAAAACAAAAGTACTATTATATATCCAGTGCCTTGTACTAATTGTGACGCTGTTTACATAGGGCAAATATCTCAGTATTTATAAAATAGACTAAGAGGTCATCAATACGATAAAAAAATAGTGCAGTAACGAACCATGACATATCAAAAAAAAAACATAAATCCAATTATGAACATTCAAAAATTCTTGAAACGGAGCGGAGAGTTTTTAGAAATGTTTCACATTCATAAGAACGAAAAAGCTATAAATGATAAAAAACATCTCAATAATTTAAGTAAAATTTATAGCTCTATTTTGTAAATTCTAATAAATTTAATATATTTTAGATGTGGAAACCAAGGAAAAATTTATTTTTCTTATTGGAACAAAGTTCTAAGTTGATTTTATCCTTATTTTGATATTCAGGATGAAGGTGATCTATAGATCAATATAAATAAGCAAATTGTCAGTGTGAATATCATATTTTGATAAAGACTTAAAGAAAAGTCGAAACGTCAAAATTTATCTTTCTTTTAAAAACTATCAAAAAAAACTAATTGTAAAACAGAAGAGACCTAAAATCAAGAACATTTAAATGCATTAATATATCAAAAATTCTAAGAAATAAGAAATATATAAATATATATTCAACAATTATACTTTTTTGTAATACGATTAGAAAGTATACCCAGAATATCCGTAGTTCAATACGGCAATTAACAACTCGGTAACAAAAATTTGTATATATATATATATATATATACATCTAAATGTTCTTGATTTCAGTTTTTATCTTTCTTTCTTTCTTTTAAAAATCTTCAAAAAAAAACTAACCCATTTATCCGAAAATACACCTCTCGGATAACAACATTAGCGTTGACAGGCAAATTCCACAAAATATTTTGTAGAAAGTCCTGTTTTCTCAAAGGATCATCTAAAAAGAGCTAGTAATTGGTTATTCATGACACCAATCCACACGTAAACATAAATGTAGATTTTTTTAGAGTTGCTCGTTATTTTTATTGGATTCAGTTGATGCAATGTCTATATTATTATCTGACTGAATTTTTCAAATTAATAACTTATTATGTAATCATTATGGATGTTCTATTTTTGGTGAAATTTGATCGTTCACTAAAAATGAATAAAAGTGCGACAGCTTTCTGGTATATGTCGTTTTCAATTAAATAGTTCCAAATATCTGCGGCATTGAAAAATATTATACAGGGTACAATATTCAATGCGAATTCAGCTAATACCAGTGGATGGTAAGGCCCTGCATCATAAAAAACTTTGAAAGATCAAATGAGTCATGCAAACATGGTAGTCATTTGAAATTCATAGTGAATATCACAAATCACCCTGTGAATTGATAAAAAAGTTTTGACGCTTTTTAGTAGTCACAGAATAACCTTCCTGAAGGACTCTATATACATTTATTCGTATTTCATACACAACCTTATAAAAATCACAATTATGAGCAAATTGGCAAAATTATCGCTAGAATTTATAAATCTTCCTGGAGACCTTGAAATATTTCTATTAACGACCCTTTGAATATTGAGTTTTGAATTTGAAATTTTTACAAGAGCTTATATATGTAACTCAAAACCACCACAAATCTCGATTAATTATTTCCCAGGTGATGAATACATAAGTATTCGAAAGCTCGGATAATATATTAAAATTAGTACACTTTGGTGTTTCATTGCCACGTTCCCAATAAGAAAACGCTCATAATATAGCTGGTAAAGACTTAGATACCGTTTATATATTTAATATATTTTCCGAATTTTCAAATACTTATGTACTCATAGTCATCGTCTGGGACTGATATTATGGTAACAAAATAACATTTTACTTATAATAATTAATTGAGGTTTGTGGTGGCTTTAAATTTTATATATATATATATATATATATATATATAATATAAATTAGTAAAATTTCTGTTATGATTATTTTTTCTAAATGTCCAAAAAATTATGTCGTAATATGACAGAAAAGATTTGATATCAGTTCGAAAATTCAATTGATAAAATTATAATAAATTTTTAATAAGTTTATTATGTCTTGTTTATCAATAACTGATAATTTATTTTATTTTGTTTTATAAAAATGATTTCTTTGATATATTTGACATATTGATAATTTTTCAAATTTTTCAAATTATCAATATTTATTCCATGATTACGACTGACTTTATTTTATGTGCTCCTTAAACTGGACATCAATGGATTTCTCTGCCCAATATACTTCCAGTCACAATCACACAATTCTAAAAATTCCAACTCAGTTAGGTTAGGTTACTTGTCTTATTTAGGCTCCTACTGTATGTACGTTTCAGTATTATATGTTAATTACATATTGATGAATTTAATGTTATATTTTTTCGAAACGAACTTCATATACTTCCAGTTAAATATTCTATTTTCTAATTTTCTTGCACTTTTCCAAATGTATTTGCGGAAGTAGCTATTAATTCTGGAACAACACGTTGTTTTAAAACATAAACGTCGTTAAGTAACGTAGGCATTGGAATTAGGGTAACCACACAAAAACCGCTGAAACTCGTCATCAAATTCATTAACTCCTTATCAAAATAATATTGTCGTGAGCAGTATATGGTACAGTTTAAAGTTTAACACGTTTAAGTCGAAGAAATATTCGTTAGGTACTAAATTGGTCAAGGTCATACAATTGAACAGCCACCAGATTCCTTAAACTTAACGCTATATTACTTCTTCTGATAATATATGGAAGTCAAATTTTATCATAATATGTCCGTTAATATTGATTTAAAGATAGAATTAGGGTAAAATTACATAGCCGTTGACGTGTATAAGCCTGGCAACTAAAGGTCGGAAGACATTTTAACGTCTGCTACGTTAATTCACCCGCACTTAAGATTCATTTCCAATTTTTTTATATCTCAAAGAATTTTTTCAATAACAACGTAAATAATAGAAAAAAATGCATAGTAAGATTTCCTCTTTTACGAGATTTTCAGAACCTATTATATGGTATGATTTGAAAAAATTTTGGCCAGTGTTGCAGCTGAAGGGCTGAAGAGAAAAATGTGTAGGTCTTCTGTAGAATGGTCTAAGTTTTTTTCCCATTTACTGGTTGATCAGTAATAATTTAATTTGCGTAATTCAGTTCATGTCAATCAATACCAATTTTTACGAAACTTCTTTACTATGAGAATCACATCTTGCCAGAACCGAATTTATTGACCCAAGAATCAGTAGAAATCCTTTGTATTCTTTTATAAATAAAAATACGCTCCAATTTATTTTCTCTTCTTTGAATGTTTTGTTTTCTGAAAGGGTCTGTTAATTCCCGTTATATAACATTCTCTATCGTAACAAATTGCCCACTGAACTGTTTTCCTGAACCATAACTTTGCAACTTTATTCAAATGGACTATTTAATTAATTATAAAACTGAACATTAACATTCGCGACCGTCTGCGAATCTTTTTAGGATGAATGAGTTGTATACTTTGCTCTAATCAGAATTGAAGGCTTTGAGAGAAAAGTATGGCGAGAATCACTTTGTGAGAAGGAATTCAGAATTAACAATATCATCATTTAGTAAACGCAGACTTCCTGTAATATTGCCACTGAATCAACGAACATCACTTCTCCTCCTAGTTAGGCGAAGAGAAATGGAGGAATCAATACAGCTAAACACACGCTAGGAGGAAGTATAAATATGAAGTACTAATATAATATCAATATTATGTCAATAAGAGACTGTAAATAACGCTTAACCGAAATTATCTTACTTCAACCAATAACAAATGGAATATTCTGGTGTCTTTGTTGTATCATTTCTAAATTCCAACGTATTGAATTGTGTTATATTTCTACGGAAGAACTCATAAAATATTTTCTTAGCACAGCAACATTTTTAAAACACGATTATTTTCCAAATTATAGCAAAAACCTGTTATGCATAAACATAGTAGTTTTCCTTCATGGAACAATCAACATTTCATGATACGAATTTGCTGCAATATACTTTAAAATACATTATATTTATGAAACTGGAAATGCGACGCTTAATTTATTCAATATGAAGGTATTGATAATAAGATAATTATCCATCCTTAGTGATAATTATTTTATAACTTGGTGCATGTGAGTGAATAGTCTCCACTTTTTCCAGTTTCTTGTGGGAATTTAGGCACTAATATAGCACATAGTTTTGGTATGAATACTCAAGCGACGGTTAGATAAAATCAGATATTCCATTTCTTTCTAAATCATGAACTTTTGAACGTTTACTTCCATTTGCTGTGATTTGGCACATCAACGTCTCGTTATGTAATAGATATCGTAATACATTACATTTTATAGTAAATATGCTTAGCAAATTGTATCCAACTTGTTCAAAACGCTTTGATTTCGATGTTTCCACTTTTAAAATATTTAATTTGAATCTTACATGTCACAAGAAATATCATCTCATAGTGGATACATGAAATTACAATTTATTTAATTTCCTGTATTTACTATGCAATATGTTGACAGAAGTTGATAACCCTCAGGTCTTTTCTACTTTGTTTTTCTCATTAAGCTTTGATTTTGTTAAAAAAACAAAATCATCTCGTGTAAATAAATGATGAGATTTCCCCTTCTTGTATTATATTTCAAGAGATTTTTCATTCAATCTGGATTTCCCAAAAAGCAGAGCTTCCATTTTTTATGAAAACATCACTCAATGTTACAAATTCATAAACTTATCACGTAAGAAATAACACACAACGCGCTTGTACAATGAAAACAATAACAGGAAAGCAAATGACGCGTTGCGTCTCACTCCTGCTCTTTCCATACACCGCTCTTCCACCTGCGTTGTCACCTCTGGGGCTCATCAATTGGAAAGACGCTTAATATACATTATTATTGATATTTTTCGCGTTATGTTGTCAATGATTACTGATGAATATTATAAATTTTTTCTTGTAACATTATACCGGGAGAATCGTATTACATTTTACGTCTTTCCTGTTTTCCATTCAATTTATTAAAAAATTACGGTGTTTTTTATCCCCAACGAATGTTTTGAGAGAAAATTTCGAAAAACATTTTCAAATGAAACAAGTGACGAGAATATTAGAAAAATTAGTTAGTCCTCTGCGAGTGCACTAAAATTCAAGTTTCTAGCATTACTGAAAAAAACTTAATTCCGAGTCCCATGTTATTCTGTATCTTCGTCTCAGACTTGGAAACCCAATTACTAAATTGGGGTGCTAAAGGAGTAGCTTTGAATAAAAATGAGAAAATGATTATGCTACTTCACGCCGATGATATGGTTTTATTTGTAGAGTGCTCTAGACTCTCATTTATGTGCGTGTGAACACTGGTTCCATAACTTGGCAAAAATATATGTGGTCTTAGTGTGTTTGATTCGGCTTTGGTATACAACAATCAAAGAGTGCAAGTGTCATAAATAGCATTCAGAAAAACATTTTCCTACACAACTCTGGGTTGGATAAGGCAATCGAAGAGAGTACACTTTCAATGATTCTCTTTCAATTCTCCTTACAACGGGATAAAGAGTCAGCCACCCAGCTTTCAAGCGATAAAGCATCTACTTGAACTGCACTTCCAAGTCATAACATACCGTTCTTAAGCCTTCTGTGCGCAATATATCGAACTCAAATAGATTTGAGTGTGCTAAATAAGTTGTTGGTAGTATGTTTGTCTCGGTTACCAATGTTAGCATTGGTTTTATCTGCTGAAAATACATGTATTTTGAAATAGTTTCCACATTTTCTTTTAGTAAGATTTGTAAATGTAAGTTTACCTGAATGCCTCCTTGCTGAGGATCAACATATTGAATTAGTATAGGAAATAGCTTGATAACACCATGGTTGTTATTCATCAGATTGCGAAACATCTTCTAATATTTTATGAGATGGGCCTAAGCCATTTTCCAATATAGCTTTAGCTTTTGTACGGGAACAAGTATTTGCCTTTTTAGAGTCCTCATATATTCACTTAAAAAGTGGAGCAGTTCAATCCAGCGACTTGCATGAATCGTGATATTTTATAGTGTGTCAAACCAAAGTAGGCACGAGAGATTCGTTGGTTTACATTTAAGTTTACATTGGTCTCTATTCTTGATATAGATCCAAAGCACGAATATTATTCTTATGTTTCTCTGTATTTAAATGCTTCACCAGCTTTGCCTTCATTGGCTATGGAAATTGTTTGATTACAAATCTCGCATTTAACTTCACACGGATCTATTCCAGATTCCATTACCTTGTTTTGATTTTGAAAACTGATTGAGAACGTATATTTTCTTTTCGACATAGTGAGATCTAGAAAATAATTGAGAACCTGTAATGTTTACATTATATTTGAAACAAATGTACCTACTCATAACACGTTGATAGCTCTATAACTTTATAATATGTCCAAGTAACCTGAAATTTTTTATGCTAGTTGAATCTTTAAAGCTATGAGCCCTTTTAAAAGGTGACCTTTATATGTAGTGTAATGTATATGGAGGTACATTGAAGGTTAGCCAAACCAATATCCAGTGATTTCGTTATCGTAACATATTTTTCAATTTTTGGTATTTCATATTGTTACCAATAATGTAGTACGCCACATATTGATGGAATCACGCAAGCGACACGCGTGAATGCTTTCCGAGAATCTGGCGCCGACTGCGTCGCCCACACCGCCGCGTACCGGACTTATATATTAGGCCGGACACGACTGTAAAAACCGGGCACCTGGTAACTCTAACAGCAGCGTAACTCATCATGGTGGCGTAGTGGTTATTGAAGAAGCTGTAACCATGATAATATATTAGTTAAGCTTCAACTGTTGTCAAGAATACTTTAAATCGAAAGCATTGAAATTATATGAATCGAGATTTTTTAACCTATGCAACGTGGCTCATGACCAATTGTGGATCATTGATAGTAATATGAATGTGAAGACTTGAAACTAACTAAATTTTAACTATTATCCTGTGATTTAGGTCTCAAACTATATCATGGAAAAACGACACTTCATAAAACAAATAACTTGTCAATGTATATATGAGTCTCAATAAAAATTTCTTAAGTACAAAAATAAAGTGCAGAAGATTTTTCTTATATATAAGAAATGTGCTATAAAGCTGACAAAATACTCCAACAAATGATAAATATAATCCACGATGACAAGGAACTCGTGACATGGCTTAAATATATGTTGTTGTATTGCTATATCCTATTTGAAGTGAAAATCATGATTGTATCATTACTTTGAAGATATGACAAAAATATAATATTTGAACCAGATTGAAAATTTTGATAAAAACCATAGTTTGTTGTTGATTGTATACGTACGTCAAGTTTATACAGTAAAATTAGAATATCCTTTAAAAGAACCTTCACTTTCTTAGGAGAGAAATGGATATGCTAGAAAAAACTTTACCTCTATTAATAAATAAACTACATCACTAGTATTGATAGTATTCAACCTCGTTCTCTGTCAGGAGTAACCCTTATTGGAACTATTACTCAAGCAAACGAAGCCATGACTTTTATTTTCAGATTCGATCAATGTTCCGACATTGATACATTACCAAGGAGCTTACCAAATATTTGAAACTGGTGCTCTATCGTATTAATTTCGGTTATTGATATAAGAGAAGTTAGGTTAGGTTGGGAAGTTCAGGTTTTGGGTGTAAAAATTATGCGAAACAAAAAAGAATGAATGCCTTACCTAATAATAATTTGAAGAAATGATGAATTTAAACCTTTAAACACTTACTGAGGATTAAAATAAAATGTCCATTAAATGATGAGAACATAATATTCCTTGTAATCTAAATACCATACAAACTTCAAAACTAAAAAGTTTTTTATAGCAATTTCGGTCGGGTAACACGAAAAGTAACTTCTGAAAAATATTCATTCTTATTGTTATGACTGAAAATATTTTGGATGTGAACTAATTCACTCAAATATCAATAATAACACAAGAGCTTGAAATGTCACAGAATTAACTGCTTACATTGCTTTATATATATTTGCCAATTCCTCTGGTACCAGTAAATTAATCCGAATATAAGAGATTCAGTGATCTGGTCAAAATCTCTTCTACCAAAACAAATCTGAGATCGCATCCATCCCAGTACTGGCAAAAAGATCACTGGTATCGAGTATGAGCGACTGCTTCTATCCTTCTATGCAATAAATGCTCAAGCATTTAGTATCAAGCATGCAAAAAAGGCGATAGGATGATTCACCCAATGGCTCTTTTCTCTTTAGTCCAAGCACCAGTCTCTGTTGCTTTCAATTCGATGTTTGAAATTCCGTCCAGAGTCTATGGTACTCCGACTCTCTTGTAATCTACTCTCAGCTGTTCCCATGTAATATGCCAAATTTTTTTCATGCTTATCACAGAGGGTTCTAGATCCTACCGATGATTTATCCGTCCCTGCTCCCTGTCCGCTATCAATTTTCCTCCACTTCATTGTGTAGTGAGATCCATTGGAGAGTAGCTTTCCAATTTGAAGTGGATACATCTTTCGTCATCAAATATTTCTACTCAAAACAAGTTGTGTGTTACCCAAATTTTTAGTTTTTTCTGCTATTTTGGAGTCATCCTTGGACCAATTAATGGCATATCTGTTCTATTTTGATGTGATGTTATGATCCCATTCATTTCTACAGCTTAGTTTTCAGGTGACTTTTTTGTTGAAATATATGTTAGCTTCGAACACTTTGTCAGAAAATTCTCGGTCTTTCCTAACCTTTTGAGCGAAGTTTCTCCGCCACGTTTTTCGATCATAGATGGGAGATAGAAGATTTAAAATCACCTCTATTTCTGCCGTGAGCCATCATCTTGTGCTTCCCGTTATTCATGTATAGGCTAGTTTTTTCTTAGGTAAATTGATTCTAAAGGTGCTTAGACCAGTTCTAGTGCCCAAAAAACTGAATTAGTGTACAGGTCCAGATAATAATGATAATGTACTGTTAGCTTCAAAATATGCCTCTAGCACAAATAAGAGAGAAAAGAAATTATTAGAAAATAACTTATTTCTCAACAAATTTTTTGACAACACTCCATAAAGACATTCTACAAAAATCTAATGACATAAGTTTTTTCTCTGCTGGTTGCTCAATAAAACAAACTTCAGAGATATTTTTGGTCCAAAATATTTTACTCTTAACTACTTTCTCAATTTATTTTCAGAAAACTCACGACAAAACTGTTTATTCAATTGAACAACAATTTACAGATATTTGAATTATTGAATCCAATAATAAGATTGTTCGCTCTTCTATGCTCTAATGATTTATTGTGCGCAATTTGCCATGAACAGCCAGAGGAATAGGACAATATAAAAACTTCGAAGCCCTGAAGGTTAAGTCCCCATTTCTACGCGACGCTGACTATACACCCTAGAGATTACGGAAAAAGCTTTCCGAATAGAAGCAAAAGTTCTCAACTTTGAAGCCGACGAAACGATCGATGGATTGGTTTTTGTCAAATCTTTCTTGAAGTGTTTTCCAACGCTTAAGGCCTGTTCATCACGCTTTTCATTAATTACTCATTTTATCCATTCAATTTATCTATGAAACAAATTGTTTTCTCTATTGATTGTTTCGATTGTTTCGTTCCTAGTCCCCTTTAGCATACAATGATTGAAATGTTAGATACTTGAATTAATGTAGTCCCCCCTCGTCTTGTCAACAACTGAAATAAGGAACCAATGCATGTTTGCATTACAATCGAGGGATCACATTCCAAATATCAGTATTTGTTACTGTCTTATTCATTATTTTAGAATTCTTATAATGAGAAAATAAATGGACACTTTCTATAAAAATGATATGTGTGATATATAGTGCGCAAGAGCCCACCATGTTAATGAAGTTTGATTACTATTTTATTATTCCAGGATAAAATCACCTTACTCATATTAATCGTCAACTAGCAATGTATTACTAATATGTTCAATATTATATTCGGACATCATCAAAATAACGTACGATAATTACACGAAGAAAAATCTAGAATATTCTAAAAATTAATACGAAAAAAGATCACATTTTTTAAAAAAGTGTCAGCATTTATTTTATTATAAAAAGATGACTGTTGTAAACACTTTGCAATGATTTGTTAATTCAATCGTTTGAAATTATTTAATTTCATTTATATCATTTGTAAAGTTTTAATTTGTGTTTCTGTAACAATAAAATATTCAAAAATGAAGTTTCGAAAGTTAAATATATAATTGGCGCAGTCATAGTAGGATTCGCGCGGTCGTGAATAAATATAGTGCGGTTAAAGACTAAGTATTTTAAGTATTTTAATACAGAAGCGCCAATATCTACGTTTTCTTCGAGAGACAGGAACTTCAGATCTCTGTAAGTGAGAAAACCCTTAACTGGGATTAATTTGTATTAAAACTCAAAAATATACTATATGATGGAGACATTGATAATTTAAATAAATTCATAATTAGATGCGAATTATTAATCGAAAAATACACTATTTATAATGATCATGATATAAATACACATGTATTAGAATGTATACAGGAAAAATTAATAGGAAAAGCAGAGGTCATGGTGAGAAATAGGAGAGAATTGAATACATGGCAAAAATTTAAGAAGCATTAATACAACGTTTTGCGGATAGACGAGATTTAGATTGTATTTTACTAGAATTAACAAGAACGAGACCGTTAAAAAATGGAAACTTAACAGCATTTGGAAATACAACTTTTGAAAAGACAAACTATACAAAGGATATAAGTAGTGTAATAAAAATATTTAATGAAAGATTGGAAAACGAATGTGATATTATAGAGCCTGAACTAAGTACAAATATATTAAATATACAGAATCAAAATAATTTTATTGATAGAAGAGAAATGAATAATGAAAATGAGAAAATTGAGATTAATTATGAAACAGTTAACAATTTGAAGACAATAATAATAAAATAAGTTTAAAATACTTCAATGAAGCATTTAATCCGATGCTTAATTGAAAGATAATAGAAGAACTATTGATTTTATTATTGAAATTTGGAAACATAGATAGTACCATTCTTTGAAGTACTTAGTACACAATTCAAGAAATTATAAAATTCATTTTTATAATAAGACCTTTCTCTCTTATGTTATAAGAAAAGATAAGATTGAAATATTTAGAATCAATAGAAATTAGAATAAGTGGAATACATAAAATAGTTAAGATACTTTCAAAAACCTAAACTAAAGAAAGAAGGAGAAAATAATTTAAAAAATTAAATTATAGTCAGTGTAATACAAATGAATCTTTCAATTGGCTCAATATAAATGGAACAACATTAGTCTGTTTGATGAACAAATAGTAAGAAAATAAGGATCGGTATAATTAAATATATTGAGAATGAATCCTAAACAAAAGCTTAGACAAGACTGAATATCCAATGTATTTTAAATAATATATAAGATTACAAAAGTATGAAGATAGAATTTTATTCCTCACAAGAGTCTCTTATTATTGCAGCTGTCATAATAAGGTGGCCTCGTTCCTGCATCCTTAAGAATAAAAAATTATGGAATGATTTTTGGTTTTTGAGTCCATTGGTATTTATTTAATGGTTACTTCAGTTTTCTTATTTTTGGATGATTTCAGGAATCTTTTCCTAAATGGAAGGTATATCGATATTACTATACATAGAATAAATACCATTGGAATTGGCGATAGCGCCACAATTTTGAAAGTGCCCTTTTATTCATTGATAGGAGTCAGCTGTTTGGCAATTCTGTCTATCTGATATAGGGCATTGGATTTTATTTTCCAAATTTTCGGAACTTCATAGTTTTTCACTGTTTCGATTCCTAATATTTCTAATATAGAAGCAATGGTTTCCCTCACTGATGTCCCTTTTTATCGAAAACTTTCCATCTTTTATTGAAATTCTGCATCCTTTTAGTATTCTGATTAGTGTTGGGGCATAGACTTTTGAAAACTCTGTTATATTGACATAAGAGGGAACAGTTTCCGGTTGGTTACTTGTTCAGTTATGGATTCTTGAATACTGAGTTCCGTGGCGTGGCAATTGATCGGTGGCTGTCCGCTCAAGATTTGTCTTTCAGTAGTATCTTGTTCACAGTAGTAGGTATCTTCAAGTATCGGCAAATCATCTTCTTCTTGTAGTATATTCTTTTTTCCACGTGCCAAGTTGGGGTAAGAAGGAGTAATTATTTTGTTATTTTGGATAATTTTAAAATGGGAAAATGTATATCAAAGATCAATTTGGAGCCTGAAAGGGTTACTTGTGTTCCAAGAAATGTGTTGTACGTCAACATGTTAGAAAATTTGTGAATCTGATTTTCATTATAAATATCTGTGATCTGATCGCTAGAATTCTATCGCTTGAAACTATTGAAGTGTATTTGATTCAGAAAATTGTATGGTATTTTCAATATTATCTATAAATAACCCTAAAGGTTGACAATTAATGTTGATTTATTTTCTGAAAGGCTATGAAACTCTCTAAGGAGTCTGATTTTCTATACTAGCTTGAAATTTCTGTATACTATTAAGGAGTGCTTTCTGATTATTCCAGAGCATCACAACTGTTTGATTATAATAATTTTGTTTCTTATGGGAAAATAAACATTCAAGTAGATTGTGGTCCGTGAGAATTTTGAAGGATTTGCCAAATGAATAGAAACGGAAGTATTTGCATCCCCAAACTATAGCGAGAAGCTGTCTCTCGCGAATTGCTACCACTAAGGAAATGGATACCAGTGTTCGGTCCATAAATGGAATACTTTCGCATATCGTCTTCCTGGAATATATATGCGCTCTTTGCTACGTCTTGTTCGCTTATTAGCTTCCTGAATATATATCCTTAACAAATTTTGCATTCGCGATAGGTAAGCTCATATAGTTGATGGAAGTACAGTCTAATTTATAAGCGCATGTCGATTTCGCAGCAGAATCATGACTTTTGAGCGAAGTACAGCCAAGTAAAACAAAAATCACAAAAATTGATGACAAATTCGAATTGAATTCCATTCTATTCAGCTCCCATTGTCATATTTTATTTTCTCAGTTCTCATTTCCATTTTTCCATATTAATATGAGGTATCATCGTTTCAAAGTATGAAGATCAATGTAAGATATCAAATACCAAATATATCCACGATATACGTACCGTTCCTATTTCTATCAGCGGTAGCGCTGCTAGTCCAGGAACTAAGGGTTTTAAATTGACACTGGAAACAACAGAAACAATTTACGATTTTTCAACCATTACGCTAGAGAAAAAAATTATTCTGCACGCTAGTGGCAACTATCTATATGAACAAACTTGTAAAACGTAAGACATAAGACTTCAACACATATATTTTTGAAATATGCCACAAGATAATGAGGTATAATTGGTAATATCCGTTAATGAGAATCCGTATTTCATTACCTAATATTTCTTGTCGTGACGATTTTTTCTTGTTGATCTCAGGCCAGTTTTATTTTGAAATCTCAAGTGACGTTTTCTCCCAATGATGATGATGAAAATATTGATAATTGATCAATAAAATAAATATGATGTATTTAGGGTGATTACTTACTATTCAATTACTATGTTGAAGCTGTTTTCAGAAACGGGGGGCGAATTCACAAATCACGAATCCACACATATAGAGTCTTGAGCATGCGCATCACAATTTACACACCAGGGACCCATTACTGAAAAATAACACTTTAGGGCCACGTATATCCAAAATAGACTATTTCACGAAAAAACATGTTTTTGTGAGAATTTGTACGCTCTAAATACTTGTTTCTTCTGACTGTAAAGGAATTTTCAGTCCCTTCCACGTTATTGAAGCAATATCGCTGAAGTTTTTCCGGTGACTTCCCATATTTTCTATAGCCGCTCACGAGCAGAATAATTTTCTTCTCAAATTACTCTTTAAATACCACTTGATAGTTACTCTGAATCAAGCAGAACAAATGTTGCCGCTTGTGAAATCACGTTTGTGATTTGTTTTCTAAATGCAGAGACACTGAATGGTAATCAATGGAAAGATGATTACGTACCCACCGAAAGTTATGCGTAAGCAAATCTTAACACCTTGAATTTTCTTACCACGACGCCAAACAATCAATGTAGATATTTACTGCGAGACCATTAATAAATCGCGCCGCAATACAGAACAAGTGCTGAAGATTCCTGTCAGGAGGAGTTGTTTTTTTCCACAAAAATATCCGACCTTAGTACGCTAAGGTGACAAAAAAACCCTACAGGAATTTTGTTGGGACGTGTATGATCATCCTCCGTACAGCCCGTACCTCGCCCCTAGCGGCTTTCATCCTCTTCTCACACTTTCCTGGGTGGTCGACATTGCAACGACGATGGCGAACTGAAAGAATATGTTACCACATGGTTGAAAACAAAGGAAGCAACTTTCTATGAAGAAGGTATACACAAACATGTGCCATGTTATGACAAGTGCCTGGAAATTTTTGAAAGATATGTGGAAAATCAACTTAACAAATGTTTATTTTCATACAATGAATAGTTTTTCTGTGTCTGTACACGTTTTACTCATATAACCAAGTTGAACTTACTTTGTAAATATACCTCGTATTCAAAAAATTGAGGGTATCTTATATAACTTATATCATTTTCTTAACATCTATGTATACTTTAATATATTTTTCTGGAACAAGGCAATTTTTTTGACGCTACAACATTTTCTCGGCGCAAATTTCTTGCTGATGGTCTGACACGAATACAAACTTTGTAATGAGAAGTCGTAACTAATGTTCGCTAAGACGGTGATCTCCTGTCTAAACCCACCTTGTTTATTTTCACGAGATTAGCTGACACAACAGGTTTATAAACGAGGGCCGTTCCAAGATATTGATCACTTGGGAAGGATTACTTCTGAACAATGCCAGAAAATTAATCCAGATATGATACGGATTGTATTACGTTAGTTTGGAGAGATAACGTATAAACATAAAGACAAAGGGGGTGGGTATATCGAGGCACGGGAGAAATAATGAAGGATTCAATCATGTAAGTGGAATAAATATACAGGTTGATTCATTAAACTCTAGATATTTTTGACAGAAAATTCTGAGCCTGAAATATGAAAATTTGAAATAACACATTTTAATTGAATAGGTTGGTTAGAGTCAAAAACTAAAAAAAGGTTCCGCTCATTTTTTCGAAATTATTGTTCTATCAAAGAAGTGCAAAAGGTGCATTTTTGCACTTCTCTCCTGATTTCTCCTTTTATATTTGGAGCTACTAACAGAATCATCATTTAAGTAAAATTTCCCAATATTTTCATCTTAGAAAATCGATTGACTTACTTTTGTAACTATTGATAAAAGTCTCTTATTAAGTTGAGGACTTTCATCAAGTCGTATCTAAATTTTGATAAAGATTTATTGATAAAAACTAATTTTAAAACAGAAGAGACCTGAAATCATGAATATTTAGATGCATTAATTTCATTTTCTTGATCCACAGAAATATATTACGGTCGTCCAGTTTCATATTAAGGCATAAAATGTTCAGTGTGTCATAATCACCTCTAATTATTAAGAACAGTTTGGTGATTTGGTTTTAAATAACTTTATTGTGCATTGCACACACGGTATCTAGCGTTCCTGGATTGACTGGTTATCATTGTCAGTAATTGGGACTTTTCAAATTCATTAACAAGCATAGTTATTTCACTGACAAATTGGACCAATTATAATTCTATAGTCAATTATTAATCCAAAACGGTTTCAAATTGTACGCTATTCAGCATAGATTGCATTATAACGAATTTTTAGTTAAATTTTGAAATTGTTATGTTCTATCTATATTTATCTATGGTAACCTTAATCAGCAAACTATAATTATTGATAAATAAATGTAACTGTGAAAAATATTTTCAGTTTCGTATACAAATGATCTTAAATTCCCATTCACAAGTAAAAAAATGCTATTTCCATACAATTAAGTTAGTGTACTGTTAGTTTATTTCATATCTTATCAAAAAATCGTTGTAGTTTGTGAGTAAATTTTCTTCAACTTCCACATGAATTATATCTAAGTTGATTTATTGGTTTTTAAGACCCGTTTTAAGTCATTTATAATCATTTAGAATACATTTCGTTCCAACCAGAAGACATATATAGGTAAAGGTACATTTTCACTTACTTATTTTGTTTCCAAGTTATTCTTTGAGTGAATAATTCTCAAATTCATTGTTTGGAAGATTTTGAAAGCGGTTTTTCATCGTTCAGTTAATTATCACTTGAAGAAGAGAAGAACTGTATCAAATTTATTTCTTGAACGCTCATGAGGTCAACATTGTACAGCCCTCAATATACAAGGATACACAGAATATAGCAAAAATAGGTCAATATCACCTAGTTGTGCCCTTAGTACTATGTTCCTGAGAATACTCTTCTTTGGGCCCCTCCTACAGGATTTTAAGCTTAAAAAACACTAACACCCTCATATAATAGGATGCAGTATGAATATCGTGCGGTACTGAAATTGAATCTTGATAGTGAAAGTCTTTTATAAAAAATTATTCATCTCTCAGGGTCGCCATTAGATAAATGCAAGTTTCTTCACAAGTGGAGCACGTTTCAACCCATCAAGTGATAAAACCTAGAAGCCATTCAAAATTTCCCCATACCAAGAATTTATTCATTGTTTCAATACTTGCAAAAACCATTTCAATTTCAGAACCAGTCCTTACATATCTAAATTTCAGTAAGTTTTTCGAATTAACCACTGACGCTTCTAAATATATATATTTCTTCAATTTCTTATTTCTTAGACTTTTTGATATATTAATGCATCTGAATGTACTTGATTATAGCTCTCTTCTGTTTTAAATTTAGTTTTTTTGAAAATTTTGAGAAGAAAGATAAATTTTTACGTTTCAAATTTTCTTCAAATCTTTATCAAAATATGATATTGAAACTGACAATTTGCTTATTTATGTTGATCTATAGATCACCTTCATCATGAATATCAAAATAAGTATAAAATCAATTTAGAACTTTGTTCTAATGAGAAAATTTTTTATTTGATCCCTACAAGAAAAGTATTTAAACAGATACTACCATCTGTTTAAAAACAAAACAGAAACGAAACATCAAAACATTTTTCCTTACCATATGTACAAGGAGTTTCCAAACAATTATCCAAATATTTCACTAAATTGATATCTAAAACACCAAAAAAATAAATAAAATTTTCTATTATCCACAAACTCAAGACAGTTCATTTACAAACGAAGAGGATAGAATAGTTTTATTCCAAGTATACTATACAAACTCATTTGATTTGACATATTTGACCTTACAGTTACATTTAGTAACACGCTTATATTAGCTTCACCTGTATGTGGGTTTGTTTGTTTGGTTGTGAGCCTCTTTGTGTGCAACTCTCCTTTGGACTAAGAACAAGTGGCTAATTTAATAAAAATATCGTTCGAAACATGATTCGAACCTACGATCTCCGCATTACAAATCAAGCACTTCGAGCACCTTACCAACTACACCATTATGGCTCGATACAAGTTTCAACGAGATGTAGGTATATAAACAGTGAAGTCATTATGCGAGGGGGGTATCAATTGAATAAATATAATTTAAAAAACTACAAAACAGGCTTTCGTAGCATATGAAACTAATAAATGATAAATAAATATAGTTTAAACTACTCAAGAACACATTAATAAAGCACTTCAAACTAAAAAGTTAGAAATAATTTATAAAATAAGCTTACAACAATAATGAATCAGAAATACACTAGTATTATTGTGAAAAAAGCTTGGGGCGCTTTTTTTCATATTTCTCTTACATGGAGCTTACGATGCAATAATACTCGTATTTTTTATGTATTATTTTGTCAAGCTTATTTTAAAAATTATCTTCATAGTTTGTTTTTCAGTTTTCTATTAAGTATATACATATTTGTTTCAAATAATTACCTTAAAGTAATTGATTTGAATTGGATTTAAATACTGACATTATTCTTTTCCAGTAAGTAGCGCGGTTAATCCCAAGCAATAATGTATCACTTTTCGTTTCAAATACATAAATTTGGGTAACTATTCTTTCATAATATTAATATTCTATTAGTTGCATGACTTGGTATTCCAATTTATCGATTATTTGCAAAATTAACGCATAGTCGTCTAAATGGAAAATCTATGTAAAAACTTTGAATAACAAAAAGTGTGTGTTTTGTCATCAAATTTATTAAAAATGATAGTGAGAAATGATATAACTGAATCTTTCTATTTCAATTAATTGAACGCAATACTTCGTCCTGATAATTTTTCTCAAATAATAATTTCTCATATTGTCAAAAATACTGCACATAAACAACTGAAAAGATTTGTATTTCTACATTTATGATAGATATATGCAGATATTTTTATAAAAGTGATTCCTAAGATTAATAATATTAGTATTTTCCATATTGCTTCAGCTTATGGCTACATATGAAATAACAATGGAAAAATAGTATCAACAAAGGGTGTATAAAATTCGATAAGATACTTAATCTATATTGCCTACATTTTGAACACAAACCCGGAAGTACTAGGCACATTTATGCGGTAACAATACAAAATAGATAACTTCCGGGCTATACAATGAACTAAAACATCAGACTCATTGATAAATTACACTTTCGTTCTAGTTAGAGGTACACCAATTTATTAACTCGAAAAATTCCAAGCGATTGTGAAACTGTATTACTTTTGATATATTGGGGCGCAAATTTAGTACACTCTATTTTTATTGCGAATAAGCGAGAAAACATTACTTCCAATCAAGACAAAAATAATATTAGTATTTATTATTTTAGTATTAGTATTAGTATTTGACACAGATTAGTTGAATTTTTTATTACAATGAAATAAATTTTCTAACCTAACTATTGAGAGTATATATTTACTTAATTCATGTAGTAATGTTGCATCAGCTCTATTTTATGTACCAATCAATAAATGAAACCTACAAAAAAGCAGTAATTGATTATAGAGACTCAAGCATCAACAAGTGTTTGATTTCCTCTCGTAGAATCATGTAATCGAAACGAGTTATGGTAAACCTATTACAGATTTTTTGCATCTTTATCAAAACCAGTAAAGCTGTGTAAGTGGAAGAAGGAAGCACTGTAAAAGGCAGGCAAAGAATATTAAGGTATGCATTATTTTGTAATTTATAGATTATAGATTTACAACCAACGAGCGGATTTACTTCAAAATGGAAAAGATGCTGCATTATAATGAGATTTAAAAACTAACTCCTACACAAACTACGTAGTACCCACACAAAATTGATTTTTATGACTTAAAAATTTTTTAACAAGTCGCAAACTTTTGCTGTGGTAAAAAACAAATATGTTGAGGGTGAATGAAATTTCTTCCTATATAAATACAGAGAAGAAATGGTATGGATACAATAAAACAATATAAACTGTATATAATTGCACTCACACAATAGAATGAATCCTTCATCCATCCAATTAGATTACATCGATTACCCAGTTCGCTGTGACTGTGACTCGTTAATAGAACATACCGACAACGTCTCCCATATCGTGAATCATTAATAAAATATATCGTTCAACATCTTGCTATCGTAAGAGTTGATAAGCATTTCCACTAATAAATTACTACCATTATAGTTTACTGAGTATCCTCAGAGGGCTGATGGTTATGAGAATTGTAGTGCATCAAATTATCCCATGTTCATAATGCCAAATAATATAACCTTCATTCACATACGTAATGAGAATCATGCTTTTAATTGCTTTAATATTGGTCAATAATAATTTTCCTTTCTAAATGCAACAGGGCAATCAATCAGAGTTCATTTATATAAACATTTAATAACAAATAACAATCAATAGACTGACTAGTACAGAAGGCCAGAAGGCCCAGAAAAGATTCAATACAAATCGTACAAGAATTTTTGTGAGAAACAAATAATCGCTTATAAATTACATTAAAAATATGAAATTGTCCAATATGATCAGCATAAATTACATATAGATATATTTCAATTTATATGTTACTAAATCGTCTGGATTCTAGGTCTCTTCTGGTTGGAAATTAGTTTTTTTTTTTATAAAGATAGATAAAAATTTGATGTTTCGACCTGCTCCGATTTTTATTAAAATATGACTTGACAATTATTACTTCACAAATATGGATCTACTTCTAACATGACACAAATATCGTAAATATTTGTCTTCAGTTGTTGTAGGTTTCCTGCTCCATGATTTGGATAAATATTTTACTGCGCCAGTTTCGTTAAACTGTTTACTTACTTACTGACACTAAACCTTGTTACGAGATTTTTATTAGCGCATAAATTATCAAAAATAATTAAAATTTAACGAGTTTATTCAATCGTAGCCATCTAAATGTACAATATTTATTGTAACTTTGGTGGAGATAATGTAAATGTAGCTATAACTATAACGAAATAATGGCATTTAGGTATATCAAATGAGAAATAATAAGTATTTCCCAAGGATAGAGAATATATAGGGTGATCTATTTAAAATAATAAAGTTCATTTTTCCGGAAAAAGAAAAAATCGGACAATGTCGATACCACCATAATACCAGCCGTATAACAAGACCCTTGCGCACAAAAATTTATTACATTCGTACAAGCTGTTTCCGCGATAATTGAGGCGTTCAAAACATAAAACTCACTGTATTAAAGACTAATTCACCGAAACTAGTGGCATAGTTTTACTCCATTATTTTCTTTTTACAACAGTATTGTTTCCCCGAATCTAATATGTCTAACAACTCGACATTTAACCGAGAAAATTATAATTTACGTAAGTCCAAAACTAGTAGTGTTAGTGGGTATCATTAAAATAAATTCTGAGCAACTTATTCGTTTATGTATCAGAGAAGACTAGTTTTTTCTTGGAAAGGATTTTTATTTATGCAGGATCATATGAAAGAACAAGTTCAGTTCTCAAGATTGAGATGAGAATTATACCTTTGTTTATCTCATGTAAATGTTATTACTACGTGTCGATAAGTCATAAGAAGAAATATAAGTATTCATTGAATTCATTCAAATAGCATTTTAGATAGATTCTTTCATCAAGATGTTGTCCCATTTTCATATATTATCTCTATTGAACAGGTTATTATTTTTGTAAGCATTGAAAATGATCATGGAGCTGACAATTATTTGTTTTTTTTATGAAAATAGATCACAATAATGCCCTGGAGTACAAATTTCTCATGAAAACTATCTTCAACTTCTCCCAGAAAATGCAGATTTGATCATAAAAATGCCTACGTCATATTTAAATAACAGCAAAATTCCCCTAAAAGAGGATCAAATGTAATAAACAAAATAGTACCAAGTAGATAGAATATCTAATCTCACCACTACAGAATAACAAATTGGAAACAAAACTTGAAAACGCGTAATTCGACGGTAAATTGTATTCAACCCACCATTAATAATAGATTAACTCAGAGGGTGGTGCCTTCATGCGGCGTTTCTGATTCTCAATTATTAAAATAAAGGTCTAAGGGTGAATAGGCGAATACTGATAACAAAGCATCTCTCATCTAATTTACTTATTCTAATGTAATTTTCGCAGATGACGTGCCTACTAAGGACTAATTCAAAATTAAAATGCTCTGTATTGTGAGAACAATGAATTGCGAAAAATACAATCATGGAAATGATTACCTTCCAATAGCGTTTCTGAACAAAGCAATTAACGATCTCTAAGCAATTCTAGTCAAATATATTGAAAATAGTATGTTCATTCACACACAATTGAAGCGATCCATAGAATTTATTTCCGTTCCAACATAATCATGTGGCATAGAAACAAACCTTTCAGCTTTATTACAACTTCTTATTTATTTTTTGAAAAATGTGTATCTTCATATATGATAGTATCGTGAAGATTCATTATACCAAAATGATTGTGATAACATGAAAACCTTCAAGGTTGCCAGGTATAATTTCTAAAATATTCAAGTATACAATCGTTATTATCTTTCTAGTGAACTGTTTGTTCTTAGACAAGTAGTTGTTGATGTTTAGTCCTATACAGAATCTAGAAGTGCGACTAACACACATATTGCCAATTCTGATAAGCTGAATACCATCGTAAATAAGTGGATCTTTCTAAATATGTTTCCTTGACAAAGACCAAGTCCGATAGTTAATTATGCGGTTCATTGTATCAGTAAGTCATTTGATGGGATAAATTGTTTCCATAAGTAATTATTGTGTGATTTTATTAGAACTATTGACTAAATGTCTGCTAAATAATATGTGTGGCGACCACGCTCTGTGCCCACGGAATTACATAATGCAGGTAGTCATTTCTCCGAACAACTTCCTCAATAAAACGAAAATCCTTCAACCTCAGGAAATCCAAGTTACCTTCTTTTGGATTGCATTTTCTTAGGATCAATTTATGTGATACATATCACCATCTAAATTCAAGTTCACCCCATTTTGGACCTATTCCTTGCTACAGAAATTTGTTTTTGAATTTTTTAACGTCCTATCACACTATCAGGAAGTATGTGCAACATTTATCCAGTACTGCGTCTTGACAGCCTGCGCGCTAGTATGCATAAAATTAAAACAAAAATCTCACTAGTATGACCAATTCAATATTATTTTCTCGTGGTTCGCATAGAACGAATGAGTTTTTCAGACAGCATGCACGCTAATTTTTATTTCCTTATTCTAATTTCAATGGAAGAATTATTCCAAATTTGATGATATGATTTCTGTCTTGATATAAACAATATTTATGAAGGTTTTCCAATCTACATGCCATGTTTATAGATACTAATTGAATTGAAAAATATTTATCTCAATCTCAATATTCCTGAAAGTCGTTCCTTATAACTGTTAGAAATGTATTGAAATACTCGAGGATTTTTGCTACGAATGTGGTTACTATAAATATTTACTCATTGCTTGATATTTATTCCACAAGGTACATGAATATGAACGTAATATAGTTGGGTTTCTCTGTAATTGATACATTTACTCATAATGAGACAGTACTTTTTTCTCCATCGAGAAAATAGTCAACTACATCATCTTATGCGTCTCGCTACTGACAAGCTGAGTATTAATATTCGTATTCATAATCGAGAGATATTTAGTAAGATGATGGAACAGAAAATTCAATATATAGGATATCTGTGAGAATTTTCTAACCAAACATATATCCACGTAAATCCGAAGATTTTAGTACTGTAAGATGAGATATTATATCTCAGCATCCTTCGAGGTTCAGGTATAAGTAATTGCATTTGGGCATTTTTGTTGTGCAAAAAGACAGGCAAAACAGAGTAGTGTATGCTTTACTCTAAAATTAACATTTATTTTTTGAATATATAAAAATATTTTCAATACAATAAATATGATCAATATGATTAAGTGAAAAATTTAGGATTGTTCACCGATTTATCAAAATATTTTGCACTTAAAGTTTCTGAATCAGCATGTTCAAATCTACCGCTACTATTGTAAGCGCAAAAACAGCAAATTTCTTCAACAAAGCGGTCGCTGTAGAGCTGTAATATGGAAAATTATTGTAGACTTGGATGTTAAATGGAATATTAAGAAATAATCTATTCACCTGTGAAATTTTGTCATAAATTTGTATAACTGCATCACAACAACACTCACAATTACACTGTCTGGCGCGCGTTTCGATAACCAAGTTATAGTCTTCAGAGCCTGAAGGTAAACTAGAATCTAATAACTTGACTTACCTGTTTTTTAATAAATTTTCTAGACAATAAACCTTCTCTCGTGAAAATGTCCCTATTTAAGCTACTCTTACATCTAGCAACTTCAATGCTTTCAAATGCATTGATTAGCAGCGTGATCGGCAATACCTGATTTTACGTACGTCCATATTTCAAATGAGCTAAGTGCTCTTTAAACCCGACAATAGAGGATCTCTTGGTCTGTCCAATATACTTTCGGTCACAATCACCACAGCTAATTTCATATATACCATTTCTATTAAAAATTTGGTATTTTATCCTTAGGATTGCCCAACAATTGTTTTAATGTATCCTTGGATATATAAACCAATTTAAAATCCACTCTGCGAAATATTCCTTCCAATCATTTTGTATGAAGAGGATTTAAAGGTATAAGAGCAAATTTTTCTTGCTTTTCCGATTGGGTTTGGAAAAAAGTGGTTTCTCATAGAGATTTCTTAAACCCATGAGGATTGATTAATCTATTCACAATTCTTTTATTATAAGCGTTGAGTACAGTTACATCCTCAATGAAGGACTTTTCCTTATTGTATCTCTCGATGGTTAGTGGAAAGAGGATTAACCGATGTACCTGGAAATGGAGCCTGACCATCTTATGTTGGATACAATGAAAAGAATCAGCCAGGATGTACCTGCACGTAGCAGTGTTTTCCTAAATACATCAAATTCTAACCTATTACTATTTCTAATTATTAAAGTAGCTAAAAATGGCGACTATCCATTATTTTCCATTTCATAGGTGAACTTTATAGATGGATATTTTGAGTTGAATTCCAAAATGAATTCGTCTACGTTTACCTTCTTCGAATTGAATATGACGAAAATATCATGCACATACCTGTACCATACCTTGGGAGAATACTGAAACTCTTGACTGATTTTATTTTCAAAATGTCTCATGAACAGTTCAGCCATAAACGGTAATGGGCAGTTTCCTATTGCTGTTACTTCGTCTTGCTTGTAGAATTTGTTGTACTGGAAATAGTTTTGTTTCATACATGTTTTTGTTAACTGTAAATATTCTTCCATTACATCAGTTTCCAAGTTATTAGATTCCAGTAAGTCTAGATTCCAGTACCTAGAGGACTTACTGTCAAACCGTCCTACTCGTGGAAAAAAGTTGTATATACTGTATATACTGACCTTGTTACTTGGTGATTCACATGCATATATTATTTTGTTTGCAATGGTATCCAGAGATAAAATATTTTCATGATTTGACAGTTTATCAAATCAATCGATGTGTGCCAACTATTTAGATCAGTGGATACAAATTGCGTTTTCTGTCAGTACGATTTATATTATGTTAATAACCAATGGAAGATCTATTGTAAAGAAAAGTACAGAATCATTCAGTTGCTTGTGTTTACTGGTGTTGCATATACCAAGCTTTCATGATATCCCCAAGAAAATGAATCCATTGTATTCGATGCATTATTTTCATGTCATCCACTCACTTGTATCAAATCCTATGGCAACCTGTATGTTTTGTTAGAAAATTCTCACAGGCCACCAAAATATGAAGTTTTCTGTCCTACCCTCTGACTATATATCTGTCTCAAAAAACTTTATCAGTAACGAGTCACATGAGATAAGGCAGTTGACTATATTGAAAAAAAATGTACTCGAAATGTGTATATCACTAATAGAGAAACACAACTGTATCACATACATATGCATGTATCTTTGAAGTGATATTTGGTTGCTCTAATTTGTGGAATAAATGTCAAGCAATAAGTAAATATTGATAGTTACTATATTGGTAGAGAATATCCCCGAGGGATTCAATACATTTCTGACAGTTATAACAAACCAATATTAAGGAATATTGATATTTTGATAATTCATTGTGAGATGAATGATTTTCAATTAAATGTGTATCTAGAAACATGGCATGCAGACTGGAACACCTCCATAAATAATGATGCAAGTATGTTTGGAACTGGTTTATTTGGGTGAATTCTCAAACGATTTTTCTAACTCACAACTAATTTGACACATTCTTCAATAATTGTTGGAGGATTGATACCTCTGTGGAGTACATGCTTAGAGTATATAGAGCGGAGTGGATGGAAATTCTGTATATGAAGCTCATGTTACTTGCTTAATCCCAGAGTAGTATTTAAGTCCCATTTCGCACCAAGCCAGTCCAGTCCATTCGCGTCTAGTCAAAATTTGCTTTCGCTCTGAATATGTCGCTTGTTGAGTCTAAGTCAGTCAGTGTTGTGAAGAATTTGTGACAAGATGGATGTTCTTCTGCAAGCCATAATTTTACTCCGATTATACAGAAGAAGGAAGATGAATAAAGGACGAAATTTCTGTTGGGTTCATCTCATACATTTAAGAAGACCAGTGTTCGGTTCTTTCAATCACCTCTTTCTGGATCTACTCGATGACCCCAAAAAATTTTCGCATGCTGAATGTACTGTTTACACCACCACCACACCAACACTAACAATTATACTGTTTTATACTAAATTTTCCCACCAATAAGCCACCTCCCGCGAAAAATTGATTCCAGCGGGAAAACTCCTTGGAGGGAATATTCATGTTTATTCTTTGACTACTAAACTAAAGAGTGGGCTGTTATGAATTGGCCCTTTGTCCCTATTTAACTTACCCTTACATCTAGCAATTTCACATTATTGATATTTATGTTATTATTGTGACTGGAAGCGTGATCGGCAATACCTGATTTTCCGGTCCATCCATATTTCAAATGTGCTCTTTAAACCCGACAATAACGGATCTCTTAGTCTGCCCAATATACTTTCGGTCACAATCACTACAACTTATTTTTTATATACCACTCTTTTCCAAATTTGGTATTTTATCCTTAGGATTGCCCAACATTCGTTTTAATGTGTTGTTGAATTTATAAACCAATTTTAAATCCACTCTACTAAATATTCTTCTCCTGTAATCCTCTCGTGTAAAGAGAACTGGAAGGTATCAAATCAAAGTTTTTAGATAGCCAAATTCGGCACCATTTTATGAACAACCTATAAAATCTTTTGTCAAGGTTTTCACAGATTTTGAAAACTATAAGGCTTATTTGTCCAAATCTCAAAAATATTAGACCCGATTCACTTAAGCTTAGAAATATAATTTTTTCAGTCCATATGTCCAAAACTTTCCAAAATGTGAAATAATTAAAAAAATGGTGGACTTTAGGCATACGATGCCTCATATGAAGTTGTTTTGAAATTTTGCGTTGATTCTAAAAATTTATTGCATTCCGTTTAAAATAACGAAGATTGGGTCCATTTTCGGTATAACTGGAAGTTTCAGAAAACTGAAATTATTTTAGCTGAAACGAGCATTTCGAAAAACCCATGTAAGCAAATTTTCAGAATATTAGTAGCAGTACTGTCCCATATACATATCGATTCAGCTCGTCGTGGAGGACCCTGTACATTTGACATATTACATAAACACAACGGCCACGTGTTTACTATCGAACTGCATCTAGATCATGAATAAGACCATATTCTATAATGATACATCAATGCCGATTATATACACGGTAGACACACAAATAAGCATACCAATCAAGAGTTGAACATAATTAATAACAAAAACGCAAAAAGGTATTTGCGTTGTATATTCCACGTGCAGAGCTAGATAGATATTGTCTTTAGCTGCGGTTTCCATCTGTTTGTGATCTCTAAATTTTCAGACAGTGATGTATTCTGTATTTGTCTACCTATCCAGTAAATCGTCGTGTGTATGTTTGTGTGTGTGTCTGTATACAAGCATATTTCATAATTCCTCATTATCTCCGTATATGTGAAAATTTAGATTTATAGATTTAGATCAGCACTTCCCAAAAATCCTCCATTATTCTATTATGTAATACGATTTTAATTTGGAAACTGACCTTCGTTTGGACTGAGGTACGGTTCGAAGTACTCTTAGTAATGTGCAGTAACATTTTGTGAATAACTAAGCTTCATTTGGTTGAGTAAAGGTTTCATAAGACCAAACGTCTACTAGTAACGTAACAAAATGTAATCAACTTTACAAAATCTTGTGAAATCTGAAGTAAGATTCCGTATTTGGTAAAGATTTGCTGCTTCAATGGAGTATTTTATGAAACTGTTACGGCAAAATTAGGTTATCAGATGTTATTATGTGCTCGATTGGGTACCGAAAATTTTTCCTGGTACCACATGGATTTTTTGAATTATTTGAGCAAAATAGTAACTGATTCTACTTATCGAATAAATGGCACCAGGAATAATAATAAATCGCATGCTGAAAAATCTGAAAAAGCCCCATCCAGAAGTCGCGGTTTTGATGTCATGCTTCTACATAACAATTACTATAAGAACAGAATATAGCATGTGTTGCAATATACTCCCTATATTCCGGACTTGTCTCTTTCCAATTATCATGTATTTACTGCAACCTTTATTCTATTGTGCTGGTTCATTTTTCATAGTGATTGAGAGGTTATTTTTTTAATTGTCCTCGTATATTTGAGTAGTGTAGTTGTGGTATCCACTCTACCGTTGTTTCTCAACTCCCTATACAATTGTATTGTTCGAATTAGAGTGATCTGATAACAAGTTCACTCGGCACTTCAAAAATATATATGATATTTCTTTAGACAAAGCGATCCGATTTCCAGTCCAAAGTATAAAAGTAAAATAAAAGGGATTTTTATTCGGCTAGCGACAAAAGTTTCTGTTAAACCGTGCACGGATAAATACATGGTCTCAATAGTGAAACCATAAATTATAGAGAGGTCTATATTGCTTAGAACGAAGACATAAAAGACGTGCGTATTAATTTGTGAAATGGTTGGAAGCTAACCAGAATAAATTGTGTTTCTCACAATCTAAATACAGTACTTCAAACTTTTCACATAGGCATGTTTAACAAAATTGAGGTGTTTAACTGTTTTATCATAAAATTACATACAAATGAGTAAATTTTAATGGCTCGATGAAAATCTGTGCATACCATGAAAATCATAAATCATATACCAAAGGTCCTGAATAATAATTGTTTTTCAATTCAATTTCACATTTCACAAAAAATATCGCAAATTTGGAGAATTACGTTATTGGAACAATTTACAAACTTCTGTCTAATCTTTATCTTAAGATTGATTCTTCTGGTGCCCTCTCACTACAACTATTTTCATCAGTAACGTTTATAAAGCTCCACATGTACTTTCGATTAATCATTTTTACCATCTGAAAGGTCAGAAATGAGTCAGTTGATTTTATTAATCGGTCCACGTTAAAAAAATGTCTATTAAGGTCATTGAGAAATGTTACACCTCATTCGCGGAAAAAATAAAATATACCTATGCAAGAGCGAGAAGCATTCGCTGATAATTGGTCAGCTTATATAAATATTTGGTCAGTTCAATATAATATTTAAAAAATATGTTGTCATATTCGCAAGGCAGTGAACACTTACACACAGCACTTTACTATGGATTTTTTTTGTGAAAAAAACTACGACATATACTTCTATCTACTATATAATATTGGAGAGAGAAATAAGATACTTTTTCAGCTACGTGAAGGTCAAAAGTGGGATTTGGGAGATGATAGGCTATTTCATACAAACATGAATTTTTCAAATTAGAACTCTGAATGAAAACGGAAATAGTTTATACATATATCCACGACCAACTTCAATTTTTGAAGTGAAAACTTCTTTAGCGGCGTTGTATACTTTTTTTGAAATGGGTAAGTAATGTTAAATTCGTGTCAGGAAGCGTGACCTGATCGAAAATTCGCAAGACGAATGGAGAGTAGACAGCCGGCGTGGCGTAGCACAACGAAATACAAAACTACTATTGATGCGGTCTTCATTACACATTTAAATAGGTTCAAAGCAAAATTGTTCGTTTCTTGCTTCAGCTATCATAAACCGATCGTATCAGTTTTAGAGATAGGCGATGATGGTTCTGGTAATAATGATGGTGAAAAAATCGTCGAAATTATGGATGGAAGTTGATTTTTCTGAGAGATAAATGTAATGTAATATAAATTGTCAAGTTTGTGTACGATAACGCAATAAATAAATATTGTATTCTACCACATAAATGTTAGTACTTTTATACTGATAATTAAAGCAATTCGTGCAAAATTATTCCCTAATCATTCCAAAATATCAAAAATGCACAACGTTGATATTCAAGTTTTCACTTCTGCCAGCACTCCCGGAGTGCAGCCCGTCGTTTTTTTAAAGGATCTTATATCTGTATACAATAAATGAGGATTATTGGAGACTAGTTTCAGAAATTCCATAAGATGAATATGCTCAATGGAAGAAAATTCTACATCTACGCATAAAGCGTTTATATTTCTCTCAAGTTTTGTTGTCATCTCCGTCTGAAATACGTCTTTTAGCACCACTATTAAATCTGTCACCGCTAATGAAGCAATGCTGAATCGGATTTATACTAGTAGAATTCAATTCCACTGTTTATTGAGTAAAATGACATGTAACGACATTTATGTAATTAGGAAAATTACATACCTCATTAAATACATAAGCAATGCTTTTCCATTCTCTAGAAATTGACGGCAAATGAAAAAAAAGGTCACGGGAGTAATAGAATAACAAGAAATAGATTAAAAAAATATATATTATAGCACATTTGTTCTATTCAAACAATTTTCAAAGTACTGTAGCAATATGCATCCATTAATAGAGTTATTATTTACCCAGAATATAAAAACACTATCTGACGAAGAAGATTCCAGCAGTGAAAGTCGAGGCTTTGAAAGAGAAAGGAAAAATTTTACCAAAACCTATCGCAGAGAACTTAATTGATGCAAAAATCTTATCAAATAAGAAATATATTCAAGATCTAAATAATTATATAGATATTCAAAAAAATAAAAAGACATGACGATGGCATGAGAATAACAAAAACATTTATTTATCTTCAACAAGCAACCGCTAAGCATAATAAAATATCAATCCAGTGTTTGTATGTTTGATGTACGTAGTCGTAACGTCAAGCAATATCAAATTATCAATATTCTATGAGAATTGGAAATAAATTCATATCATTCGGAAAGTTTACTCGTATAAATCGTGCTCCGTAAAACCAGAATTAAATGAAACATGATTTGCTTGAAACGATAAATTTCATCGAATACCAAATTCTACAAGTTGTGCTCAACGTACCTCGTATTCTTATATTCCCAGATATTTCGTTCACCTACTCTACAAACACTCGACACTGAAAGCTCTCGCTTATCCACTATAATAAGTTGGCTAAATTGCCGTATCCTTCCTACTGAGAAAACTATTCGTACTCTTTTTTCATTATTTCTAACAATCATAAACTAACATATTTTCATACGAGACCTTAAAGAAAAGGTAAGAAACTTCTCAGAAATACATATTCATGTATTTACATACAGTATTTACATACTGTTTATATTGGTTGTATTTTTACTTACCTTCAAGTGATCCTCAAGACCATCCATAATTGCTTTGTATATGTCGGGTATATTTCTGTCGATAGACTGAATAGACTGTTTAGGATATCTGAAGGATAATAGTATTTACTTCAAATCGATAGGATCAATTTTAACAATCTTACAAAATTTAATTATATTTTATGCAGCCCGAAATCCTTTCCAAATAGGTACTGCGTCATCAGCGCCGGCCTGTTCAACAAAATGCCACTGGTTAAAGTGACTTGACGCTGTGTTGACGAGTTAATTTGTTGATAAAAAAGGATCAGTGTTTTGTTCGTGGTCGATCATACAATTTACCCCAAATAGATTCTTTTGCGATGTTTAGTTATTTTGCCACAAATAACTATTTCCTGAATATTGAAATACGCGGCATAGAAGCATCGAGATAATAAGTTCAAATTATATATCAGTTATTCTTGAGGTGTTTGATAGGGAAACTACTACAACTAAAACTGCTCTCTTTATTGGAGAACATGATAAATCAGATATATTCATGGCATTATCAGTTTGCACTTGCTTAGAATCCATATATCAAATATTAATACAAATCTATTTTCCTTTTGAATATTTTCGTTATAATATTGAAGAATTCCCATACATTTATAATGCGTTTTTATGACAGTAGACACGAATGTAACGGATTATGCTATACTATTTATCTGCAAATTTCAATATTATTCGAAAATACAGACTCACAATTTACATAATATGTACTGATATATACTTTATAATAGTAACAAATACATAAAGGTTGGAAAGTCCGTTGACTATTAATTCTTTCAATTTAATTTTCATTGGAAGACATTTGATTTAAGCAATTGGAAACCCTTCAAGTTAGCACGTACGCTAATGTAACTAAAGGTATGAGGTACCTTGGATGATTAAAATTTAACTTACATAAAAATGATCTTCACAGCAAAAACGATCACATGTACTTGAAAAAACTTTATTTTTTGTCTTCTACCAAATAAATTGTCAAATCAGGTTATAAAGTGCAAATGTCGTTTCCAAGCTCATAATATAAAAGCAGATTGTCAAATCACGTCTATTTGAAAAACTTTTCCAGCATGGAAGACTGGTACTAACTACGGTTATTTTGCTACAAGAGCAGTATATTTTTCATGTTTTCAAACATTTGCTTTCTGAAATAAGACCAGACTAATCTTGTAAAAATTTTGTGACTATATAAGTTAGTTGATTAAGATATGATATTCTGAATGAATCTTTCATAATGCTTGCTGTGCTAAGAATTCCTTCATAACGTAGGTCCTGCTGCTGAATACTAAGGAAATTGTATGGTTCCATTCATAGTTTAAATTCCTAATTCTATACTGAGCCCTAGCACATTACCTACTATTCAATTGTCTCACTTCACTACTAAATTCCTCGATAATTTGTAGTTTGCTTTTCAAGGTGGTGGAATGCTTCTGTGAGTCTTGATTTTCTTAAATATTTTTTATAATTCAAAGAATGTTTTTGTGAAGATTTGAGTACTTTTTTTGATGTAATAATTACATTTATTTCACACTTTCCTTCACTAGTTGATAATTTTCAACTTTCTGTTCCTGTACTCATATGTAGTGATTGAAATCTTAAATCACAAGTATCCGGCATATATAATATAATAAATTATGAAACAAACGACCAAATTCGCCTTAAGGAATTTACTTTATTTACAGGTACTATTTGTCAGAATTACCGGATGGAATTATCAAAAACACATTTCGTATTGTACCTAGTAGGAGTGCTATGAAAGTCTGTGCTGAAAAAATATGTATATTTCACGAAGATTTTTGAACCCTGAGTTGGATGTGGTATGAATTGGATCCATTTCCATCGTACCATACCCAAGTAAAATAGGAACAACACGAAATTAGGAAAAAGAACAAAGCGTTTGAATTTTATCTCCTCAAATCTTTGAAAGTCTTTAGCTCGAGTGCCAACCTATGCTAGGTTGAGTTGGGGATAAAAATTCAAATTACACCCTATAATAACAAACATCAGCATGGAGAAACAAAATCAGAATTATCAACGACAGGAATATCAATCTCTCTAGGCTGTTCACAGATTCAATTTATGGTTCAGTTCCACTAATCGGTTTTTCATATCAATTTTGCTTGTTTTATACACTCTATTTTCATGTCTAACGGGGTGATAACTAGAGCGTTGCTAAAGAATCGATCTATATAGAATCCATTCATCTACGGATGAACTTCTAAATGATTACTTAGGAACAATTTTCCCTTCTCAACCTTTGCTAAGCGTGGTTTCAGCTGCATGACTTGTGATGGGCTGATATCTATCAGATCGAGTGCCAACGTTCTCATTCAAGTTAGATCTTTCATAGTTAGAGGTATTGATGCGCTTTCACAAAGAATATTGTTCGATGATAAATTACTCGAACAAGTTAATCTTATTCTACAACAATTATATGATCTAATTTCAGCTTCTCACAGACTTACCCACGCATAAATATTGATCGATCATCTAGCTTTATTATGGTTTCACGTCTATGTCTAATCAATTTCAATCACTGAACTTCTATCCAACGCCCACGAAATATTCACCATACGTATTTAGTTTTGGACAGTTGACTTTAATTTAAGCTCTCTCGAAATATTGATAAACGATGTTTGTAGTTTCGTGGAATTAGAACGAGCTGAAAGCATCGCCGTGTAAATAATTATGCAGATGCTCATTGAGATCGTGTTATATGGATGATATTTTGGAAGGATTACTTCTAGGTGAGATTCTTCTCCTCAATTAAATACAGTATCATTAACTGAAAGAGTTTACCAGCTATTTTTTATCCATTATATTTACTTGCGTCTTTGGAATTATAAAATATTCTGCTTTTAGCATGAAATATCAATAGCATTCTGGGACATTACTGGAATTAACAAGAGTTCAAGATTAAAAATATATGCTGATATTCGCCAACTTTTTTGAACGTATAATATTTTTAAGTGAAATGTGAATTGCGAATCACGTTTCCCGAAATGTATTCCAAAGAGAAGACAACTTCTTAGATACTTCACCTAAATTAGAAATTTCAAATAAAGGTTGGTTCTTAGAAGTTTCCGGTTGACCCAGAAAGTCGAGAGAACGCTCTTCTATAAAGGATGATTAATAAATTCTCAGGTATATAACCCTCTAATGCTGCAATAGGTGAGATTCAACTGTGAAGCAATATAATGTCTGTTTGTGGGTGCAATTCAGTCTGATATATATACGTTACTCGGTTGCTAATGCAATTTGTAGCATGGAGAATATTCTCAAGGAGTGAAGCACATGTAAAATTAACTTAGAGAGTATGTTTTTCGTTTTAAAAATCATCTTTCAAAATGAAAAACTTTTATCCCACACTGCAAAAAAACCTGATATAAGAAAAGCATATTAGAGAAAACAAAATATGTAGTCAAAATCCATAAATTTCTAGATGCAATGAAGGCATGATTGGTAGTTTTAAATGAGTAGTAAAAAAATATATAAATAATATAAATAATTATTCGTTTTTAAGAGACTAAGACACCCTTCAAGATACTTTCTCTAGCAAGAATATGGGAGCTCTAGAGTATACTTTTTCTTAGAGTATAGTTTCTTAGAGCAACGAAAATCCCTGATGAGATCTTTTTATGGTGTCATGCATATAGTTCTCAGTCGAAAAAGTCATATTATACTGTTTTCTTCTGAGATCATAGTAATTCTTTTAAGATCATTATTTTGTTGTCTAGTCGCGACTGTTTCATGATTTCATCCATTATTATGTGGAATAACATGGACTAAGCTTGTCTTCTTGTCTAGTACCTTGTCTTCTTGTTTGTTTATTTACTATTAATGTAAGCCTGGCCTCCAATGTCTGAGTATATCTTTTTATATCTTTTTCATAGTCATAGTTTGGATTACATTGCTACTTATGTTTTCACTGTAGGTACAAAAGCTAAATAACATCTTTCAGTTTAATACGATCAAATGGTCATCATATATTCTATAAATCTCTTAATCAGTTTTCGTAGTATCAAACTACGTCTACATCTACGCAGGATCTTCCAGATCTAATTCCTCGCAGCTCGAGTAAAATTGTACTGAATATAGTCATCTGCCTGGTATTTTACAGCGAAGCAGTATTTCGCGGGTAAGATTTGTGAATTCTTGTGTGATATGTTGGTGCCCAAACTTTAGTAGTTCATTATGGAGTCCATCCTGTTCTGGAGAGTTTCTATTTTTTAAGGTCTTTTTTGCTCTTGTCCAGCTTCTTGAATGGTGACCCGAAATTTTAAACAGGAAAAATATGATATATTAGGTTTCTCATAAGGAAGTCCAGGCTTGCATTAATAGTGAATAAACAAAACTCATACCAGTCAACAGCGGTACTAGACAAGAATAATAATGTATGAAACCATAAAAACGTTGCGGCTAGGCAACAAAATGATGATCTTTAAAAAATATCCCAAGGAAACATAAAAAGAGGGATTTTCGTTGCTCTAAAAAACGGTTGAAAAGCATACTATGGAGCTCTCATATTCTTGCTAGAGAAAGTGTCATGTAGGGTGTCTTAGTCTCTTAAAAACATTTGTATTGAATATTAATGTCAACGAAATGTAATAAGTCATTTTTCTGGTTTCTCTTTTTTTTACTACTCATTTAAAAATAGCAACGATCGCCTTTGTTGCATTTAGAATTAGTTTTTGACTTCATATTTTGTTTCCTCTCATATGTTTATTCCAGGTTTTTTGTGTGTGGAATTGAAGTTTTTCATTTTAAAAGAACAATTAATTAAATTAAAAACATACTCCCTTAGTTAATTTGATGTTGATCGAAGTCTTATTACGTCTATTGATGTCGATTTACATCAATTTATTTGAGTTCATTTGGCTGATGTCTTGGCGGCACATTTACAGCTATACAGGAATTGAATACAAAAAACTCGAGCTCGCTACATGCTTCTTATGAGGAGATATCGCTGATAATAATAATTTTCAAAATTCGTATAAAGAATCATATAACTAGGATAACTTCACTCGAATATTACAAAGAGATGTGTATTTATTTTATTCCAACATCATTTCTAACGCTGAATTCAAACTCTCACAAGACTTTAGACACGAGTCTAGGTTATTGGACGCGGTTGGGTGGTTAGCCATCCACAATTTCAATTTATTCAGTTTCTCGCTACGTATACACAAAATGGATGTTATGATTCGAGTGAAGAAGTAGCCTTTAATGATTTTTTGTTAGATTTTTACTGCTGTATACCTACAATACAACTAAAAAATGATTCATTTCAGTCCACAAGAAGTAAAAAAGAATTTTAGTACCTATATTTGTAGTTGTATCCACCTCTCGACACTGAGCGAACGGAAGAGGGGCGTTCCCTAGTGTAACCTCGTGGAAAGTCTGGATCGGTGCTTAATGTCTATTATTTCGAACTCATAATACAGAAGGATGTTCAGGGTAAAGATAAATTAGGTTGGCTGAAGATAATATTACATCTGGTATCTGTGTTATGTGAAAGTTTTTCTATGTAGTTATAACGAGTTGATAACGTACTAATGTTTATATTCACCTTAGCATGTACATTAAGGCAGCTCAAATAAAAAATTTTGTTCAGTTGTATATTTGGGTGATTCCGTTCTAACTGTGATTTTTTGTATTCAAAATTTCAAGATTTTAAAATTTAACTTTTCTAACTTTTTTATGCATATTATTCATCTATTTTACTGTAAAAATAAAACTCTAAGAGGAATTTACTACAACTTCAAAGTATCACGAGCAAGACACAAATGTCGGATTTTGAGTTCCACGGTACTGACTCATTTATCCACGGTACTGACATGGTAACTTAAGATATTAAACAACAAGTGCATCAATTTTCCTCAGTTTGATCATAAACATTAGAATTTATAAGGTAATTAGTTTAAATCATTTGTTACGACAAAAAAATTAATAATTTATCGGTAAATTCTAGGAATGGACATGACACGGTACTGACATGGTAACTTAAGATATTAAACAACAAGTGCATCAATTTTCCTCAGTTTGATCATAAACATTAGAATTTATAAGGTAATTAGTTTAAATCATTTGTTACGACAAAAAAAATTAATAATTTATCGGTAAATTCTAGGAATGGACATGACACGGTACTGACATTCAAGTGATGTAGTATAAGTTTTCTTTAAGTGGCAAGTTATATTGTATAAAAATAATGTTTAAATATCTTAAGAATTATTCAATTAACACAAAATTTTTATTAATTGATTATTAATTAATGACTAGTACAAAAAAACAATACAGGACATTGAATATCACAGTTAGAACGGAATCACCCATTTGTCAATTTAATTGGTATGGAAAGCGCATCATAAATACTTCAGACTTCTGTAATTCTCTTAATCCAAAATTATTTCCTTATTAGCAGGTATGAATGGTGTTACAACTCTTTGATTACATCCAAATAATGTTTATCATAAATATTCTTTGCAACACCAATGGTAAATGTGGCGTGGAAGTTTCTATTCTTCCAGGTTTCGCATAATTTCAATAGAATGAAATTTATAATGTTTTTTTTTTGTCAATAGTGCAGTTGTCTGATTGAAATCGATTTCCATTGAATGTATTGATTTTTCTTATCAAGTCAACTTACAGTAAAAATTAACGGATGAAATTTTGTTCTTTGGTTTATTTTGTACATAAGGTAATTTAACGTTAATTATTCGGAGCAGATGGGAATTAAACTTTGAGTTCAATTAAGAAGTGTAACGTAAGACCGATGAAGTATTCTCTAGGGGATACATTGTGGTTGACTTTGAATAATCATTAAGTTCACCTGTGCTGAAATAAGTTCCTTTTGTCGATATAAAAGGAATATGGTATTGTCTAAGAGACCACTTGACTAATTAGTTACCAATAATGATATTTTTCTAAAATAACTGAGGGTTTGATTTAAAATTCTATTAACTTAATTCGATATATTTTTTTTCCACTCTCTACCCAAACAAATAAAACACGTTTTTTGCTACAATATATTTCGACATTTCGCTACTTTCCCAAATATTTCACTTCAGTGTGTGTAGAAGGAAAGGAAATTTGTACCTGTATTCAGCAAGACTCAGTGAAGGATAAAAAGGGCAATCAAGTGATGCTTTGTCGTAACAAACTAACCTGGGGGTGTAAGGATCCAAGATAGGACGGCCGTTATTACTTGACATCCGGTCAATACGGAAGCAAGTCCCAACAAAAGTAGGAAACACAATTTCTTTTTTATTTTATAGGGTGGTACTGAATTTTATATCAAACACATCAGTCCTCACTATGCAATAATGGTTATAAACATAGGTAATTGACATTGACCTATGAAACTAGGATTTGGATTTTGATGCGACAATTATTAAGGGTAAATATTTCTAAACATATTTTCTCATACCTCATGACTTATTCTTGATTCATAAGGGCAGTGATTTATTTCATTAATGTGGTTAAGCAAATAACTAACGACAACGAAATTAGGAGAAATATCTGCAATATTATGCATAAAAACTCGTTATAAATTGAAAGAAACCTGGAATGAAAACGATGTAGCAACAACTGTATGTATATTCTTTGAACTTTCACTCCTTAGACCTTTAATGTTTTTATTGATAAATCGTCTCTCCAAAAGTCCAAAAGAGACTGCGGTAATTATACACTTTCGCGGTCACCTGGTTTTTTGGCTCTATAAAATCGAAAAATGGATGGATTTTAATGATCTTGGTCTCAAAATGTTCCATTTTACGGCGGATTTATAAAAAAAATACGAAAATTAAAAAAAATAAATATTTTTTACAGTTTCATGACTTTAAATGCAAAAAAAATGACTTTCTACATATAATCCTTCGTAACTGTTTCTGACGTCGTGGAATCAAGTTCGTATATTTTTTTTCGCAATTTACATAAAAAAATGAATATTTTGAAAAAAAAAATTTCAAAAAAGTTAATTTTTTTGAATAATTATGAGTTGTGGGATTTTGTTAATAATAAATTGAAATATATTGACAATGAGTTGCAACAATTGTGAATTGAATACATTTGAAGCACTTACAATATACAGTGATACAAAACAACCTAACCTAACCTAACCTAACCTAACCTAACCTAACCTTACCTAACCTAACCTAACCTAACCAAAATTATAAAATTCATCTATTTTTCGATTTTTAATGGTCCAAAAACTATTAACATTGAAGAATATAGTACGAAACTATTCACGAAAATTGATTGTTTTTCATCGATTTCATTTTAAGCTATAAAAACTGAAAAACTCATTCTTTTTGGATTTTTTTTAAATTGTTTATTGATTTATGTAGAATACAAAAAAAATATAAGAACTTTATCTGATAATGAGATAATTTTTTGTAAAGGATTATTTTGCAAAACCGTTTTTTTTACGATTTAAAACAGTAAAACTATGAGAAATTTTCATTCCAGCTATTTCTACTAATTTTTTTTATAAATCCGCCGTAAAATGGAACATTTTGAGAAAAAGATCATTAAAATCCATCCATTTTTCGATTTTCTAGAGCCAAAAAACCAGGTGACCGTGAAAGTGTATAATTACCGAGACTGCTTATGTCATGAATCCGCTGAATTCGTTCTTTCTTAGCTTAAATTATTTGTCATACTTATAACAAGTTGGTACACGTTATATAAATTATATGTCTTGGTTTTAAATAAAAATTTGTGTTGATTATGTAAGTGTTCTCGTGGACCTCCATTATCAGTTTTCATTTATGTCGACCCAAGGGAATACTCATCTATTATAAACAGATACAATTATAATTATAACAAGCCAACAAGCGTAAATGCGGTATTGCTAAATATTTTCAATGCGAGTGCCATCAGAGCTATTACAGTTTTAATAGGTGTGATTCTAATATTAATTCAAAGAGCTAATATCATTTATTGTTTTATTTTAACGGCATACAAATTTAATGGTCGTCATTAAACACTAACAATTTTATAGTAATTTTTGTTGGTGTAGTATATTTTGCAGGGTAAATATACCAAACGCGCGTATAAATGAACTTTGTATTTGGCTAACAAAATCGATACAGCGCAAATGAAACATAAACCACACTACTGTTTACAATACATTGAAATGAGAATCTGAATGTAATTCCAATAGATTATAGAGTCATGAGTGAGTACGTCCTCTATTGTGGATTTGGAGAGATAAACTCTATGATATATCAAACATTTATCAACAAAAAGTCAATTACTTCTATTTTCATAAGAGGTTACACGTCTACGGACAATAGCATCTTCAGGTTAGTTATTCAATGAATCTACGACTTGTACTAGTTATATATGCTGCTGCCACTGATTATTAATTCCTCAATATTTTTTTACCTGTATAGAACGAGTTCATACAGGGATGGATGGCTTTGATAACGGATTGACAGGCAAAAGGAACTTTATTAGAAATAACTCAATTATTAGGGAATTTGATGTATTTTTTAACCCAAAATATTGCATGAATGGAACTGTGAAACAAAATTTTTGATTCATTGAAATCCAATAACCTATCCCGATCACTCTACTCTTGCATTTTATAACCCTCCTCTTCGCAAATAGCCAAAATATCTCATCTCACTTTGAAAACCTCAGTAATAAAGAAAAAATGCCCTACGAATCTTCAAGACGCCTAACTGAGATCAATTTTATGAATTCCAAGAAAACTCCAAAACATATACTAGAAGCCATCAATCACATTCCAATCATTCTTCATAATGGAACATGGCAATCCCTCAGAAATAAGCAAAGTTCATCAAACTAAATAATTCAACCTATAAAATTCATAATATTCCAAACATAAAAAATTTGCGAATTATTAAGCTTCATAATGGCTTAACATCAAACCAACCTAACCAACTTCTTAATATCCTGGAAGAAGCTTGCGTTTATGATCATCTCACGTCTTTAACATTTCTTGGACTCCGGACTTTGATTATGTCTAAAATGTCTAGATTGGAAAACACATACTCGCAGAAACTAACAAAAAAGTACCACGCATCATAACCTCAACGTTTTCATTTCTTTATCCCACAACATTTGGATGCCATAAAATGAACGCACGACAACTTTGTCTTTAATGAATATTTCTTTTATGAACATTTCTTTTATTAGCCTACCGTCATTGCTTCATTGAATAGTATACTTTTATAGAATTCATTTGAGAATTTACTTTTTATATTGGTCGAACCTATTCAACCTATTCAATTGTAGTGCTTCCTTTATTGTTTAGTGAAACTTTTCTTCTTAGCATGCCTCACTGATACTGATATGGAGAGATCTGCATTAAAAGTACTTAAGACTTCCATTTGTGCTGCTTTGTTCAAAACATGCCGAAATATTCTTTTTTTGTTATAAACAGAACCGGTTTCTCTGAACTGAACATCCAAATGCTCTTAGCTTTTGTTGGCCGTTGTTTCTACCCCATATATACCCAAAACTTGGTTTATAGTGTCGACATCGTTAAAAAAAAGTTTTATTTCCAGTGATTATTCTATCTGATGCATACAGCCTCTATCGTCGCTTTATAAGCGGCGCAACATACTCTCACAGACCACTATCCCCATTTGCTTTTGTTTACATGTTTCCGTTATTATATTTTTCAGCGGCATTGCTTCACCTTATTTATCGATATTCGAATAATCACAAAATGCACGAATGGTTAGATACGTGTTTTCGATAAACACTCATTTATCTTCGTACACAATCTGCAATTTGGAAAAGATTACCAAAGAGTTTTATCCAGATTCCATTACAAATTTTATCAAGTTGCTTATAATATGAATCAATACTTCTCTCCATACCACAAGAACAATTTCCTAAGAAAAATACAACTAAAAGGGATATCAACCTCAGGCCAGAAGTGCAGGAGGAAGAAAGAGATTTAAGACTGAATTTCCAGAAATTAACGGTCACACTACATACTGTTCAGAAATAAGTGTAACGTGATTTTATATATCTTAGAATTCTGGATAATATACGGAATATGACTTCAACTGACAGTACTTTTCATATTTAGACTGAGTATATAAAGAGAATATAATTGCTCTTTGAAAGAGCGCCTGAAAGTTTAAAATGTAAATAAGGGATTACAAGCAGTCCCGTATTTCTCATATTTATATTATGATTATTCAAATGATAGGTCATTTAACGATCTATGGTGCTGGTTTTAAACGTATAGAACCTGATAATGAAGAATTGCATCAATGCAAAGATCTAACATTTGACTGCATACGTCATAACCATGCTCGTAAATATTGAGGCGTTTTATTCAGTATCATCCTTTGATAGTGCAGGGCATGGTGGCGCATTCGTTTGCAAAATTGTTTTGAGTCGTAATTTTTTTTTAAATATGTCCGGGAGGTGTTCCTGATTATAAAAAAAGTGTGAGATGACACTTTTGATATTATTGTTTAAACAACGAAAAACTTCCTTAACCGGTTCTTAGACGGTATCCGACAATGATTTTTTCATAAATAAAAAGTAATATTGGAAATAAATGTTTCTGTTAACTTCAATAACCAAAAAAGGTTGTATAAAATATTTTAATAATAAATAAAAATCTCGTTACACATAACAATAAGTTGGAAAATTAATAGATTAATATTAGAAGTAGTAAGAATAGTTTAACGTATTACTGCTGAAAAATAGCAAACAATTTTTTAAGCGCTTCGTCAGCCTTTCTTTCCCTCATCTAATACCTTGAGATGGGATTGAGATAGAAATACTTCTCCCTCGAAAGTGTCTGCGCGTTGGGAGCTTATTTTTATAATATAAAAAAAATTAATTCATTGCAAAAATTCATTTTTTCTGGCTTATTCAGTTTTTCGTTGTTTAAACAATAACATCAAAAGATATCAAGTGTCATCTTACACTTTTATAATCAGGAACACCTTCCGGACATTTTAAAAAAAATTACGACTTAAAACAATTTTGCAAACGAATGCGCCACTATGCTCTGGTCTATAACAGGAATATATCGAATGGAGTTTTCTCAAATATTGATTTACATCTCTGAAGAGCGTCAATTGATCTTTGTGTCGATATTAACATCCCTAATAGCTCGCAATTGCAAGGAGCGGTTGTAACTACTGACTAGTTTCGACGTTATTAGACAGTCAGGTCTCAAGCCCGAATGAGGGTTGTTATACTGCTCTGATGAGACGTAATAACGTCGAAACTAATCAGTGGTTACAACCTCTCCTTGCAATTGCCAGCGATTGAGGATGTTAATATCGACAAAAAGGTCGATTAACATCACGCTCTTCAGAAGAGATGTAATCCAATATTCGTCGAGGCATTAGCTAGAAAAGTAGTTTTCTCCTTTGTAGAAAGGCAGAATATATTTTCATATTTTCAAAATATTGGAAATATATATATATATATATATATATATATATATATATATATATATATATATATATGCATCTAAATGTTCTTGATTTTAGGTCTCTTCTGTAAAATTAGTTTTTTTTTTTTGATAATTATTAAAAGAAAGATTAATTTTGACGTTTCAACTTTTCCTTAAGTCTTTATCAAAATAAACTTTGTTTTAATAAGAAAAATTAATTTTTCCTTGGTCTCTACATCTCAAATATATAGCAGTTATGGATTAAATTAGTTGCAGTTTTATTAGAATTTCTATTTTATAAATAACTAAGAGTATTTTGCCATAGATAGATAGTTTTAACTCGTCGTGGGATACCCCGGATAGCAAGCAATTGTTACTAAACTAATTACAAAGAAGGATAACGCAACAAAATACTTTAACAAAAAGCAGTTTTTGGAGAGAATAGGGGGCAATGGATCAAATTAAAACTGATAAAATACGGGAAACACTTTTTTATTTTTGATCTGATTTATTCCTTCGCAGCTGAAATGATTTCGTAGTGGAATTTTACGTTCAATTTGTTGATTCTCTCGAGAATTTCATTACCTCATATCATTACCTTCTCCGTAATTGCGGTCGGGCCCACTAAGGATAACCTCACAAGAGATGACACTTACGGTGGTGTCTCCCCTATGATACTGCAACCTCAAGAATTCTTATTGAAAACTGAAATGAGTTTTCATCAAATTATTATATTATTGTCGAAGATATTCCTATGTTAATCTACATACATAATTTACATAAATCGAATACTTAAAATTTAAAACAAGAAAAAAAGTCGTCGCACTCAGTAAGTTAGCAATCAGTAAATAGTTTCCATGGAAACTAAACAAAGGAATTCCTTATGATTTAATTTATTATCGATTTATTCAATAATCCTCCCCTCATTATTTATTAACAATTTTCATAATAATTGGTTTATGAAATGAAAAATGACCTCAAATGACATAAATGGATGTCCATTGAAACCAATTTATAAGTATTGTCATTTGTTGTTGATCGATGTTTTATGATGTCTATTGACGTCGATTGATGTGGATTCATATTATTTGAGGTCATTTCGTCGATGAAATCATAATTTAGTTAATATGATTGATACATAGTCATCCATGGTTCGATGCATATATTTTCAAAATAAGAAACCGAAATTGTTTTATGGAATGATTCAAATCAAAATTGATTATTAAAAAAATGTTTTATATTTTTAAGGACATATAAAAAAGTTTTGAAATTTTCAAAACAATGAAAAAATATCCCACTCTAAATTTTCGGATTTTAGCAAAACATCACTTTGTAATCGTAGTTTCAGCGAAAGATTACTCTAAAATTCAAAACACGTAGCTCCTATGAGATTTTCTTCAACGCTGTAGAAGTAGCAAACCGTGAAAGTACGTAATTTAAAGATGAAACTTAGTGTTTATATGAAAGTTAAAACGTGACTTCAACATTAGTTTAGTAATGGAATTTATAGCCTCTATTGATTGAAGTAGATTGGGTAATTGGTACTACAGGATATTTATTTAGGTTATATTGAATTTTCTCATCATCTCTTTAGGCATATGCATTTGTTTCTTGCAACTTTTCAATAGTCTTGATTTGCCACTTTTATGCAACTATTTCAATTGTTTTTATCACACAATTCAATAACGTACTGCAACAGATTCATAACTTCTGCCTACTATAATTGTTGTTAAGCCATTAATCCAAATAAATATTATATTAAAAACCACCAATTTTTGTCCTGTTTCGAAATTCAAATCGAGAATTGAACTGTGATCTGGTGTTGATCATTTTTTGAGATATTATTTCTAATTTCGATTTCGAGATTTATAATCTCTGTGATTTCAGAATTCAATATTCAAATTAAATATTGAATTTTGAATTCTATTACAACCTTTAATAATATCAAAAATCACCGGAAATCTTAATTAATTATTTCCCAGACGATGAATACAAAAGTATTCGAAAGCTAACACCAAAGTTAGTCCACTTTGGTGTTTCCTTGCCGCCACATTCTCAATAAAAAACTACTCCCTTTTTCGTGTATTAGACTCCGTTAAAAGAATTTTTGAATCCTTTTTATTTGCATTTTTTATTATATATCATGGTTCGTTAATGCAGCTCTATTTTTTTATCGTATTGATGACCTCTTAGTCTATTTTCTAAATACTGAGATGTTTGACCTTCGCAGACAGCATCACAATTAATACAAGGCACTTGATATATAATATTTATCACTTCTTCTGTTTTTTGGTGTTTTAGATTTCAATCTAGTGAAATATTTGGATAATGAATTATGTCCTTTATGACTTATAGTAATATCATATTTATTGAAATAATTCGATTACGTTACGTGTTTTCAATTTTAGAGTAATCTTACGCTGAAACTGAGATGTTTTGCCAAAATCCGGAAATTTAGGGTGGGATATTTTTTCATTGTTTTGAAAATTTCACAGCTTTTTTATGACGTTAACGTAGAATTAAGGTTTCATGGTAACTAGAATTATTGAGCCGATATGTTCGCTACAAATATAAAACAATTTTTTAACAGTCAACTATCATTTGAATCATTTCAGAAATCATACAAAAACAATTTCGGTTTCTTATTCTGAAAATACATCCATCGAACTATGTATGAGCTTTTACACAAGCAAAATTGTGAAGTGATACATGCAGTGTAAATCATTTAGATTTGGAAATTTCCAAACATTCCAAATGCGAAATATAAGGCGTAATGGCAAAAGCCATATAAGAATAGATGACATTGGCAATGTTACTAATGTATTCTCATAAATTTCGGAATAAACCCCTAATAGATAAAAAAATATTCACAGTTACATCAATATTTCATGAAAAACTCTATCACATTTGATTATTCATCGATTAGATTAACTAACTGATGCCAAAATGTAACAGAAAATTAAACTGTAACGAGAAACCTCAACATTACGCTTGATGGTTTTTTGATGATATTGGATACTACATTTTACTACCTGTAACCCAATTTTAAGAAGATATAACATCTATCTTGGCTTCGTAACATTTTTTCGATTGTTTCTATTCCAATATTCCCTTTAAAATTAAAATCCAAATCTTTCGTTTTATTGTTTTATGCTATGTGTTTCAGTTCAAAATGTTAAGTCTAGATTTAAACATCGACGAATAGTTTTTCAATACACATTCTTCATTCCGGCGTTTCTTGAACTGCTTTTATAAATATTAGCTTGCGTTTCTCCTTGAAATAATTGAATTTGAGCTGTGATACACAATGAAATTAATCACAGTTGAAAAAATGGGGAAGAAAACTTTCACAGTATTATACCTCCTATTTGTCCTTTCCCAACTAAGCATGAGGTGATTTGCCTCTTTTACTACGCCATTGACACACGTCAGCTCAGAATAACCAACAGATTAGATAGTTTTTGTATCCCTTAAGTAAGGTCAAATCTCTCAAGAAGTGATCTCTGTTTAGAAGACATTATTCAATAAAAGAATATTAATAATTGAAAAAATCATTGATTTACATAGGTGAAAAGGTTTTGATTTGATATACAAAGATAATTAGGATAATTTCAAAAAATATATTGTGATATATTTATTAGTAGTTCAGAAAATACGGATATTTAGTTATAATCTAATCTAATTTAAAGATTATTGTAGACGCAGTTTTTTTTAACTGTTTTGTCCGTCCGTCTGTATGTCTGTAGCAGCGATATCTTCTCATAGGTAGCATGCAGCAAGCGCGGGTCTTTTTAATTTAATTCTGTATAGCTGTAGATGTGCCAAACACAAAGAAATTTTGGGCATTATTAGGCAAAAATCAATGACATTTACCAAATTATGATTTCATCGGCAAAATAGCCTCAAATGACATGAATTTATATCAATCGTCATCAAACAACGTCAGTAGACGTCATAAACAGCAACAAATGACAATACATATCAATTGGTTTCAATGGACGTCCATTTATGTCATTTGAGGTCATTTTTCATTTCATAAACCAATTAATTTGAAAATTATTAATAAATAATGATGGGAGGATTATTAAATAAATTAAATTATTAGGATTTTCCTTGTTCTAGTTTTCATGGAAACTTCCTTTCATAAATTAAGATTTTTGTTAATATTTTCTGATTGCTAACGGTAAAATATGCGCTGTAATCTCTCGAGAGTGCGACGACTTTTTTACTTGTTTTAAATTTTAAGTATTCGTTTTATGTAAATTTCGTGTGAATTATGAATGTAAATTAACATTGACAATGATAATTTGATGAAAACTCATTTCAGTTTTCAATAAGAATTCTTGATGTTTCAGAGTCATGGTCTGGACACCACCGGGAGTACCACATCTTGCGAGGTAATCCTTAGCGGGCCCGACCGCAATTACGGAGGAGGTAATGAGTTAAAGTAATGAAATTCTCAGGAAAATCAACAAATTGCACGTAAAATTCGACTACGAAATCATTTCAGCTGCTAAGGATCAAAAATAAAAAATGATTCACGTATTTTATTAGTTTTAATTTGATTCCTTGCCCCCTATTCTCTCCAAAAACTGTTAATAAACTTATTTTTGTTGCGTAATCCTTCTTTGTCACTAGTCTTGTGACAATAGACAGTAAGAACCAATTACTTCCTATATAGCTTGTGCTGATTCTTCTATTACAACACCACTGTTTGAGTAAAAAGGCCTCTACTTGATATAATCAATAATGATCATTCGCTGTAGCACTAGGAGTGGTTTCATGGATACAAACTCGTACTAACTTGAGTAAATTAATTCACTAACTGTTTCACATTATAGACATAGACAATGAGTACGACATATATTCATAATATAGAAACGTATTTGTCTAACAACAAATATAGTAGATGTAAAAGCTCATCCTAGAAAAATAAATTTTTCTAGTCATGGGCCACACGTTAGCTTTTAAGGTCTATGCGAATGCATAATAAAATTCGATTCCGTACTAATATTGATTTTTTCTTGTAAGCCAATTTTCTTCTCAATATTCTAGCGAGTACGAAAAAGATGCTTATTGAAATTGAAATATCCTGAAATCTCTTTCGGGAGTTATGATCCTCTTTAAGCTAGACTAAACAGAATACATCAGTATCTCTTTATGCTACAATAAACAAATTATTTCGGATGCTGTCTTTGTTAACCCAACAAACTCTAAGAAGATATTATTGAAATATTATTCTGTTTATTCATCTATGGATACACAAAACTCTCAATAGAATGGTCGATGCTCAGTCATCATTTTTTTTTATTTAAATCAACCAAACCAAAATTAGACAACTCAGTCTAACTTTAATCTCAGTTTCGTTACATTATTGTGAAAGTCGAAGTTAATAGAAAAGTTTTTTAAAAAAAGTCCCCTTCTCAAGAGACGATTGATGTTTGGCGCTGTCAGTAGGATAGTGGAAGAGTCCTTAGAAATCTTTGTTTTCAAGCGTTTATCTACCATCACCGAAAAACAAACAGCTCCACAGGTAACCATCAAGATAGTTTATCCCAAAACATAAAGGAGATTCAGGAATGTACCTTAGTATTATCTGTATGTTGTAACCCATTTTATTTATGTGAGACTTCTCTGCCTCAGAATCTTCTGATTCAGAGCTTATTATTAACCACACTCTACCAAGCACTGTAGTTTTCAACAGAAATAAAGATCAAGAGTTATCAGATTATCTAAGTAACTCAAGTAATAACGATCTAAGACATAATAACGGGACATAAACCAGAGATAACACTACAATGGCTCTATTTGACTTTAAGAATTTATGCATAATCCCTATCGGGGACCTCGCAACAACAAAGACCAGCTCCCATGAGTATATCGACAAATGCTAAGAATAGGAATATACTCCTCAACCAAAATTTCTACAATCCCACCCGAAATATATCGCTGAGAAACTGTTCAACATCGAACAAAACGATGAAGAAAACCTCTAAGAAATGGAATAATCACCAGATGAACTTATCGCTCGACGATGCACAAGATATAATAATTGAAACAGATCTTCAAACAAGAAAACGGTATTATTGGTATAATTTGAAGGAAGATATTGAAAACATCATCATCTTTCAAGAAAGTAATATCATGGAGTTCATCTAAAACCAAAATTGATTGTCACACCTACCTACACCCACACCTACCAAATCTTCGTAAATCGTTCATATTGATCTATTTCAAGCTAATGGACAGAAGTTTTCAACCTTGATAGATGCTTTTTCCGAATACGCCTTCCTTACATTCGTAATTCACCTCCATTATATTTGCAGATTTGTATGAAATTCCATCATCCACTATACCAAACCCATATTATTATAGAAATATTCCATTCAATTCCGATTAAACACCTAAGAATACGAAGCACAAGACCTATTTTATCGATTAAGGAACAAATGCATTACTAGGCTATGACAATTCTATCCACTCCTCAACGAAACAACCAAAAATTATTGAAGTATAAAAGAGACATCCGAATACAAGAGATATTTTCGAGATAGATATAACAAAGACCTTATTGAACGATTGCATAGAAGAACATCGTAGGAAAACGAAGGAAATTTATAAAGTGATTAGTGAGCATATTTCTAAAAGTTGAAAGACCTTTACAAGAAAGAGAAATGAGACGGGATAAACTCCGATCTCTTACAAACCCTCTACTAAAATTTACACTAGAAAACCTTCTAAACGATATAAACTAATGTCAAGTCTTCTACCCAAGACAGTACTAATAGATAACACAATATCAATCGATACTGCAGCAGGTAATGTACAAAAGAAAAACATAGTATACACGAAAAAAAGAATAATTCTAAACCAGAGACAAGAAAATTATTCAATCAATACCAAGCAGTGTTGAAATCTCCAATACGACTATACGAACAATATACGAAAATTTACAAAATTCAAATCATTTGAAATAGATAGAGCAGCCTTGAAGGACCAAACCAAAAGAAATCAATAGATGCCGAATCATTTTTGGGTAGCTGAAAAATTCACAACGAAAAACAGATTAAGCTCTTAAAGAGAAACTAAACAGAATATATTACCATCTCTTTACCTTAGAATAAACAAATTATATCGGATGTTTTCTCTGCCAACTCCATAAATTATTTGTAACTGTTGCCCGCGAAGTACTTCTGCGGAAATTATATATTATATAGCTTTATTTTCTGATACCTTATAAAATGAGTTACGTCCAAGAAAAAGTTGAACAGACTTTTCTATGTCCTATCGACTCCTCTATTACGAAGTTTAGACAAATAAGAACAAATATCTATAATAAGATAGAACTTTATTATTTTTAAAAATATTTCTCATCAAGATGCGGTACCTTCAAAATATGTAATTTGAACGATCACTATTAAAAATGTCAAACTTTATGATGGAAATGTCAGATTTGACGTAATCACATCAGTGTTTCTGTATCTCAAAACTTAGTGGCAGCCCTCGTATTATGATAAAATTTCCATTATGCAAACGTTGCAACATGGTATAAAGAATTTAATTTTAACAGTATCTAGACGCCTGGGACTGTTCGAACTATGGACTCATGCCAACAAATAAAATTCAATTAAACCGGTTTTATTATGTTTGATATTAATGTTGTATAACCAGAATTTGCAGAATCTAAATACCACATGTGAATTTGTTTTTATATTTTCTGTCCATGACGATTGTTATATTAATTAATTGATAGCACGAACGATCAAAACCATTGATTCAATATCATTGGAACAAATTCCAATCAAGTGGAATTGTATACCGAGTAAATATGTAACAAACTATAACAAAAGCAATATTAATAGATAACTGCTTCAAAGATTTTGTTCACCCATATAGTACATACGAGTACGGTCCCAGAAGTACCTGGCCTAACCTAGAGATGGCTGTAGTTACTCAAAAACTATAATTGTATTAGAAAGTACACAATCTATACAGCATATGGTTGAACACGCTTCTTTCTTTAGTATTTATTCGGCAGCCATCAATAGTTAACGTTTTCAGTGAATTTTTAAACATGGAACAAATTAGTCATTATGTAATACAATACTTTTATTTGAAAGACATAAGCCAAATCAATAGAAAAGCTGAACTAGATTCTACTCTGGTCCTTTGTTATCTACAGTAAAATATTGGGTAGCAGAGTTTGAACGAGGCCGTACGAGCTGCGAGGACCAGCATCGCATAAATCGGCCAAATGTGGTGATGACTCCAGATATCCCCAAAGCGCTACTGGATGATCAACGACTGAATGTACGCGAGCTCGCAAACTTAGTAGGCACTTTTAAAAGTACAGTACATGGCATATTAAATGAAAATTTGGACATGAGCAAGCTCTGCGCAAAATGGGTGCCGCGTTTGCCCACAATGGAACAAAAACAGCGTTGTGCTGGTGCTGTGGTAATGTTTCACAGAAATAAAGCCGATTTTTTGTGCTGTTTTATAACCATGGATGAAACGTGCGTTCATCACTTCACACCCAAAACAAAAGAATAATCAAAATAATGTACTGACTCCACAGGCAAAACTGGGTCCAAAGGCAAAGACCGTTTCATCGACAGGCCAGTTCATAGCGTCGGATATTTGCTAAGCGCTTGGGATAATTTTCATTGACTATCTTGAAAAAGGAAAAACCATCAACGAAAAATATTATGTCAAATCATTGAAGCTTTTCAGTAAAGAAATCAAATCAAACGGCCGCATTTTATTAATAAAAAAGTTTTGCTTCAGGCAATGAACCAGTTCACACATCCGTTATTGCAATGGGCGAAATTAATGAATTGAAGTTTGAATTGCCACATCAGCCCCCTCCGATCAAAAATGGATCGGTGGTCGTAGATTTTCCAATAATAAAGAGGTTTGTCGGCAGTTAATGGCTGTTTCGAGAAGCTTAACGATTTTTATTATAAAAAGGGTATTGAACCTATTGAATATCGCTGGGAAAAGTGTATTAAACTAAAAGGAGATTACGTTGAAAAATAAATATTTTTTTTCCAAAATTTTCGTGTTTTTTTTGTTGGGCCAGGTGCTTCTAGCTCCATCCACATAAGACGTCAGTGATGTAGTATATTTCTCAGTATAGAATTTTAAATCTAATGAATACAAATATATGAATAAATATCAATTTGAAGAAAGCCTTCGCCAAGTTTGTAATGAAGAATACTATTTAGGGGTTGTTGCAATAAATCCTGAATTCTAAACTTTCAATTGTATTTTCCATGGTTGCGAATAGATATTTATTCATCGAAGAAGATTGAATTAATGTGATAAATCTAAAATAAAAATAGCAACATTTTGTATATGCGCTGTTTAAAGATTCCAGAAAGTTTATGAGTAACTTATGTTTTATTCATAAAAAATTGGATCAGAAATTTTTAGGACTCTATTTTTCACCTGTTTGATTAAATAAATTTTAGTGTTACGTGGGTGATATGAATGATAATTGATTTATCTTCCAGAAGTTATTGGTTTCCTATACCAGTCAATTAAAATTATTTCCGTTTCTTATAAATTTAGTTTCAAGAAAAGGTAACAATTTTTCAGTATTCTCATTTTCTATAGTAAATAGTATATAGAGATCGAAATGATTTAAGTGAAATAATAAATTATCAATTTCATTATATGGAAGGAATAAAATTATATCTTCTACATACTTTTTAATGAAGAATAATTTGAAGAGTAAAACAGATATCACAAAGTTTTAGATATAAACCATTACATAATATAATATATGGGATAATTCCTATAGTAACCATAATAAATATTTCAATTAATCAGTACTTCTATCAAAGTCAATTTGAATATTGAATTTTGAATTCCATGAGTTTAAAAATTTTTAAAAGCTTTGATAGTATCAAAATCACCAGAAATCTTAATTATTGTAAGCAAAATTTTATTATTGTTATGCATTTATGTATTATGTATGTTATGTATTTCTGTTTATCTTTTTATTGTCCACAACAAGCATCAAGAGAAACTGGCCAAATACGCGGATCTCGTAATGGAGATTAAACAAATGTGGCACAGCGAAAATGTGGAAATAGTTCCAGTGATCAGGTCAGCAACAGACGTCGTGTCTAAGACCATGTACGATAGCATCACCAAACTGGGACTACCAAAAAACACCTTCGCCGACATCCAGAAGGCTGTAATATTGAATACTTGCTAAGCAGTGCGCAAGTAACAATACCGGCTCTAAGCTGAGTAGTGCATAAGTCTTTCGCATAATAATACTATCGGTTTTGATAATAATTTTATTAATTAACAACATCGAAGTTATAATAATTACTAAAATGTTACTTATAATGATAATAAATATCAAAATAGAGATAGCATCAGGATAGAAATAATCGATCTCCGAAAAACACAAGATTCATTCATTATCGTAATATCGCTGTATTCCATCTTGATTACGACAACTATATTTAAACTATACATAAAATAATTTATTTTTTTTAGCATCAACATGAACTATATGATTTCAAATGATAGAATTCAGTTGAAAACAATGAAATGCTTCTGTCAAAATCGTTACAAACTTTTAAATCATATGTCAAAACTATTTTGCATTGCACTATTATTTTTTTCAATGGAATTGAAATTGTTTGTTTGCGTTTGAAATCTATCGTTGAAATTTTACGAACTGGAAGGCATACAATCGCATAGGTTGAGTGGAATACAAAAAAAAACATAGCAAAAACAGCCTTACTAAATAAAATGAAATAGTAATATTGCTAAGTATTTGCTTACAAAAGAGAGAACTATTTCATAATAACTAAGTTATTGCTAACTAACTAAGTTATTGCATATATCCAAAAATTCCCTAAAACAAAAAATGCATCCATAGTAAACTACTCCATCGTAATTTTCGAAAATGGGTAATGTTTTGTGAATTGGCCTACTCCTAAATCAATCCTCAATTCTATCAACTTCATCACAACATAATTATCATACTTGTTATGATATAACTTAAAATTTAGTAACAATCACTTGTATTGTTCGTAACGTATCTTCAATATTGAACTAACTGGTCTGCTGTAAGCTCCTGGCTCACATATGCTCTTCAAATACTTCCATGTTTCTATTCTCTCTAATTGCAATTTCTTTAATAAACATCTAGAAAAATAAATTAGCAGTTACACAATAATACATGGACCCACATATAGTTTCCTCTACATGATTGACAATAAATATTACAAACTATCTCTATATGTATAACTCTTGGTTAAAGTATAGTAGACAAAGAAGTTACATAATTGACTCTCATATATTTCTGCTTCAAAATACATAATATTTCTTTCAAGACAAAAGCGAAAATGAAGGTTCCATTTACCGCACGTGAAAGGAAAATCACAATTAATTTAATTATGAGACATCATATCGCAGAACGGGGATATAAAATATTTTTTTAAACATATAGATCGTTAATTTATCTACTATTTCCACATAAACGTATCCCTACGTTCTAAACGACTTAACAAAACCTAACATCCAAAGCAAAAGAAATGTGACCAAGTTGAATTCCGTGACATATGCAAGGGTTTTCATTTTGTAAAATCATGTTTCAATTTCTAACTGAGTGATATAGTCTAATTCGTGATAATTTCATAATTTCGAATTTCATGATAGGTGTAATTGTTAGTGTTAATAAAATAGTAATAAAAAGTGCGTTCAATAAAACATGAATCTATTTCTCAGAAATTCATATGTTCAGTTTTAACTTTCCAAATATGAAATATAACTTTCACTGTATGGATATTATCCAAATATGTGTTTAAGGTTTGTTCTCATTCATCAAACTTCTGAACATTAATAGAAGGGCTCAGGTCCATTCGAAAGTTTGATCCTGGAGGGTTTGAAATTGTATATAAGCCTAATTTACTATATATTTCAGTTGGATATCATGAAATTCGTAATTTTCCAATCTGTGTATGTAATATAATCACGTACATAATTCCTACAGTTTCGATATTCAATTTATAAGATGCACAAAACATTATTTAGAAGTGATTCAATGAAATTTTACTATGAGAGCAAAGGGCATATCCATTACAGCCTCCTCTTCAATTTAGTAGTTGAGGAATGAATGTTTTTGTTTGACTTATTCTTCGCGGGAGGAAGTTTGTCGGTCGAAAAATTAAGTATAAATATGAATGGTCAAGATAATAGGTTTTACTTCACCTTTAGACTTTGAAGGCGATAATGGAACGCACAGACAATGCAATAGGAAGTATTGGTGTAGTGGTAGTGAAAACAGGATGTGTAGTATGAATATCCCATATAGTTCCAGAAATTTCGGCTTAGTTACTTCATAGGATCTGAATCCTTTTGTGGAATTAGCTACAGAACAATAGACTGAATAAGTTAATTAGACCCAGGAAAATATAACCAGGGAAAATTGATAGTATCCACCTAGGTGAGAATATCATGCAACCTGTAGATTCTGTAACTTACAGAACGGGGCATCTATCCACATTCTCATAAAGTGTGAGATATTACAGAGCTCTGAAGAATACGAAATAGAAGACGAAAGAGCCATCCAACATTATGAAATTCCTAGAAGTGATATAAATAATTTTAGTATTATTCTGTATCTGTATCTAAAAACTTGACATTTTTCATATAAAATATTATAAGAGCCTATTATCTCATTCAATATTTCGCAATTTTTCTATTTTAGAAGACCAGAAATAGCTAAATAAAACTAGGTTGCCGGGAAGACAACATAAGCTGGCATGGGTATTTGACAGAATAATTATGGAAATTAGCGGACGATTCCGTTTTTTATCATACAAAAAGATATGGGACAATCTTATTCGCAGTTATGGAATGAAAGGTGTGAACTAATTAATAATAGTTTAGTGGTTATTCGTACAAGAATAATGAACATATTTTGAGTATAATCGAATATTGTCTATGGTCTTTTGATATTATAACTGATAATTCTGTGTTTTTACTTTGTTTGATCAGTAACTTCATTCATTGATTTGCGATGACAAAATCTTTCCATAATTAGGTTTTTAGCTCTCGGTAGAGTGAAACTCATTTTAACTACGTTCCACTGAATTTTCAAACTTTCTCCCCAATATTACGGTGATACCATCAATTATTGTCAAATCTGTTTCTAAACGGAGAGATATCCAGTGAATTATTCAACCTTAGTGGGGTAAATCAGTATCAGCGGACCTTTCATTACAACTCTAATTACTGTTGAGCTTATAATATCTTATCTGACTAGCAACAAAGGCTTAACCTTCATCAAGTTTTGAATGGCAATTTTAATAAATTATTTAGCTACATCAACCGGTTGTCAGGGATTTGTTTCATATTTATTGAAAGAATGTTTTCTGAATTTGCTCTAGCTTAGATTTTGAAACCATACATCATTTATCTAATAAAAAATTAATACGTTACAGATTTTCTATGCAGATATTTCATTTCAGATTGAATTCGTTTAGAACGGTACTCTGCATGGTTTTGCTCATTGCAATATGCGACAAGCATTTTAAAGATGATCATTTCGTATATAATCCAGTTACAAGTAATTCACTGAATGAATGTCAAAAGACGACCAAGCTAGGTAAATCCTGTGAAGAATTTAGTTGGTAGATCTTGACTGGTACTTTGAAATTCAAAAATTTTCTGGGTTAAAGAGCGTAGGAGGGCTCCTGCAAAATATCTCTAGCATTCCAAAAATTTCACTTATCCTCAAAAATATTGCATTCAGAGAATTTACCTTTGAGTTGAAAATGAAGATCGGCTCATTATCTTCATAAGTTTCACAAATAATTCTTTCGCAACTCTGTACTTTTATAAACGGGTTCTAAAAAGTTCAAGATTCTGATATTTAGATATTATAACAATTTATTATTAAATGAAATTTGCAAACGTGATTTTTTTGCCTAAAGATAAGTATACATTCATTGACTCAGCATATCTCATTGCAAGAAAATGCGTTCAGCATTCAACCAAATTCCATGTTTCAGTATTTTTAAGTTAATGTTTTAAACAGTGATAATTTTTTGTAGACTTCGACGCAACTCTGTATCTAAAGATTTATCTGCTTCATTGGCATCCATTTGTCCTTTGGAATTCTCTTTGTATTGATCGTGCCTGGCAGCGAATATACCTTTACGATAGTATGTGCAAAAATTGGATTATAAAGTCACTCTAAGCATAAACATCATATTGCTTTTATCAGGTTAGATTTGTGCAAATTGAAGTAGAACGTGGAGTGTTCTTTATTTTACTTTTATCTAGCATCAAAAACATTTTCTATCTAATGAAAGACGTGATATTATAATGCGTGTCATGAATTTTTTATCTCACTATTGATATTTCTGTGTAATACTACTTGTATTACAAATTATTGTACATATAATAGAAGAGTAATTAACATAATTTTAAAAATCATGACGGGCTATCTTGAGAAGTTTGAGTAGATTTTGCCAATAATAATTTTGTGGTACCACAATGCAGACATTTTAGCGCGATGGTCAGAACCAGAAAACGCTACATATAAAGAGTGAAAACATATATTACACACATAATAATAATGATATAAATAAACGTTATTAAGTGGGTAGATTGGTAGATACACATACATAAAGATTCACAATAAATAAGGAAATAATGGTTCCACATTCACGTGCGGTCTTAACGATCGTATTTTTTATTAACCCTTTCACTCCCAATGGGTCATATACGTCCCGCCACATATTCAAAAATTACTAGAGGGAAATTGAGACGTGCTAAAATGAATCGAATAAGTCCCGCTGGTAGTTTACAACCGTATCTACGAATAAAAATATGTTAAAAATAGGGTTAGGCGCGCATTTTATTGGTGCGTGCACGAGAGTAGACGAAGTTCTCAAATATTATCAAGTTTTCTAATTATTCGAGTGATTTGTCGCTGTAATTGTTTTCAAATAATGTCCATGTAAGAAATATAGTATATCCAGAAATAAAATCGCCACCTGTCAGCTGCAAACTCCATTCAGTTGCTCACAAGAAAATGATAATTTTGTTTTGGGACATATACATCCCATTGGTTATGTTTTTGGGATCTTTTTGTCCCATTGATAATTTTGAGTGTATTTTTTGCAGAAAAACAAAACTGAGTCAAGCTGAATTACAGTATATGGTTGAATATTTGTCTGATATTGAGGACCCTTATGAAAATAGCGGTTCAGAATTTAAACCTGACGAATCAGAAGATAATGGGAAGTCGGATGTGTCTACAGAATTTCCAGGAGCAAATCATCTTGGTTCTTCTGCTGAGAATTCAGGAGGAGAATCTGAAAACAAGAACTAGGTACAAACTGCCCCTCACTTGTTTTTTCGGACACTTGGAAGAAACTACAGACGCAATTCACTCCAAGAAAGAATATCCCTAGTGCTAAACCATGCAGCATTTTGGCTGATCAGAACAGCGGATTCCAAAACAGGCTACATATATGATTTCAATATTTCTTGTGGAAAGGCTGCCAACAGAGATACCGAATCCACTCTTGGAGAATCATTCGTCACGAAGCTTTCGTCTTCAATAAGAGATCCAGATGTAAGTTTATGTTTTGTTCGTTTTTTCACGTCGACGAAACTAATAAATAACTCTCCATTTACTTGTGTTGGCACAGTGATTGGCAATCAAAGAAACATGCCTAAAATCGAAAAAAAGCTTAAGAAACAGGGGTGAAGCTGAATTTGTTCGTAATCAATTTGGTACTACGGCGGTTTTGTGGAAAGATATAAGAGAAGTAACACTGCTTTCAAATTGTCATGGAAATGATATGACCTTTGTGAACAGAAAAGAAAAAGATGGCAATAAAAAGGAAATTCCTTGTCTTGAAATTGTGACCCATTACAATAGGGGGGTGTTGATTTTTCTGACCAGTTGATTGGTATTTATGACTTGGATCGTAAGTCTTTGTAGTGGCGGAAAAAAGTTTGTTACCGTTTGCTTATGACCAGTGCGGTAAATGCATGGATTATTTGGAGAGAAACACATCATAAGAAAATTTCTTTCCTGGATTTTCTGGTCCCACTTGCGAAATCAATGATTTCGGAGGCTCGAAAATATGCTAAGGTTGTTAGAAAACGCCAATATGGCAGACCATCAAAATCATCCAAAGGGTTATTGAATGTTGGGGATCATCTTCCAAATGAAGGACCAACTCGTAGGAGATGTCACAGTTGTGCAAAAAATAAGAGAGAAAAACGCACAACAACCTTCTGCTCAGCTTGCAATGTTCCTCTGTGCAAAAATTGTTTTTCTAGTTTTCATACATAAAAATTTGTTGTGAATAAAATTATAACGAAAACCATTGGTTTAAATATGTGGGATCTATGTGTCCCACTACCTCCTTGAAGTAAAAAATAAATCAACAATTTTTCCATATCATTTTAGTGTTGAATAGCCCATTAAGCTGTTGAGTACCATAATTACTCGCAAAAAAACAACTGGGAGCGAAAGGGTTGAATAGAACATGGAAGCTTGGAAATACATGAAGAGTGAATTATTTACAAGAAATATTTCAATCGGTTACTTCAAATTTGGAGTAACGGGTACCCTAACATACATAAAATATTGAATTATCAAATTGTAATAAGGTGCGAAAAGTAAAATGAGTGAATTTATTATAATCTCTGTTTATGGAAAATAGAAGTATTAAATTAAAAAGATGTTCGAACAAAAACAAATAAATCAAACTAGCATTGAAATAAAAAATATATCTTTTTTCCTGGTATGATCTGCATATGCTATTGACATTCCAGACCCATCTTATGCCACAAATCTTGAGCATTCATCGGATTTGCTTCATAAACTCCGACTAAATTCAGTGTCTTTGTTTTATTGCTGTTATTGAATTAGCTTCACTTACGCATGGAAATTATTTTCTTACTCTATGCATTCGTAGATTCAACAATAATTCTAATTATTTCAATGTATATAAAATGATTCCAAATTTGAATAGAAACTGCAACAAATCCCTCAGCACTCGTATATTCACGAAGCCGCTTGATGATTTCATTTTTCCAAGTTTTATTTCTTGTTTATGCGAAGTTTCGTTTACGCCAATGTGTTTTCTGCTCGTGCCTGAGAAACAAATAAGTCGTTCTCAATATAATGAACTTGTTAAGTGATGAATTGTTTGCCTACCAATAAATAACAAATTTATGCTGAGTTCATAAGGTTCTTCTTGATCGACAATATCTGAATCTTGATAACTTTTTTGTTGAGGATGCTCGTCCAATACTTTTTCCATTTATTTTTCCAGCTGACTCTTCTCATAAAAATACAACAATCAGACAACATCCAAATTGATTTGTCTTTCTTTACATGATATTATTGTAAGTAGAACAATGTCAAACATATAAATAGAATAGTGTTCGTTTGACTCCTGAATGAAACGTACTCGAGAACTCACTTAGCATGAAATAATGTGTGAAACGGATATCATTGTGCACGAGTGGTAGTCGATGACCTATAAAAAGTCATGAGATATCACAAATGAGAGAATGTTTTTACAATAACCTTCAATAAAATCGCAATATTAAGCGATATTAATTAATAGAGCAAAATGGTGCGCTGTTGCAAGAAAATTATAAAGGCTGATAGGCTCTCAACAGTTATCAGAGAGAAAAACACGTCCTTAAAGCCAGGACAGAATTACTGGAATTACAGTTTCATAGAATTGGAACAAATATTGGACGACGTTACAAATTATTTCTTTGGATTTGATTTGCAACCACGTTTCAATCGATTTGATTGACAATACTTCCACTGTCTTAGAGCAGATTCTATGTTTATTGTGTAAGTTATGCTCTTCACTTCGTCTTTATGCCAACGACAAATTGGAAATATAAGTTTTTCTGCTATATCATCGAATGCGAATAATTTGTTAACAAATTAGTACCTAATTTTCGTAATTTAGTATGCATTCAAAAAATATATATATAGTATGCGTTCGAAAATACTTTGTCTCGTAGCTTCGATAGAAAGGAAATTTGAATCATACAGATAAAGATAAACTTCCACTAGAAGCGGTTGATTTTTGAATCAAATAGAGAAAATGAATACTTTTCCAATCCCACAACCGCCCAAAACTACAGCTAACGACGTTAAAAATAACAGATAGAATACAGGTAGCAGGCCAATCAAAGTTATGGCTTATAAATATATTAGAAGTTATTGTTGATATTGCTAAAATCTGGGATGGTAAACTAATGCTAAAAATGTGAAGCACACTGACACACTCAACAACACTGTGACAACGTATTGGAGCAGAGGTCTCATCGATTTCTCTGTTATCAGAAATAAGAATAGAAAAAAACCTTCACTAGAATGGAAAAACCAATTGGCACAGCATCAAACTCAAGATAGAGAAATCTAACAAATCCTCAATTCCACTATGAAATGAAGATCGCATGGATAGTGGAGTGCAAACATCTGGATGAGAAATACAAAGAGTTGCATGCGATAATACACCCAATTATATTCTTGGAACCAAAGGTGGTTACCAAAAGAAAATAGATTGCTTATTTCAGAATAATGAGAATTTCGAGAAATTTGACATTAATTCAAATGCCCAGCAGATAAAAGGAAGCTAAACAATGTTGCACGGAGACACGAAAGAGAGAAACAAAGAGACGAAAACAACGATATTAGTCACTACTTGGCTAGTTAACAAATGCCATCAGAACTGATTAGCTATAGAGAAACATGAGAATACTTAATCAAAAGGTTAACTTTGCATAATCTACTAATTAATAATGCAGACGGTTCATAAGCAACAACCTACAAAAGGATAAAATAAATTTGAAAAATACCTTGAACCAACTTCCCAGCCACATAAAGGCAAAGATTATCTAGATTAGAATAATATTATACAAGTGAATGGCGAAATTAACCTTTTTGAAAATACGTAGAAACAAACATTGAAAGAAAATATCAATCCTAATAAAAGCTCTGAAATATGGGTTAATTACGAAGGAACTCCTTAAAGATAAAGAAATTATAATTCACTTTTATTATCAATGCATTTCTAAGACTTAGAATATGTACGATATAGCAGATATGTTGACTATTCTAGAACCAAGAAAGCCAATATTTAGAAAATAAAAGCCCGATCTAAAATCATCTGTTTGCCAATCAACTCGCTTCGAATTTTGATGATGAAGCACGATGTCGAGCCACCGTGTTTAGCTGATTTTCCAAAATCAATGGTGGTTGCACTTTCGTAAAAGTCGTCCAAAATCGGCTGTTGTATCAGAGAACATCGATGCTCTGTGGAAACTGAAATTAAAGGATCATTAAGTGACATACCGGGAGATTGAGTCATATTTAGGCAGTGTTCAATATTGCATGAACACTGAGCTATCAAAAATATTTCTCTCGTTGGATACCGCATAATTTGATAAGCGCTTAAAAAAGCTCGTGAAGATTGGTGCTAAAACATGCTAAAACAAAATCAATAGCGGTATTCAAAAAGAGGTATATAAAGTATATAAAGGTGGAGAATCATGGATCAATGTATATAAACCCGATACTAAGCAACAATCAACTGTATAGGTCTTTTAAGGCGAGCCAAATCCAACAAAAGTTATTTGCTTTCGGAATAATTGGACATGTCGCCACCGGTCGCCAACAAATGGTATGCATTTGTTTGCCGGAAGTGTTCAAAAAAATCAGGGAAAGCAATCGCAGAACAATATTCATTCTCCATCACGACATTGCGAGCTCTCACACATTAGTTCAAACAAAAGAACGGTCAAAACAAAAATAAAAGTTTTCTCACAGTCGAAAAAGCGATTGATGCATCTAAATCACATGTTTTGGAGTACCTTAATCTCGATGGGAAAAATACTTTGACAAATGGTTCAAACGCATGCAAAAGTTTATTGGTCTTAATGGAAATATTTTCAAAAATAGTAAAGCCATATTCACTTACAAATCTTTGTTTTTGTTTGTCTACCTCAAAACATAAGCAGCAACCCTTGTAGTAGAGAAGAATAATTAATAAAAGAACGAAAAGTCTGTTCAACTCTTTACTAGAAGCATTATATAAGGTGTGAGATGAGGAACTACATTACAAATTTAGGAAATTTTTGATCAAACAGTTCTAAGAAATATTGTGGTCCTACATTTCAAATTTAACATTCAGGCTCAGAAAAAAAGTGTCTTATTCTGACAAAAAAGAAATATATGTTGGAATATCACAAAGCATTATAAGTCATTATAAGAAATAGACATAATTTAGAAAAAGATACTAGCTGTTGGGACGAAACTTTAACGAAATTTGACGCTTTGCTTTCAAGCTGGAACCATATACTGCACCATAACATGAATTGTTTGACATTAGAATATCATAGGAGACCTAATACTTGGATAAAATTCTCTCGTTGAACATCCATAACAGTACATATTATTATATAAATATATTTCTCACAAGTCCATTTTGGTGGTCTTTTTCTAAGGCATTATTCTGCATTTAAAAGTTGATCATACCAATATCAAGTTTTTTGTCGATTTACATATTCATCCAAATAAGACGTTAATCCATAACAAATAGATCGTTATCAATGAAGTTTGTAATATGAATTATCATTGTTATGCGGATTCCGAAATTTCTCAATATCCAAATCCCTATATCATACTGCCACTGTACAGTAGGTATTATCGGCTGCCATCAAAATTACATCTTATTGAATATTTGCATTGAGTTTATGTCTACTATGCCTCAATGCATCCCTAACGTGTCCTAATTATCGGTATTTCATTCCTATTCTGCTTACATAGATTGATAAATTCGTTTACCATCATGATGCATTTCATCCAATAATGTGCATACCTATTGTCGAGTCCTAATCCTATGGCCAACACATATTAACATTTCTCGTTAGGGACAGTATAACAAATTGATTTGTTATATGGCTGCAAACACGAAATAGTACATTATATATAAAGATAGCATATTTTTTCACTAGCAATGCCGAGTGAATGCAAAATTGTGAGTTTATAAACTTGCATATCAGCGATTCATGGATTAGTGTAAAGAAAAAAATGTGCAAAACTATGCGGAGAGTGTTCTTATGGTGTATTTCTCAAATTTAAGGAAGACCGTCAAGCCATCCACTCTTTGGTCACAGTATTCAATGTTGCGATCCACACTGGATATCAAAAATGGTGTGGATATTAGTAAATATTCAAAATTACGAGCATTGTTAAAAAGGCAAAGTGATGGGTATATACCTAAAAAGTCTAGGGTTTTTACAAAGTGGATCGGTTCCTGGATATGGCACCTGATAATTTATGTTTGATGATAAAGGTTGTTCTAGTATTAGGAATTGGAGGGGCTATGCGTTATGACGAATCAATTCATTTGAAAATTGATGACATTGAGGATATGGACTCGGTCCTGGTCGTAAAAATTTTGCAGACAAAAAACAAGAAACCTCGTTTGTTTACCATTATAGGCGATAATTATTTGCGTTTATTTCGAAAATATGTTGCAATACGGCCATCAAATATACAGGAACGTCGTTTATTTTTGAAGTATGTTAATGGGAAGTGTCAAAGAATGGTTGTTGGTATTCATAAAATTAGGCCGTGCCGCAAGAAATTGCAAAATTTCTGAAGTTAGAAAATTAGAAGGAGTATTCTGGACATTCGCTAAGAAGAACATCTGCTACACTTTTTATTGATGTTGGTGGTGACCTCATTTGTCTTAAAAGACATGGAGGTTGGAAATCGAGTTGGTAGCAGAAGGTTATATTGAAGAATCCCGTATCAACAAAGAGAAACTGCCAGAAAAATATTGCAACCGGACAAAGAAGGTACAAGTACCTGTTCAGATACGTCCTCGAATGTTTCATCAACAGTTACGGAGAATATTTTGAGTTGTTCTAACATTAATGAAAATCTTTTGAATTGGTCGAAAATTGTTAGTGATAATTTCAGTGGTGCTTTGAATTTTGACAATAATTGTTCCAATTGTACATTCCATATCACTATAAATAACAAATAAATACCAATACCAATTAGTTTGTTTTACTAAGTTTGTAAGAGACAATGTTTTTTTCTTCAAATTTCAATTAGAGAGTTCAAATGCAATTACTTTTAGTCCTAGGATTAAAAGTAGCGTTTTTAATTCTAGGATTAAAAGTGTTGCTAAGCAACGAACAAATTTTTGTACGGTAAGGGAAGTGATGGCTGTTGCACCTGAAAATAGTACGATCATTTTTTGATGGCTGGGCAAAAACTCAGTTTATAAGTAACACTGATCTTCATAAAATTTGCCTATTACATCTAAATGCATTAAATGGGTACTGACTGTTTTTAACACTGAAAATAAATAGATATACTCGTAAAATCGACATATTAGCGATACAAGAAACAAACGAGAGTTAGTGACGTGTTTCTCCTTTGTGTTGATTACCACAGTAGTTCTACTTGACGTCACGTTGCGATTACCTCTAGCCGAGGGAGTCTGTAGCTCATTTTTCGAACAGGACCCACTACCTAAATCCTAAACGGAATAAGAGGTTATGGTGGTACAATGTTCATTCACCATTTCACTCCGTAAATTATACATCATGTCTTTTTGCACTTAAACCTTCATCCAGGGGATAGGGAAGATGTGAAAATTGAAAAGGTGGCCAAGGGAGGCCAAATAGAGAAAATGAATATGGGATCTCACAAAAAGGCCGATTGAATAGACTAATGACACAAGGTAGGGATCCAAGAGTGAAATCTCATTTTAATCGCCTTTTATGATACGCACGAGACTCGTTGGGGGTATTCTACAAAGAGATCCCGCTCACCCACACGGGGTTTATTATTATTGCATCTGTGCAAGCTGCAAGGTTTTACAGTACCCATAATTTCCCATTGATCATTACCTGGAATTTTCGTTCCAATACAGACAATTTGCATTTCAAATGATCGTGTTCTCTCCAGCACCGTTCGAAGTTTTTCAATAACGTTCCCAGATTTTAAAAAAATTATGGAAATCAAGAAAAACATATTAAAAGAATAAGTTTGTTTATCTTCTTCTAAACATATAAAAATAAATGTGTACTTTGTCTGTATGTCCTTTATAGAATCGTAAACTATGCATATGATCAAGTGGGAATCTTTAGCATAGTTGTTTTGCATTAGCCCAAGAAAATTTCTGAGTAGTGGATTTATGTTTCGAAGAAGAATAATGGGTACGCAAATTTTCGATAATGTGGCATCACTGTTAATAGCCGGTTTGACTTTGGACACAGATTGCTAATTGGCATCTAATGAATTAGATGCCAATCTAGATATTTTGGAATTTTCACATAAATTTTCCTGATTGGGATATCATCATTTCATTCCATAATTCACCCAGATACTTTTAAATTCACGGAACGTTTCAATCCAAATAACCCTACACAGGCTGATAAATTTCCTATTCCATTATTTGAATATAAAATTGTTCCAAGCTGTATTATAGAGGAATCTCTCTTCCAGTGAAATATTTGAACAAAAAGAAATTCACTTCTGTTTGTTCAGATTAGCCAAACATTGTTCCCTTACCCGAAAATTAATTATTGTTATGAATAGATGTTGTATATACTTTTATCCAATGAAATATTGCAACGTCACATGATATATCAAGTTTTCTCATGTCGAAATCGATATTTTTTACGTAAAATACATTCCACACAGTAGGGAATATTACGGTAGAGATATATTGAATTACTTATTCTAAATTCATTATACCATCCCCTTATCCTGATATAATCCGTATGTTTCTGTGTAAATCCGTTCAATTTGGACAAAATTCTATTGAATAAATGACAACCGTTGTGGAAACAGTAAATCTCGTAAAAATATTAGATAAATTACAAACAGTAAGGGTTGCGAAAATAAACCTGTTTTTCCTCGTCTCTTTTGTGTTCTAATTTGTGTTTTGGACCGTACAGTATCCTAATCACTTTTGTTGGAGAATATTTCAGAGAGAATCCTACTTTTCTGTAGTTTCTGAATATTGATGTATATATTTTCGAGTTTATGCATATAAAAGGGTTGTCCTGTATTTTTATTATTGATTTACTCTTGCTCTTGCAGTTGTACTTCTTCTAATTTCCGTCACATATGAACTATGTGACTACGTATTTACAAAACCTATTATTTTTTCATCATTTAAACCAACAGACACCAATCTGTTTTGGTGTCAGCGAAACATTATATAGAAACTGTTTAAATCTTATGCGGGTCTTTGTTTCAGCAACATTGTAAACTAATTTTATTCGAAGGAGGGAAAGTGAAGAGAATTTATTGCCACCATAGAAAATAATACAATGATAATAAAATAATATCTGTAGTACTAAAATTCTGGAAGGTCTTATTAAAAAAAAAATAAGAAAAAGGTGGACTTTACAGCGTTTAAAAAAAAATTTAAATAAGATGTATTCTTATGTTGCGAAGGCCAGAGATAACACTTATTTTACTTATACAATAAGAATAACAGAGCACTGCGAGGAAAGGGTAGCAAATAAAACTAGAATTTTTACCTCGCGATCGAAACCAGTAGACTTGATTTTTCCTGCTGATAATGCTTCATCTGTATCAGTGTTATTGCATCATTTCTTTGATTAGTAAGTACTTTTCTATCTCCACACAGAAACATTTTAATGAGAGGTTTTTATAGTTTTTTGGTAAACTTTTTCACATCTAAATGGACGAATAAGTGGGTTGTCGACTTTTCCCTACTTAAAAAATTAAACTATACATCTAAACACGGTTGTTCCCGTCGACTATCGACTAACTAATGTTTAGAATGAAATTTCTGCTTAAGATAATGTAAATTAAATCAAAAACACATGAAAATGTTTGGCAATTTTTAATGTACCTGGCAACGGAAATATTTATCGATTGATACTAAATTATATTTACGTAATCAAGTAATGGAAAAAGGAGAAAGTTACAAAGAAAATATTTGGTATCAGAGGGCTATAATAACGATTAGGATAATCTAATCTCTTTAATTGAGTATAAGCCATTTTCAGCTTATGTTTTATGTGACAATCTAAAGAGAGAATTGAGTGTAAAACAATACTCAAGTGTTTTTTGAAATATTTTCAATTAAAACGCAATATAATCTGTTCTGGAAATATTATCTAAAAAATTGAGAAAAGGCAAAATAATTCATTTTTGATATCTCATATATTATAAGACGTATGGCATTATGAAGTTTTAATTTTTGTGTCATTTAACGGGATAGAAAGTCATCCTACTTGAAATTATATTTATTGTTTTTGATATGAAAAAATTAACCCAATCACTCAATACTCCTACCTCTCACTTAGAAGAACAGATAGTGGCAATTATAATGCATAGAACATACACCCTTTTTGCCTCAATAACTTCTTTGAAACTCCATGATTACATGAACCTTGAATTTAAAATGTTTCCTAGTTAGCGCCTCTGAACTAGAACAGGTTCAAAGTAAATTGTTACTTCGTGGAGAGTATTCTCTTTGTTCTGATGAAAAGTGAAGCTCTTTACTCCGTAAGTGTATAGTTCCATTTATCAAGTTAATAATATTCACTTGTAACTGAAATATAAATAAAGTGACAACCTTCACGAGATACAGATGGTATATTAAAAAATGAATATATTTCTGTAATTAAACAGCACCAAAGACCTTCTCACCTTCAAGCCACGTGAAGCAAATTCATTGACACATTCACTAGATATAAAAGACGATCCCGTCTCTAGATACATAGAAAACTGAAAAAAAATTGGGGTTTGTCCAGTAAAATATTTTCGTAACGCCTTAAGGGGCGTTGAAGAGAAAAAATTATATACATTTTTTACGCTTTTGTCGCAACTACTGGCAACAGTCTATTGAAATTCTGTACGAATTCATGTTTTTGCAAACTGATACATTCAATGAATTTGTTTTTATGTCTGAATCCCATAGAGGGCGGTAATTATCTGGTTCATGAGTAGTACGTAGTATTGAGTACAAAATTCTCAATATTAATTGAATAAATGTATTGTATACGTATATATGTGGAGAATACGATAAAACCGGAAAGGTCTAAGTGGAATAGTTCACAAGATACTAAATGAAAAATCTTCATCAATTTCCCGCTATATTACTCACCATCCTCTTGCTCAATGCAAACTTCCTCATGATCACATTTGCCATATGTAACAGTTGTTCAAATGTTCATATAAATTTCATCCAGAATTTTAATCAACAGTATAATTCAGAAACAATTGGATGCCATTACCTATTGACGCTCTTCATAATAAAGTTATGCTTTAATCTTATTTTTTAATATGCCTCAGGTTCATGGGCTTTAATATTTCCATTATTTTCCATATTCGACATTCAATTATATCCTCCAAATTTACATTCAAAGTAGAGGAATTATATAAAAAGGTAGTAATATTTATTTGAATATGTATTATTCCGACTAAAAACCTAGTAATATTCAACACTGATTCTTTAAAATACCAATATCCAATTAATATAATTAACTGAACTCATTGAAAATATGTTTTGATAAGACGGAAGCCATAATTTAAAACGCTATGATAGAGTTGATGTTAATGATGCTTAATCAGCTTTGAATAATATAGGTAATTCCATTAAAATAATAGCATCCATCTCCTTCAAGAAGCGCCAAAGGGCTGACATCACAACGTAATTATCTTATGCTACGCGTAGTTAATTATATTATATACAGTGATATACAGGGTATTAATGGAACAAACGAATAGCTTATTCATTATCTGACCTTGTTTGTATCGCACAATTCAATTGAAAATAATGTTTTGTTCCAATAGTTTAATGACTAAAATCGAACGAACACTAACTTATATTACAAATAAGTTGCTCAAATTGGAAACAATTATTTCATTTAGCAATATTTTTATTTAGATGAATAATAAAAGTCGAGAAGTAAGTAATAGCAGCTAAGTGACATTTTTTCGAGTTGGTGGATAAATAAAAAATAAGTGGCGTATATTTTTCTTTCTCAGAATAAGAAATTTTCCTAGAAATTCCATTTTTAAATGAAAATCTGTATTTAATGAGTTCAACAGGTCTTGGGTTCGAAAACAATATATAGACAAGTACGACGAGACGAATAATGACTTCACAACAATCAACGCCATTTGTTTCGAATTACACTGAGTTTTCTCAAAGTCTAATAACACTTTGTTGAGTTTATTTGCTCCCGGTCTAAGAAATTCATCAGCAATACCCTTTCCTATCTCAAAATACGATACATATGATTTTTCGACAATTTTGAGGTTGACTTTCTAAGTGGTGTCAAATGTCGCTATTCCAAATACTATTGATCTGATTCTATTTTAACCTAGGCCCCCCATATTTTATCGCCTATCCACTGTCATCGTTTCGCTGCAGCAACAAAGCTGAAAAACTGGTGAAACTATTGATTTTGGGTACCTCTGTCAACATAATTATGAAATAGTAATTGATTATTTCTCTTCAGTTTTCTGATCAACTTTCAAAAACTCGTCGGTTATCACAGAAAGAACCCCGCTGCTTTCTTCATGATACACATGGATGTGGCCACCTTAATACACCTTAACCTACTTTTGTACCGTTTCATTTCTCATAATATTAATCATTTTTGGAAATTTAGTACAACGAAAATAGTTCGAAGTTGACAACGGCAGATTAATTTCAATATATCACAAAAAAAATGTACTCGCGGATGAGAAAATCTTGGAGTAATAAGTGGAATGTTTACACTAGTTGTTAGTTAACAAAATACTCATTTTATCTAATGCAAATTGGTGAAGAAATGTAGAAGGACCTGTTCAATGTCTGATTCAGTAGACAAAAACAATTGCACAGTGATGTCTTGGTGATTCTGACTTAGCAGGAAGATGTCAATGATCAGCGATTACACAAATTTAATATATTTTAGATACAGTGCAAATTTCTACACGTTTCAATATCCGTATAACCGGTATTGGGCATAAAAGATATATTATTCATCTACTTATGCTGTTACAAATGTCGTCAAAGCTTTTTAACTGGATTAAAATTGACAAAACAATAATCGATTGGATTAGTGAGAGATTCTGTCATCATAAACGGAAATTATAAACAGTTAACATTATTGAAACGCTATTTCCAATCAACCAATTTAGAGTTAACATGAGATAATTGCTACGTTATTATAGGAAGATATTCAGTTGAATAAAGATTTCAACAATGATAACAGGTCTCAGAAGATGAATTATTAGTTAATTATTTTGCTGTAACAGATTCTACCGAACGGAGTGATTTTGTTATACTCTGGATATTGATGTTACTAATTAGAAATTTACAGAATATGAATATTGTGATATGAATATCACAATTAGTTTAATTCAATACGTAAGTAAAAGGATTAGAATTGATTGTTAATAATAAATAGAAATATTAGTTGATAGTAATATTTATAGAGTACAACCGGTCCAATCTTACTTTTGAAGATTATTATTCTTTTTTATTTGTATTGGAATACATTTTGGTCATTTTTTGTGACCGATTAATCACCCCAAATATATTATTGAATTAACTCATTCACTTTATATTTATTTCTATAACTACTCACCAGAGTATTGAATGCTGTAGATTATAACGGAAACTAGCCATATTTGAGGTAATACCTATTTTAAAACCGTCATAGAATAGTTCTTTTATTTTCAATTGCTGGAGTTGGAGGAAAATCAAAACTACCTTCGCTTGAGCGATTAATAATTTTCGATGGTTTGTGTTTTGAGCTATGATTTTCGTTTTTCTAAAGTAAAATTCATGATTTTCATTTTTTTATGTTTGTGCAAAGCAGTTGATGCATTCTTTTTGTATTTGTGGTCTTTCATTCTTATTCCGTTCTCCAATTATATTGCAATCATTTCTATATAATTTTTTTAGACAATTCACACATGGTATGGAGTATATAATATTTGATTTTTGTCTCTAGTTTTGTTTTTAAGTTTAGTAAATAGTGGTGATAATGTGTCGTGTTATGTTGATGTTATATTTTGATGAAATGTTTTCTGGATATTCATCATTTTTCAAAATATTTTTGAGTTTTTTATTATTTTGGGGTGATATTTCGGATAAGTAAGCTCTATCAGGTAATCCTATAACGACTTCTTTGAGATGGGCATTAGTTTTGATTTCTTTTGTATATAGTTTGATTTCCATGTTAATCTTAATCCTGCTCCATCGATATATGTATCTCTCCAACTACAAACATTGTATATGGAAGAAATATAACTTATAGCATCCTATAGATAGAAGGGTATACTAATTTCATTTTAACAACTATGTTTGGAACTATAAACTGTATTGTCATTATCGATAAATGAAAATATTTTGAACAACTGAGCGAATTCAAAATTTTCTTGAAAATATTTTCTGAAACGAATAATTTACAAGCTGGACATTTCAATTGAGATTATACTGTATTCTTCTTTCTCCTGCCCAATTCTTATCGTTACTTCAAGTTGATCAAATTATTAGGGGTGGTATAATTGTAATTCTCATTCACCTTATATGTTGATGAATTTGGTTGGTCTCAAATTTTTTCAAAATTCTTATTGTTATTGAAGTGAAATTTATCCGTTGGAAGTATCCACAAAATACTGTCCAACGGTTCTAAGCTAGAACTAATTTTTAATGACACAGGTGCAGCCTTATCAAATCCAAGATTTAAGTGGCCACTTAAATGATCTCAAATTTTATTTTTTATTTCTCGTATTGATGTAATGTTGTTTCCCAAGTGTTTCCTCCTATCACTTAAACACGTGAGTAGTGTGCGTGCTAGATGGATTTTGAAATTATGAACTTTGTTATTCTGCAAGTAAGATATATCTGATAAAAAAAACCAGTCAAAGATGAAAATAATTAAGCTGTATATAATGTATTCCAACCTGTTCATATTTTATTTTGAAGCGAATGAATACCAATAACCCCATGTCGATCGAATAGACTGAATAGATTACATTAAATTCCGGAATTTCAAGCTCAAATGTAATATGTAAAGATGAAGATTGTTTTACGATAATCAGACCCGTCGAACGGGATCAAGAATGAGGGAAGGTCAGATAATACGATTTAAATTAGAAGACAAAGAAATACCTATACATATGAAACAGGAATGTAATCAGCATTTCTCAATATTAAGAATAAGAAATAAGAAAAATAAGAAAAACATATTAAGTTGTGCTGAAATGTTAACATTATAAGATAAGGCAGCTATTGGTTTTGATGTGAACGGACGAATTGATGATACAGTGAATCAATTTTCTTTTATTACATGGATATCTAAAAAAGGGTCCACAGTGTCATGATCCAAATATGTAGTATCTTTTTTCTTCCTTAATTGATTATAGTATTTGTTTTCTCTTTTCCAAAGTTTAATATAGTCAAAAAATGATCCATGTGAAGTTCGAATTTGGAAATTACTAGGCTATATTGTACTCATAACGACGAAGAGACCTGCGTTGTTGAGGAAACTCTTCACCGAAATAAGAAGAGGATGCGAAAGTAGCGTCGCAAAAAACCTCCTCACAAAACTATTGATATGGACATACAACTATTTCGATACCCCTATATGCCAAACAGTCTCTTGCCAAAGGCTTCAAGTACCCTATCATGCCCAAATCCATACCAATAGAAACCATCATGTGCCTCACAGAGGAGCTCTGAACTCCTTTTCAGCCAAGTCGAAATTATCAGGCAGGATGTTGCCAAGATCGTCCGGGTATCAAAATCTCAACCTGGCCTCCAAGACTCTCAAAGATTTAGAGAAATCGGTATTCCATGTCATATATCTGAATTGCGTCATTTCATTGACAGTTCAACTGAAAGTCTGAAAGCTACACACCTACTACACAATGGGAACAATTTCCATCGATTCCATCAGCACATTCCATGAATTTTATTTTATGAATTTGCGGAATGGCAATATATTTCGTAAGTTTATTCTTAATAGTGATTTAACTTTTTCTAAATTTCTTGAGAGTGTAATTAACTGTATTAACTGTATTAACTGTATTAACTGTTTTAACTGTATTAACTGTATTAACTGTATTAACTGTATTAACTGTTTTAACTGTATTAACTGTTTTAACTGTATTAACTGTATTAACTGTATTAACTGTATTAACTGTTTTAACTGTATTAACTGTATTAACTGTATTAAATTGTTATCCAGAATTTTCAGGGTGATTTTATTTTACTAGGATTCGAGGATTCCAAGTAATCTGAGGGGAATTGGAAAGAATATAGGTTAATTAGGAAAATTGTAGGTATTTCGTAAAGGCCGTTTTAAATTGTTTATTTTTGGTTTTGAGTTGATCGAAATTGTTTGTTTTGAGCGTTTACCATTTCATTGTTGTAGGTTTATTAACTGCCATTATATGCCTTTTAATTCTGTTGAAAAATCACGATTTTTATTAACTTTATCAAATCTTTTCTGTTTTTCATTCAAGTCTTGATTTTAGTGTATAGTATTTTAGTTCTTTCTTTATGGTCGTTGATGTAGTCACTAATAAGGTTTGTTTCAATATCTAGGTTAAAAGTATCATCAGAGTTTAAATGACAATTAATTACGACTACAGGTTTTCTTTTTGCTGTTGAGCGTATTGAATTGTTATAAGCCATGATTGCATAAGGCATTTTAAAATTGATTGGTGTTGCGAGGGATGGCCCTTGAAAATTTATTTCGGAATCGTTACAACCAATTACATCATTTCCAGGATTATCTACATGTGTATCATAGTGATCTAAATTGGAATTTGGCCCTCAAATAAAAAAATATGGATTGGGATATTTTCGAAGAGTTGCTAAGCAATGAAGAGAAAACAGCCTGAATCATTTTAAGGCAGTAGTTCATGGTTTCCTTGGAAACCATAGAGCTGAAAAGTATGTAGAGCTGATATCTGACATGATCACGAATTTTTCGGATGGGATGTAGAATATCTCTAAAACTGCATATGTTACATTCTTATCTCGATAAATTTATAGATGATATGGGAGCTTATTCGGGAGAACAAGGAGAACGCTTCCTTAAAGACATAGTGGAGTTTGGGAGACGTTACCATGGCCAGTATACTGAAAACATGATGGATTGGAGACCATATTTGTGGGTTGATAAGAGAAACTTCTGACAAACATAAGAGAAAAAGTGGAAAATAGATCACTTACATCATAAATATTAAAATAAGAATAAAATCAAAATAGAAATCTGTTTTAACCAAAAAAATTGTTTTTGCTTTAGTTTCACGAACAAGTTCGCAAAATGGTTCCCTACGCCGTTTATCTACTAGAGAATTTTAAAAATGGGGCGAATTCGCGCGGCGCTTTTTAAGCGGCGGCTTTCACATTTTTTATTAATGGCGGAATTCGGTTGATGTTCATTTGTATATCATTCTTTCGGTAATGGATGGTTTATTTACAGCATTTCTTCTAAATAATTGGTAGGAAAGTCTATTTATTTCTCCAGTCATTTTTTGTTCTACAACGTCGTAGAATTTTATTAAAGTATATAATTGATCCGTGTAAACGCAGTTAATTATTTTTGGATATATAGTCGTTGTGAAAGAAACGAATCAGTAAAAGTAATCGCAGGAGTTATTTAAGTGATATTCATGAGTAAATTATCATAAGTTTAATTAAATAATTAGTAAATTATTTGTGGTAATATAGGCCACGTCCCATAATTCTAATGGTGTTAATTGTTTTCCACCCAACAATCAGCTTATATAGTTTTTTCTGACCTAAACAAACTTTCAAATTTTTGCTGAGTCAACTGTCCAGCCCAACCTACGTTGCAGTATAATTTCAGTAATGTATATTCTCAAAAAATTTTCTATAAATAAATAATGTGCATATAAGTTGTAATAGAAAAAATAGTATAAAAAATAATATAAAATACTTGTATTTTGAAATCTATTCACGCTTAGATTGTGAGAAAATTGAACTCACAATAATACTCAGTGCATTCAATTCTACAGTTACCACGAACTGGTTTGTGAATTATAATTCGAAACATATTTTGTGAAAAAAATAAGTTATTTGAATAAAATTTAACGGAAAAGCTCCTAACAACAAACCTACTTCAGGGTTATCAGCGATATACTCGAATGCTTTTCACCTACCATAATATCAAGGCCTTTTGTACAAGTATGATGAATTCACTTTGCAATTCAACTATTCAACTATTTAGTTGTTAATGCTTCATGGATTAATAATGGTATGGAAAGTCAATTTCATGTTCACAATATTCGATGTCCGATAAATGCTTTGAAGTTTTAATCTGTCGATATTCATATTGTTGAAATGCAATTTTAATGATGAATATTTGTGTTCATTGACAATATCTTATGAAGAAAATTCTCACCTTTACACTTTTCTATGAAACATAGGAATACTACGGGATGTTTGCGTAGGCTTGTAGTTGAGGGGAGGATGGGCACTGTTGATATTTGGATTACTATTTATAAATATACAACAAGAAAAGTAGGTGGTCAAAGAAGATTGTATTAATTAACGAGTAATGTTTTGTTTACAATGAGCAGAGAATACATAAATGATCTTATGAAAATCTCAAATATTAACTTTATATTTTCATTATCATCAACAGTTAAAGCCGCTTCTCATTACCATAGTTATAACTCCTTGATCAAGCTTTTAATTCCATTCGAATCATATATAAGGAAACATTTCTAAGCAGCATATCCAAGCATACAACTAGTAAACGGAATAATCAATCTGAAATACAGTATTTTTTATTGAGGACGTTATTTTCATTACACCATTCTCGTTAACTTTTTTACAAAGTAATTATCTTATTGAGGGAGCCAAAGGATTACTGAACACATCTCAAGACTGTGGTTCAGAGAAATTTCCTCCTATACAGAATAGTCTGTTCACAATAGTATCGATGATACATGCGCTAAGATCAACAAAGGGACTTGTATTCAATATTCTATCTAGGATTAGTATCACTGCAATATCTACCATTATAACGATACCCTGTACCATTTAACATGAACATCTTCAATGTAGTTTTGTATAATGGTTTCACTAGATTACGGCTGTGATCATCTTCAGATATTTATTTTACTAGCGCTACTGTATGAGAATGAATTTAATTTTCCGAACGGATGTAAAAGTAATTCTTACACAACTTTGCTTAAGTATAAGGTGATGAACTCATTTGACACTATCATTTAAGGTGATGATGACAATGGTCAAAAACAATTATGGAATGGATGAATGGTAACGGTTCCATGAAGACGAATTGATGTGATTTTCATGCTCTACTCTAAGCAAACTCGGATCAACACGATTTATGGTTTTACACAGATTCTAATAACTTGACAAGATAAATTTAAAATACATGCGAACTGGAATACATGAAATAAAAGTCAAGATGACAGCACTTAATATCTCAATTAGGGCCACCAACAACTCAGAACGGAAAACCGCAGTTTCCGCAGACAGCCATCATAAAAATAATTGAGGATTCTTTAGCACTTTCCCTTATTTGCGTAAACGAAGCTGACACAAAGTAGACCCAAACTCAAAATGAAATTCTGGGTTCTTAGTGAGCTTTTTGATAGAGCAATGTCAATTTGGAGAATAGGAAGAACAGAAACTCCTATCTGCTCTTTGAACAGCAGAGAAGTCCATATAATCTCTTTTGAATCAAGATTTACTGCAACATTTTCTGCTTCACAGATAGAATCAGCAATAAATCCTTGACAAAGGCTTAGCAAATTAATAGCTGCACCTGCAAATTTTACGATTACTCCACTCGTTAAACGATGTTTGTAGCACTCAGAACGTCACCAGATTTCGAAAGTTGTGCAACATCACGTTCATGTGAAATAGGAGCAGACAAAAGACTCTTTTTTGCTTGCTTTCATCAGTAAGTAGCTCCACTTGAATGATTCAAGATACTTAGTAAAGTGTGCAGTACTTTGAAGACCTACAACAGCCCAAGAAAAGCGTCGACGGTTTTTTTCATACGCGTTTTCAAGCCGGCAGCAAACTCACGGTGTTGATTTTCTACATGACATAAAAGGGATGGGGCATCTTCGTACCATACTGAAAAAATCAAGACACTGATGAAACAACCGATCTCTAGCTGACAGCCTACCTGCAACTCGCTAGAGTGGGGCTTTTTCTATACGAATAATAATCATGGTTAGGGCGATTCTCAAATAGGTAGTGGTGGTGACGACGTTACTTACTTCGAGAAATTAAGCATCGGTTTTAGTTCTAAGACAACTGCGAAAATCCTATTCAAAAGTAGAATGAGAATGGACGTAATCATCTTTTGGAAAACAAAATTAACAAGGTTAATTATACTATTGGTGTTGTATTTGATTCCAGCCCAACCTTTTATTTTAGATGTACTTGATTGGTAATAATTTGATGCTGGCACAATGGGCCTATAAGAAGGCTTATGTACCAGCGGGTCCTGAACGACAATTTATCGTAGCTAGAAGTAATAATAAATGAATTTAGTCTTTTGGTGGTCATTGAATTCTACCCCGTCATTCAGTTCAATCTCATGTGAAAATTTTATCTCATGGAATAATATTGAAATCTATTGGATTTTTTGAAAGTAAAATAGCTAGTGCAGTACTAAATCAATTATTGAAAAGTTTAAGTAGTGTTTATTAGTTTTTTTTAAACAATAATCGCGCCTATTACCTACTCCATTTAAATATAAAGTAGTTTGATTCGGAAACAGTATAATTGGTGGCAAACCCATATTCTCTCACTATAATTATCTTTTAGAATGAAGACACTAGAATATTAGAATGTATTTCGAGATGATCAAAATGGCGTTCAATATATTTCAATTCAAACTCAAATTAATTCCAGTTAATGAAACGTGACTCTGCAGAGATTATTGTATTTTCCACAATTTATATCAATCAAATCTTGATTGGACTTGTTTCCTTCCATTTCTTCTATTCAACTCATTAGAAAAGTTAATAAGTTGCTCAAAATATGATCGATATTGTTGTCTGAGGTTTATAAGCAAATTTTTTGGAGAATTAATTTGATAATTGAAAAATGTTTGAAGTTTCTACTTAGTAATATTTGTCGTCAATGTTGTGCAAAGCCATTTTAGTAGCGAGAAATTCCTCATTGTTTACTTTATTTATTAGTGTTGTGGATGTGAAGATATCGATATCTATCTCTATTAGTTGATATATAATTATTTGCTTCTACTCAATCTTCAAGTTTCATCAATTAGAGCTCCACTTATGTTGTTGGCTGTTATGTTGTGTTGGCTTTATCTATCCTGTTCTCGTTACTGAATTTCAGTTCCGATTTTTCACGTTCTTATGAAAATATCGTATAATTTTCCATTGGAATGAATATGAAAATTTTTATCCAGTCATTCACTATCTCATCTTTGTGTCTAGTATCCGTCTCCAGTATACCCTCTATTGCTCACTAATCTTTTTTGTTTCTACTCCCAACTAACATATTTCGGAGTCTAAAGTTTCATTAAACGGTAATGGATATTTATAAGTGGTTTATGAAGAACCTCAACTTATAGTTTTATAAGAAAACCTTTGGTGTTACAAGTTTTGTAAGACGTCCATAAAATATTACCATCTGTAAAAGCTTCCACACGTCAGGTTTTATATCTTACTGCATAGAACCATTAAAAATCTAGAAAACCTAATAAAAATTCTACAGCAACTACAAAACCTTCATGAATTTGATGAAACTCAAAGACCAACTCACATATTTCATCGTGGTAAATCTCGTATTTGAACTATCTAACACTTCTGGAAACTCTAAATAAAGGAAATATTGTGAAAATACATGAGGGCCAATTCTACTGGCCTTAAGGCCTAGAACATTGTAATTTTATAAGTGGAAGTGGAAAAACCATTCGGATTAACATAGTTATGGACGGAATGGAACTAAAAAGTTATATGTATCATAAAAGTACCTAAGGTTTCCTTGCAATAGTAATAATCCCTTAAGATACCTAGGTAAGTTTTATAAAGGTTTTTAATCATAACACACATACCATTAGAAATTAACATCATAATAATTATATTAGTATTTGTATAAATACATTCAATAAAGACAGGCATGTAGTTGTCGACAAAGATGTTGTTATCAATGTACTCACTGACAAACCAATCTAAAATTATTCCACAAATCTTTCGTGACAAATAAATTGAGTCCTCTTAGAAAATTTTTAAAGTATGTATAGTTTATTTCGAAAGGTATAGAGTAATAAAATCCCATTAGCTATGTAAAGAGACCACAGACTACCCAACGAATAATTTAGCCACTTTCATAGTTTGGCATTGATTTCATTGTAAAATTCTTTCTTTTTATTAAGTGCAGGTAGTACCACCCGGGTTGGAGTCAATATATGGGTTTAGCTATTGTTATCCATTCAAAAACACTGAAAATAGTGTGCCAAAGGCAGGATACTCGTAAAAAGGAAAGCCGAATCTGAAATAGGCAGAGGCACTGATAGATACAATCTATTACCTAAGTAATCCCTACACAATATTTCGATATTGACACTTAAGGCCAGAAAACATACTTTTCCTAATTCTCTTACGCAATTACTTTGAAGTTTTAATATTACAAAAAATACTATTTAAAGACCTACACCTATGGCCAACACTGAAATTGAGCCGAACTGGACGGAATTCCCCATTTTATTAATCTAAACCTTTCTGAAATAGACTATAAGTTATTTTAATGATTGTTTAATACACCATTTTGAAGATATCAAAGTGAAAATTCAATGCTGTCAACCTTGGAGTAGAAGTAGAGATAATATAATAACAGACTTGAAATAGGACATAGACAATAGGACATAGGAAAACGTGTTACACATTTTAATGTTGAAGATTTGTTTACCTAGTCAATTGTTAATTAAGTTCATACATCTTTCACTTGTTGTTGAAATATCAGAAACTATCAGCATATAGCGTACCAAGTCCAGCGAGAGTGAGGTTGAAACAGAAAAAAAACAATAAAATTAGAGATTGATAAAAGTGAATATCAACGTTAAAACTAGGTTACGTAGCAAAAAAACCTCTATCCACATCTTCTTAAATTGGGAGAGACTACAGAACACTAGAGCATTACAACTTGGAACGTACGAAACAGAATAGAACTATCAACGTTCTAAGAGGAGTGGAATTGGTAGATATACATGTTAAGGTCAAGATTTATTATCACAAGTCTTGGTGCAACTATTTGCAAACATTTGAAAACAAGGGAATCACTGAGCTACAGGGTCAGCGTTAACAGAAAGCTCTACTGTAAATAAAGAATTTACATTCACAAAAGTAATCAACAACAAAAGCAGAAAATATGTTAGGAAATAGAAAATGAAATTAAACACTTGGGCTAAAATAAGAGATGCGTTGAAACAATGTTTTGCAGATAGATGCGATTTGGATACAAGAATTAACAAGAACTAGACCATTCAAACATGAAAATTTAATAAGTTTCATAAATAGACTACAATCATTAAAAAGTCAATTGATTCAGATAATAAGAAATGACATTGATTTGAGTGAAATCGTAAAAAAATTGAAATAAATCATTGTGGAAAAACAGCACCGAACACCTTTATAGCTAGATGTTCAGGTATAATAAAAAAACCATATTCATTTGAAGAGATCTGATTCTTTTGAAGACACAATGGCCTATTTAGATGACTTTGAGAATTTCGAGAAATTTAATGGTCAAAATAATAACCAATATAATAATAATTCTTATAATAACAATAATTTTCCTAGTCAACCATCAATATAAATCCGTCACCATAATAACGACGTAATTATCCGACCAATGCTTAGATGTTTGGTCCGAAAAGAGATATTTTCCAGCCAAACCAGATACCTGTGCATAAATTACCTAAGCTAATTAATAAATTTCGACTAGAGAAGTCAATGGATGGATAATGGATATTTCCAAAGTCAAAATCGAAAACCAAATTTCACATCCGAAGAATTATATTATAATATAATTATAATGATGACAAAAATGAGGAAATGGCAGAAATGGTAGATAATTTTGGAAGTTTGTTCAAATTAGGAGAGAATAATAATGATAAAACCGTAAATTTTCGAAAAGAGCTTCGGAAAAAGAAATAAAAAGAGTCGAAATTGATACTGCTACTAATAATCCGTTACCTTAAATCGAAATTGAAAATCCTAGATTAAAACTTTCAATTGATACTGGTAGTAATAAATTCTTATTTAGACTTGTAATTGCTGAAAAGTATTACCCTCATTGTATTTACCATTCGAATATTGAAATTAAAACTTCATCAACTAGTAGAACGATTCAATACCAAGCAGAAATGCCCGCTTTTAAACAACTTATCTACAATGGTGCAATCAATTATCATATTATATGAATTTAATGACTTTTCTGATGGCATAATAGAACTTGAAGATATGATCAAAATGCAATTAAATATTGACTTTAGTAACAAACAGTTAATTAGTGAACAACTTTCAAACCCAAAGAAGTTTAGATTATCAACTGATATAAAATTTTCATTTGATATTGGTCCAACAGAAAAATTATTAAGAGCATTGCCAGCAAATATGCTAAACGGAGAAATGTTGACAAATAAAACATATTTAGGAAAAGTTGGTATTCCCGAAACAGTAGCTCAAAGTGGTTATGCAGTAATAGAAATAATAAATAAAACGTTTAAAACTGTAAATCAACCTTTCAATGCTTATCGTTTGAAAAATAATGAACAATATAAGATTCATAGCTTCAATTATTTAACTGGAATAAAAAAAAAAAGAAGAAAACCATATAAAAAGCCGTAATCAATTACATAGATCCCACAATACAGAAAACAGACATAAGTAATTAATTCGAACATACTATATGAATTCTGAAGAAAAAATAACATCAAAACCTCAAAAATAAACCACTGAATAAAATCAACAAATAAAATCCTAGTAAATGTAATATATTATAGATATCCGTATATTCATAAAGAAGTTCAAAGACAGATTAATGAAATACTGGAATTATAAGAGATTCATATTCTCCGTGTAGTTCACCAATTTGGATTGTAAATAAAATTAGACGCACGAGAAAAACAGAAATGGCGTTTAATAATTGATTAGAGAAAAATGGATGGAGAAACAATGCCTGATAGATATCCAGTTCCATATATTACCGATATATTGGATAAATTGAAAAGAGCACAATATTTCACAACATTAGACTTCAACGGATTTCAACAGAGTCAAATGTCAAAAGATTCAATAGAAAAAAACAGCTTTCAGTGTTCAGATGATGCTTTTTGGTTTAAAAATTCACCTGCCACGTTTCTACGAGTAGTGGATGAAATGTTAAAGCAAATAAAAAAAAATTTTTTAAGTGTACATGGATGGAATTATCATTTTCAGTACCAATTTACAAGAAGATATTCAAAATCTATAAGCAGTATTCTACAAATTAACAGAAGCACATTTAAGACTTCAATTAAATAAATGTGAATTTTTATGTAAGGAAGTAGAATTTCTTGGACATGTTGTTACACCCAAAGGAATTAAACCGAATCCGAAAAATGTTGAAGTAATAAAAAACTTTCCTATACCTTATACTTATCAAAGCATTTTTACGGCTTTTAGGATAATACAGAAAATTTATTAAAAATTTCGCAAAAATTACAAAATCAATGACAACATGCAACTGTAAAACAAATAGAACATATAGAAGAATTTATTGAATGTTTAAACGCTTGTAAAAAATTATTAACCTCAGAACCTATACTAGCATAACCTGATTTCAATAAACAATTCGATTTAACTACTGATCCTTCAAAATAAACAATTGGTATAGTATTATCACAAGAAAGACATCCAATATCATATGCTTCCGGAAAAGATTTATTGGCAATAGTATGGGCATACGAATACTTTAGACCGTATTTATTTGATGGAGAATTTATAATATTCACAGATCACAAACCGTTTCAATGGTTGTTTTCATAAAAAGAACCGAATTCAAGAATCGTCCGATGGAAACTGAAATTAGAAGCGTATGATTACGAAATAAAATCTTCAAGATTTGAAAAAAAAAAAGAATTCATTATTCATTTTCCGATTAATTTTCATGACAACTAGTAGGAATAGAATCCTTTCACCAGTGATGAAATAAATTGAATCAATCAAACAATTGGAATCAAATAAACTTGCATAGCTAAACAAAACATCATAATTAGTTGTTTTTTGAACGCCAGACAAAGCTTTACTCAAAGAGCAGAAAGAAGATGAATCAAGTCAGAGGAATGAAATATAATAATAAATCATATTATATTTGTGTATCTCACAAATTTTCAAATATAATGGATTCTATTAGTGAGGTTGATCTATATACGTCGTGGGTCCTAGCAAACGCAGCAAAAAAATTAACAAATCAAAGAGTAGTTCTAAACAGAGTAGAGGTAGTCCTTCTGGGGAGGTAGTTCTTAGATGGTAGTCGTTCGGGGGCAAATGTTTCTAGACTGAGAGTACATAGAAGTGGTTTTTTTGGTTTATTTAAGGATTTGTTCTCATTATTATTACTAGTTTTACATTCATATAAAATGCTACTGACTTGAAAAAATTATGAAAAAGTTTTTTACTTCTATATTTTCAAATACGCCCTCTAGTGGCCTACCTAAAATAGTGAAAATAATTTCCACATGTTTCTAGGGTCAATTTTTGTTATTTTGTTTTTCCTCCAAGCTGTGAAATAATCCATTCCCCAGATATGGCCAACGGTCCCACCCGGTACATTTCTTCATCGTTACCATTCTAACAGCCAACACTCTATCGTTGCAACTAATGAAACTTGTCCTTATCACTTAGTACTCACAAGTAGAAAAGCAACTATAATAGCCTATATCACCAACAACAGTATTGCCAAACTATCAAAGCATATCGTTGTGGGCCTCTTCAATGAGGTTATGTGAATGTATCTAAGATATAAATAACCATGTTTGTTGAGTGTAACTGCATAACAATACCATACTTTTGAAGTAACGTAGGAATTTTATTGTTGCGTCTGTTTAGGTAGGAAATTTGTTAGCTCCTATCTGTACCGATTTTCTTCCAGTGTTTATTTCGTCTTTCCTAGGTTTATTATCTACGAATCTAGCACATAATTTTTGTCAGAGAGTAATAGAAGAACATCTTTCTAAACCTGACTCAATGGTTAGATACCTCATTTGCACCAAGAAACAGTGAAAGACATGTATGTCTGTCGATTTTATATTTTGTTTTTGGCTGTGTATAAATATTTCCTCAAATAACTTTTCCAAATCACGATACATAGAATAAACGTAAAATAAATTTTTAAATGGATATGCTAATATATTTTCGCGTGACCAACGAACGAGTTGATTGAATTTCTGATCAAATTTCCATGTTTTTTGATAAACTCCGTGGTTCAAATTAAATTGTTCGAAAAGGTATGAGCTTATTTCTCTCTCTAGTAATACTAAATTGAATGAAGATCTCTCATACATAAAGAGTCGTAACAATATTATTTTTATCGTTTTTTTGGGAGCATGAATATAGAATATGAGGCTTTATGTAAGCAGCAATATATTATCAAACGTATAGTATTCGAAGCAATAACTTGGAAAGAAATTTAAGAGTGAGTTATTGCAATTACCTTCGTTGAATACTCTGCGTAAAAATGTTTCCTCCATCATTTCTCATCATTTCATAGTGGTAAGATCAAGGTTTTGAGTTATTTGCTATTTTATTTTTCTGGAATAGCGAGCTATTTATGTATGAACGATAATATTTTCTATATTAATCCACATAAAAAGAATAAAATGGTAATTAGCAATCCAAGGAAGGAACATGAATATGGTATGTTAAAGTCAAGATTCGCTGGGCACCAACTAGATTAGGAGCGAGATATCAAAGAAATAAGTAAGGTAATACTCGATGCGTACGAATTGAAGTGATACATACAAAAAAGCGAAAAAGACAGCGTTGTGAATTGAATCTTCACCATTTTATTTCAAACGATGAAGAAACCTGCTGATAATTACATAAGAGCAGAGATTCTGAAGCATTTACCACTCCATTCCTATGAATATGCACACCCAACAGAACAATCTATGAAGACTGCAGCAGAAATTGAAGTAAGGAACGACGCTATTACTATTACTGCAAACAGAGGATGTTCACCTCTACTTATGTGGAGCTTAGTAGTAGAAAAACTCTTCTGCAGAATGACTGTCCCTGGCGTACCTTGTCAGGGATATTTCGAAAACAAGAAGGTGTCGATCGGTGGGATTGAATGTCAACCCGAACAAGGCCTTCTTAATTAGGAGAAAAACTGAATCTCAAACTCATCAAGCTAGCCGGGCAAGCTATAGGGGAAAATACAGAGGCAAGATCTAAAAATTACACTAGATGTTAAATTCTTCTGGAGCAAACCTGAAAAGAAGACAACTACTTTAACCAGGGAAGTTCTGATTGTATATAGTTATTTCGCAGACAACAATTAATGTTGAGACACATATATCATGCTTTGGGTGTCCACGGCGATATAGAAAACAATCCTCACGTATGATGTAGTGGTCTGGGCCACCAGAACTGCTCTGAACTGGAAAATCAATCGCCAAAGTACAAGACTGGCCTAAATATTCACCTCTGAGGCAATGAGAACATGCCCAAGGGCCGCACTAGAAGCGATTCCAAATCCTCTACCTCTCCAACTATTATTCAATGGACTCTAGGACACACGGTAGAGGAACTAAAATTCACCAATCCACAATCTCTCGAAGTGTAAGAGACTACCGAACTATAGAGCATTTACACCTAGGAGCATAGGAAATTGAAGACGAAGTTTGTTTGGCAGCCAGAGCCATTTTATATCATAAACTATCTAAGAGGACTGGGATCAATTGACCAGCTATAAATACTGAGGATTGCCAATGCCACAGCAATAAAAGCGGACATAACAGATCCTTTGCGCTGACACTCTGATCACATACAAACATATATCTTTTTTATGCTTGGCTTTCATAATGTCTTCTTTCCTCTCACTGAACACACTGTTTACAACTGTCTGATACGCGTTTTCATAACTGAATTATCGCCTTCAGAGTCTGAAAGTGAGCTAAAACCTATCAACTTGACTCAATTATGTTATACCAAATTCTCTCACCAATGAACCGTCTCCCGCGAAAAATAATTCCAACGAAAAACCCTTGCCAATACGATAAAGGTGAATGTAGAAAATTTAATTTTGAAGCTTCTTTCCAAAATGTACATCTATCCAGTTCACTTGGAAGTAGAAAATAATGGACAGTTACCGTTTTTAGATACTTTAGTGATTGAAAATAGTTATAGGCCATAATATGATGTATGTAGGTGAAACACCGATAAGTGTAGTGTACATCCCGGCTGATTTTTTTCATTGTTTCCAGCATAAGATAGCAAGTCTCCATTTCCTGCTACATCGTTTATTTCACTTTCCACTAAACACCAAAAGATACAATAAGGAAACGACTTTCTCTATGTTAATTGAATCACCTTTTTCAAAATTTCCTCTGATACCTTTCAATCTTGTTTATACAGAAGGATTAGAAGTTGCTTTTAAATTGGTTTATAAATAGTTAGATTTACACATAAAAACAATTGTTGGGCAAACCAAAGAATAAAATACCAAATTTGGAAAAGTGGTACATATAAAATTAGCTGTCATAGTAGAGAGGGCAAGTATGTCCGACAGAGTAAGAGATGTGTTAAAGTTAAAGTAGTCACAATAATGAAATGAATATAAATAATGTAAAATATATCCAATAATGTATTGTGGGATGTATTTGAAAGCCTTGAAGTTGTTAAATGTGAAGACAGTTTAAATAGGGATAAAAGGACAGCCCGCTCTATAGTTTAGTAGTTAAGGATTATGTGTGAAGTTTCCCGCCGAAGAGGTTTTCCTGATGGAATTATTTTTCGCGGGAAAAGGGTTCATTGGTGGAAAAGTTTGACAAAAAATAAGTAATTAAGGTTAATAAATTTAGTTCACTTACAATCTCTGAAGACGTTATTGAAATGCGTGGAATTAGTAGTGTTGGTGAAAGGAGTAATAGTAGTACGAACAGTGTGTTGAGTATGAATATTACCAACGGTTCCAGATACTTCAACTTGATTGTTCTTCTTTCTACCTGTAAAAAATATCTCTCAAATGATTATAAACGTTACACCCTATCTGTTAAATTGATGTCACGTTTTAAAGTATTCACATAAATCATGAGCAAAGCACTTACTGTCTGTCGTAATTATAACACTGACAAATAATTGTGAGTACAAATTTAAATGTTTTTACGTATAGTTATTGTGTAATTACATTTTATTGAAATTGATTAGATGTTCTGAATTACAAAATACATAAAAACATTGATAGGCAACTCCACTTATATTGTTTTTCCTAATAAATCGTTTTTCGGTTGATCAATGATAGAAATAAAATTCAAAATGAAAGCGTTGAGTGTAGGAAATAATTTCTACATTAAAGCCCACACCGTATTTCAATTTGTCTGTTGTTCTATTCATACTGTTATTTGGGACATTCCATAACAAAAAAGGTCTTTGATATATAACTTTGATTTCATTATTGATCTCAAAGCCTACAGAGTTTTTCCGCTCCAATCTTTCAACATTTCGCAAGTTCCCATTATTTTACGATATAAAAAGTGACTTGGACTTTTTTTATAACGAAACTATATAGACGTCGGACGCCACGATTATAAAGCATCACAACGTATGATTTATTAATATAGCAAAATATTATGTGGAAGAGAGTGGTGAATGCCTAATTGAAGTATTTATTCACAAAAGTGGGTGATATATTCTACTTATTTATAAGCGACCAGTATATACGGGCATAACTAATTAATATATTTTTTAGCTTGATATGCCGAAGACTGCGAAGTTTAATTATAATTTTTTCACAGCGTACTGCGACAAAATTCTGCTAACCACGAGGGTGATTGTAATGAAAAATTTGATGGTTTAGTTCATCCAATATCAATTGTAGATTATAAAAACCCATGCCGACAATTTTGTTTCATCTACTATAGGCGTAGAAACATTATTTTGAAAATTCATTATTTTTATAGATATTTTTAAAAATATGTATATCTTATGAGAGAGAGTATTCGTTAAAAGTCGATCATTATAAATTATTCCCAGACAGATGCACTTGATTGTAGTCCTACTTTGAACTTAGAAAAAATTCATTATTAAACCTCGTTAACTTGTACAACTGAATATAAAATTATAAAATGTGTATAGATGAGTGAAATGTCTGTCTGGGACAGAGTTTGGTTTAAACATGGTACCAGACGTGAACTGAACACTTTTTGTACCCTATTCGTCTATTAGAATTTCGGTAGTCTTTTATCTGACGCAAATAATTTTGTTGCTATCGAACTATCCTTGACGATTCGGTTATTGCCATCCGTTTTTTTAGTTTTTTTGTTATTCAATCCACATGCTGATCAAACTTGACGCAATGTTTCCAAACTGGTATAATTGTATTCTGAATAATTTGCTACCTTTTGCTGTATTACTTCTAATGTGGCAACACTGTTCTCCTTATATAAACTATAAATTTTCAACTGATTTACATTACATTACATTTTTTAGAATCAATCCTCAGTGTAAGAATCATGGAAGAGTGGTCTGAGTTCTGATCCCAGGTCTTCGTACAAATAGTTAAAGGGTGAGTTCCTAATTATTAATGAATCTATGAGATCAGTGATCTTTTTCAGATGGGCAAATATATTTGCTTCCCAGTTACATGCTACTAGTAGTTCCTTACATTTAAATTGTTATCAGTCTAAATCTCCAGTGGGTGTATTTTGTATTGAAATCCCCACCCACTATGTCAATGTCAATATTTCACATATTTGTAATATAATCGTCGTATTGCAGAACTTCTCACACTTTTTTTCCCTACCCTGGCAAATCACATTTTCCTTAATATAATTACACCAAAACCTAGTAAGAAACTGTATAATATTGGATCATATAGATTGATAAGCAGAACTATGGAAAAAGGTTATCAAATATATACCCTCACTCGAATTCCTATAACACAGAGCCGTAAAAATAAAAGTTTTGCTGAATAGCGTGGATAGGTTAGGATATGTTAGGATTATTCAGGCATGAAAGTATAAATATTTATCCTCTGGTATACTAAAACTCACTAAAATACCAGCTAACAGATAATCTCATAATACATACTAAATTTTCACATATACCAATATCAGACATTATATTCTTGAGTCTGATGAGAATGTTATTCGTAATTGATAATAATAAAGATCCCATAATAACGTCTGAAAAAGCCTCCTTATTTGAATAATGGCTTGGAACGTGGAGAACTGAAATTAGTTTAACAAAATAACAGAGGATAAAAGTCGATTTTTCTGAGCAACATTTCAAAATCATCTGTTACTACGAAATACAGATACGTCTTAAGGACAAACGAGCCATTCTAAATAGTGATATCATACCAGTTCTACAACAATGCTTCAAACGTTTGGAATGATCAGAGCTGTTTTGAGGATATTCCAAAAGCTAGAATAGTTTGGCAAAAATTACGAAAAAGTGAGGAAATGAATATAAAATCCTAGATATGAGAAATTTCTCCCTAAAAAGGTCAATGGAGTGACAAATTATGTTTAATTTATCTTTATCAGGAGAAATCGGATGATTTCAATAAAACTAGCTGTATCTTGGAAATATAGAGCCACCATTTAGTAGAAATTTTGTTATTAAACTTCCTTCTAGAATGAAATTTTCCCCATATACTCAGCTTGAAATGAGTGATTAAGTGAAATTTTCCCCAAAATAAACATTTCCACCTTTTATTAGGTACTGTCATAAAAAACACTAATTACACTTTTACCTTCCTGTTAATTACTACTAACACTCCGCTTCTAGAAAATTAATATAAATACATATGAATATACTAAACAGGGAATCCTTGAATTTAATTTAAAGTAGGGTGAATGTTTAATGACTTCTCTTCAATTGAATGTGACTTCAGTGTCTCCTCTGACACATGAAATTATTTTCAGATCGTGTCTGTTAATAAATTTTGTAGGCAGTAGGAAAATGGAGTATTTAAAGTCGTGATTTACTCATATTAATCACTACTATAATCAGATTTTGAAAGCATCTTCTATATAATATGTGTATGCTACGGAGTTATTTGATGAATTTGTTTAACAAGAGCTCTAACTTTTTGTAGGAAATAAATATATTGAGTGTATTGAACAGATGTTTGATAGATGAACTATACTTACTTTCCTTCACATATTATTTTTCTGCTTGAACAAAATTGAACAGCATTGTCTTCTCTGAATGTCACATAGATTTTCTTAATATCAGCTACTCAACTTACATCTTGTATTTAATCAACAATTTTATGAATGATAGGACTCTGGATCGAATAAAGATAATTTTCATCTGTTTATATACTTTTCATATTTTAAGGAAACAAGTATTCACTTATGTGAAATTTTTTATTGGATTTCCAAATTAAGTAAATCCTTTTGGTGGCCATTAATTCCCTCTGAACTAATTGAGATGATTTTAAATAGCAGCTACAAACAACTTCTATTTCCTCTCTCTTAAAACCACTTATACTTTCCTACAACAATCGATTGTATGGGTCTTTCAAGATCCAACAAAGTTGTTCACACACGAAGCACTTTGAAGCACATGGTCCACTGTTTTTTTGGAATAACTCGACATGTTGTCTCCGTTCCATCAGATCAACGTAGAACGGTCAATTCTGAATGATACATTAACATTTTTTTATCAGAAGTGTAGGGAAACATCAGGGAAACCAATCGCAGATGACAAATTAATCCCCACCACAATAATGCGAACTTTTACACTTCTGTTAATAAAAATGTTTTCGAACTGTTAAAACATCAGATTGATGGGTCATCCAGCGGACAGTCCTTACTTAGCACCCAATAATCTCTTCTTATTTTCACAGATTAAAGATGAATTGCCGGGTCAACGTTTTCCTACACCCGAAAAAGAGGTTGATGCGTTTAAATCACATGTTTTGGAGGTACCTCAATCAGAATGTAAAAAACGCTTTTAAAATTGATCTTAATGGATAATATTTTGGAAAGCAATGGAGCCGCATCCAACAATAAATATTTGTCATAGCAATGGTCATCACCTTTCCGGACTAGTGTATAGTGTTTCTTAGTGTATATGTATAAGAAAATTCATGTTCCATCGACTGTCATGAAACGACTCAAAAACCTATTTAGACTGCACTGAAACAGCGTTAATATTGCTCAAGTTTGCGCCTAGAATGAGCAAACGCAGTACCGACATCTTTCTCATGAACTGAATATTATGCAGAACCATGAATTTTTCGAAATGCCTTTTCTCTCAAATATCTCACTGACTTTCAGGCGGCGACCTGCCACTATCACTTGAGTATGGGTCATCAGAAACGGATATAAGGCCATGTTAAAATCCGTTGAACCAATTTTTTATGGTTACCCTCAAAAGAGAAGTGTCATCACGCTGTTTGAACTAGATGCGCTAATTGTCTTCCAGGAACATGATTGGAATCAGCGACCGATATTTTTGTGAAGTTTGAGAAAACGCCTACTTTCACATATAGTCAATGTGAAGCTACGAGTCCCATCGGTTTGAAATTTTGATTGTAGCCGTCTACGAGTATGTACACTACAGTAAATTACTTGTTATACTGGCGCCATTGAGCGCGAGACTTATCGGACTGCCCTTGTGTATGAAACACAACTGAATTTTTCAGGGCTCTGGAATACCTTGTATGTCTACACAATTATCATATCAGTATGCATAGTTATGGAAATGTCATAGGTTATAACTAATTGAAATTAATTAATTAAAAATACAATCAGGTTACCATTGCAATAAAACTACTCAGAATTTCACAGAATGGTATAGATACCCGTATGCTAATTTTTGAAGAGCTAATATTGTATGCAAATGACTATGAGTGATAATCAAAAGATTGAAATTCTCTACATCCCCCTTTGTATGTTTTTAATAATCCTTCTGTGAAAATATATTCAGCTAACTTGTGAAATAATTAATGTTTTCATCGCTATGCTCACTAAACTTTGTTCCGTAATAATTTCATATGCTTATATATTGAATATTCTGAAAATACAATGAAATTTTGGAATTTTGTACCATATACCATATATTTTATTGTATACTTGAAATCAGCTGGACTTCACAATAATGAAGAGTTAAGATGTTTCCTACGGAGTATTTGAAAAGTTATAATTTTCCATAAAATAGTTCAATATCTTGTACAATCTAAAGCATTCAACTATTTGATTTATATTCATTGAATCTGATACAGGGTAAATCAGAATATTGATAGATTATTTTCTCAGTTTTTTCAAGTTAATAAAAGTATTTTGAGTTAGTATCGAAAATTACAACCAACATACTTCTTTTTTTATAAGGCATTCCTTATTGATTATTGAGATAACATTTTTCAAAGCAAAACAATGATTATGTACATTTAACAATTGATTTTGAGTTGGCTATGAGTTATTTGTCGAAAACTCATATTTCATTACTGCAGAGGTCGAATTTTCAATTCAAAAAAAAACGAGAATAATACAAATAAATTACAGGAAAGAAACTGTTGGGATTATGGATAAGGTAATGGTGTTTTTCTGAAAAAAAACTGAATACGTTATAAATTGGGAGATTATTCTATTTGTATTGGTTTCGGAGGTAAACTAAACTTAATATATTTTTAGCTTGTATTATTTCGAGTTTATATTCAAAGTTATACCTGGTTTTATGACTTGTAGCTCGAAAACTTTTTTCTTTATCTTAGGAAATACCAAAATATATTCTTTAACAAGACTTAGAATGTGCTCAACAGATGCTTCAAGATAGAAAACTTCACCCCAAAATAATATTAGAGCTAATATTATAAAAGTATAAAATTTTAAAAGAGAAGGATATTTGCATTCAATATTCCCACACTCCTTCTCAAAAATCAATCTATTTTGTGATTTAAAATGTCAATCAAAAGAATTTATTAATAACAATATGATAACTAGATACAATAGTTGAATACTTCACTTCTAACATTAATCGACATACCTTCCGTTATTTCTTTGTCTGTGACGATTATCATTAACCGCTTATATAATGATCAGATATCTACCTTCACGATAAGGGAAACCCAGAAAAAACCTCATTAGATGGAAAAATCTTGTATTGCTTGTAAATACGATGGTTCCCATCTTAGTTTCAGTAATGAACACTCCAGGTCAGAAAAGGTATCAGCTAGGTCTTCACGGTTTGTCAGATGGTCAGAAGGCACCTGAATCATATCCTGTCTGTGTATCAGCTTGGATGGTTTGAATTGTTTTTGGTCTTTCTGATGACACTTAACATTATTTGAACCATGTCACTTTGACTTGACGATTCCACGATTATTTTTCCACGGTTCTCTAAAATCTTTATTATTCCATTAGGTTTCTGCTCCACATGAACACCTGTTCTTGCAACAAGATTTTCATTTATTATCCCAATTTCAAGATGTAAAAATCTTAATTTTACGAAACTCATTGTCTTTCGATAAAATCTCGATTGCCGTTATCACAGGAAGACATAAATTTCATCTACTACATCAACTACTCCATCAATCTCCTCAAGCTTGATTTTATGGTTGCCTCATTTCAGGACAACGCCCATGGTAAACTCGAGCTGATAATAAGGTGAAATTGTGAGATATCAAATTATAATCAAATTATTGAATTTGATAGTGATGTTGAATACAGAAATAGTGATGGAACAAAAATATTCATTATGTATTTTTTCAAATCTTCAGAATTATCTACATTCAATTTTCGGCATCCTCTCTCCTTTCTTTCCATATGGCCAACTGGAGACTTTCCAGAGAAAATAAAAATTGGTTGGATATAGCTAGGGTATTTCTAATTGTTTCGAACTTTAATAGTTGTAAAGGAATTCAGCATATGGGTGATTCCGTTCTAACTGTGATTTTTTGTATTCAAAATTTCAAGATTTTAAAATTTAACTTTTCTAACTTTTTTATGCATATTATTCATCTATTTTACTGTAAAAATAAAACTCTAAGAGGAATTTACTACAACTTCAAAGTATCACGAGCAAGACACAAATGTCGGATTTTGAGTTCCACGGTACTGACTCATTTATCCACGGTACTGACATGGTAACTTAAGATATTAAACAACAAGTGCATCAATTTTCCTCAGTTTGATCATAAACATTAGAATTTATAAGGTAATTAGTTTAAATCATTTGTTACGACAAAAAAAATTAATAATTTATCGGTAAATTCTAGGAATGGACATGACACGGTACTGACATTCAAGTGATGTAGTATAAGTTTTCTTTAAGTGGCAAGTTATATTGTATAAAAATAATGTTTAAATATCTTAAGAATTATTCAATTAACACAAAATTTTTATTAATTGATTATTAATTAATGACTAGTACAAAAAAACAATACAGGACATTGAATATCACAGTTATAATGGAATCACCCATATCCAGACTTGACAGCTTTTTTCATACCAAGGTGTTTGCCCCAACTCATCTTCCATTTGTGGAGATGGCGCCCAGGATATGGAAACTCGTTGGTGCGGAAGGGGAGAATGAAACGTAGTGCACTCTCTTGTTTCATTAGCACAACAAAAATATCTATAGATTTTACTGTAGTTGACACTAATGGCTATGGTATCCAGCCAATCCCAAAACAGCATCGACATTATATGGTGGATGCTTACCAACAACTGGTTGCACTTGTTAAGGATGTAAGGAAAGTGTATCATTATCGTAATCGTTTTGGATAATGCAACTCCATGAAAATCGCTGGTCGAAAGATTTGAATATGAAATTTGATTTAAAATATGCTGCCAAAAGTTGTACAAAACTGTTGTTCCCATGTACGTTCAGTACTACTAATGAACCAAGAGCTGACGCTGGAATAATTGCTTTGTAAATTTATATTGAATGGGCTAATTTTGTGAAAAATTATTTCATTTTATCCATTGAATAGCTCGTTTTCAATTAATCACTTCCCTATAAAAAACGTATTTCGTAATATGATAAGTTTGTATTCAATTTATGAATTATATGAAATCTACCACAATAACCAAGTTTTGAAAATACTGAAAAATATGACGACCTCATGATACCATATTTCACAAGTAATTATATATAGAACTACATATAATCTAAGATGGTTCGTCGAATGCGTCACTTTTTAATGGAAAAGTAACAACTCTATAAAAAAGTAATTTATTATGAACATAATCTTCACACAAACAAGTTCGTTTCCAATTTTTGAAAGTATCTACAAAATAATACTTTGGATTTTCCTCAAAATAAGTATTTAACTCTGCGATTACTGTAACGTTTGTCTTAAATCACTTTCCACGAAGCCATTTTTTCACGCCTGGGAATAGAAAGTAATCGGAGGGAACCAGATTAGATTATAATGGCGGATGAGACAGGGTATTGTGATAAAATTCGGGTAATTGCCCTTCAACTATAGCAGACGTATATGTTGTAATCAAATGAAAATCTTTTCATCTATATATGTGGTGGTTCTTTTTTTTTTATATTGGAAAATTCATTTCATAAGCTCATGTATACTCATTCATCGATATTTACAATTTATAACAACATATTCAAGTATATTTTTTCAATCATACTCGAACATTTTGAGTTTTCAATTGATTATTACGTATATCCATGTAGTGTGTTTAACGAAATAAATAATTCTACATTACTAACTGAAGGCCAGGGGCAGCTCACGCCCATTGGTTAACAATCCGATACTTTTTTACAGGGACAGGTCTTTTTAAACAAAAAGGTACTGTTTGCTTGAATCTATAAAATTTATGGCTCAGGAGATATGTATGATTTACCTTTGGTTACTCATCAAAAAAAAGGAGGTTCTATACTTAACGCTTTTTGTGCAGAATTATACCCGAACTTTTTCTAGGGTTGAACGCAGCTTACGTGAAACAGGTTTATCAACATAAATTAAGTAGTAATTAATTAGTTTCCATTATTTTTTTGCATTTGCAGAGATATGAGGTTCGTGTACGATGGATTATGAAATAAATATAGAGCGAAAAGCAGAAGAAAACCTTGGAGTCGACATGAACGAAACACAGTTAGAGGATTTTTGAATATTCAGTCATTCAAGGTGTTCCAAAAGAATTGATTCTATCTTTAGGATTGATGTAAAACTGGAAAATATTTGGAATTTGCTCAGCAAGAAATTTTGGATTCGATTCGATTCGATTCGGAAAATGGTTACCAATTACGACACCTTCTATCAAAATTCGGTGGAGCTCCATGTGTATCCTTTATCTTGAATACGGATGGCGTTATGAAAATGTTTTACTTAGCAAACCCCAAATATTTCTCAGTTCTCTATCTATCCTAGAGACAGGATCACCATTTTTTCAAACACCACGTAAGACTGGACGTCCATCTAAAAGACAATTGCTTGCGACATATCTCAGTAATGTTTTTTATGTGGAACACTCACTTTCGAATATATACTTCTATATAGATCGAACACTAAGTCAAAGGGTACCAATTACATTTTCATACGATACTGCTAGCTGTATTTTTAGTCATTTGGGAATCTAGAATATCCCTGAGTTCGCAACACAATTTGAGCAGATTATTAATATTGCAACACCTTTGCTATTTTTCTAATGCTTCCGATTGTGTTAATCATGATATTTTAATTAACAAATTGCAGTACTACGGTTTCAGGAAAACACCTATCTCATGGTTAAAGTTATACCTTACCAACAGAAGTCAGCTTGTAAGGGTTGATACAACAATGTCTTCTTGCAAGCCAATAGAATGTGTAATGCCCCAACGCTCAGTATTAGATTATATTAGTGTTCATTCTTTTTATAAACGACATCGGATATCCAAAGAGCGATAAAATATGTCTATTTGCAGACGACACTAGTTTTTCTTGGAGCCAGCCTAAAGTTTTACCATATAAAAATACATTGCTGCTTTTTTTATTTAATAACACCACCATTGACGTCGTTAAATCTGTAAAATTCTCAGGGCTTGTTGTGGAAAATTCGTTGAAATGAGAGTTAAGTTCCTCCTGTTATGCGTTGAGATCAGTTTCCAAAGAACTGAACTTATCCTCCTCCCTAACAGTTCATCTTGCCCTTATTGAGTCGCATCACCGATATGCCCTTCCCTTCTGGGGTACGTCTTCAAACTAGAGAGGAGAGCTGATAGATATTTACTTGGACTAAACACCAGGGCTCACTGCAGGGATGCAAGATTAAAAATTCTGACTCTTCCTTCCTTATACATCTTTGAATCCGTTTGCCTAATTCGTAAGCACGTTCCTCCAATTTCAGAAAGGTCGTTGCACGGCACACTTAGGAACGCGGAACACGACCTTTACCTACCTACTTCACGTTAAGAATTAGTTGAGGGCTCAATATTTTACAATGCAAAAAATGCACAATCACTCGCCAATTGAAATCAAATCGATATAATCTTTTCCCGCATTCTGCAATAATTTGAAGGCATATTTACTGGAAAGTGCCTTCTACTCTGTAAACGATTGCTATTCTAATGATAATATTTAATTCTAGGCATGCTGCATACTGGTTTAATTATTGGACTTATATACTGATTATTACCTATTAATATTACATATAATTTTGTTACACATTGTATATAGAAATTTTATCTAATTTGTATCTTTATTCAGTTACTTTTATGCTTGTTCTCTAGTTTTTACAAGCTTTTGTCCACAAATTGTAACAATTTTTTGACAAAAAAGCATTTATCTTTCTAGAACTAGAGAGCTATGGAAATTGGAGCATGGAAGTAGATGAGAATGTCAGCACATCAGTTAACGTAATTATGCGTATATAATGATTTCAGAATGCACCAAAACGAAAGTGGAAGTTCTTCTGCATGGATGTGGAGGTACTTACAAACACTCCGAGAAGTAAATGCAGACAAAACAAAAATGGATCCAAACAGAATCAAATATATCACCAGAGAATACGAAATGAAGATGGTATAAATGAATACTGAAACGCCATTTGAAATGATACAAAAAAACAGCATAGATAGTTTGTACAATGGATTTGATACATTGTCAAAATAGACTTGGCAAGCAAGAAAAGTAGATGAGGGTGTGAACGTTCAAAGAAATCATCGAAATATACACAACTGCCGATATTTTCCAATTAAAAAGGATTGTATAAGAGCTAATAAATGGTACATGAGGATTTATATTACAATTTCCAATTATCATTTTTTCACTGCAGTCATGCATAATTAATTGTAGTGATTAACAGCAGTAAACAGAAAGGCTTTGAATACGTAAATTTATCAGTGGAAACTAGATTTGTTTCATTTACTTGTCGCAAGCTGTGATTTGTTCTCTATTCTTCCAGTTGGTTACATTGTTGATGATTTCCATCGTCAGCTTTTTATGCTTGTTACATATTAATGAATATTCAATCATGATTTGGTAAATCTACAAACCAATCCCAGTACAGAGTTTGTGAATGAATCTAATATATCTGATAAACTATTCTTTTGATCTAATTTAAATAATCAAACATCAAAAAAGTGGAAAAATATCAAACTATCATCGTCAAAAAGAAATTTCTGTTCTGTGCAAGATATACTAATCTATCATAAAATCGGAGCAAAGTGCTTTTTATATCACGCGGACTTTTCAACGTGGTTTTTTCTGTACAAACATGCCGGCAAAATTGGAAAAAATAACACAATCTTTACGAAGTTTAAGGCTCATTCTCTCTTCAAATGACATCTAAATTACTTATTTTTTTTGAAGGGGCATAAAACACAATATAATGGTTACCCTTAGCTACGTTAAATCGCTTTCGAACCTGATTTTATCTTATGAAATTTCCTATTCGTCTCTAATGAACCACATTGCGGTGGATTTTTCCATTGATTTTCAAAATTAAGCAGCAACGTACGTGTAGGATCTGCCTATCGTCAATTTAAACAAGTACCGCTTGGTGATAACCTTTGATATCAGGGATGCTTGCAATTTCGCTTAAGTGGGATTGTATTTTGAGAGCCTTCAGCGACATGAAAATGCCGAGATACCTGGTGAAGATGGTGGTAAGCTATTTGTCTTGTAGGATCCTGAAATAGGACATGGAGACCGGTCCAAAAGAGTACAGGATCACTAAAGTGGCACTTCAACACTCTGTTCTAGCTTCGCTTCTCAAGCTGAGATTGCCGAGGGATTTCAAGGCTTTACGCCGACAATGTTACTGTAGTAAACGTAGCAAAACATCTAGAGGAGGTTAACTCAGCAATTGATATTACCCTCAAGAAGAGGTTGAAGAGAGAGGAGTAGGTTTATGGTGGGTAGAGAGAACGAGTTCTACATACTAATCATAACTTCTTGTCCTAATGATACTTAGAAAGTATTTTTCGTACCTCTATAAAACACACACACACACACTCACCTATCTCTAACATAGGTGAACTATAATTATAATTACAACTGATATATAAGATTTTAATTCTTCATACGAATTATAAAAGCGCACATGGAGCAAAATTTTTAAATTTTCATAATATAACTAAACTGGGGTTACCGAGACTTATATAACCGGAATAAGAGTGAGCTTATAAATTTAAATATGGTGGAAATGATAGTATAAAAGTTGGCGCTTCTGGTTTTAAAACGAATCTCGTAAACACATCTCTCGGGTAAATTATTTGATTAATAATCTTGTGCAAGGTAGAAGTTATAGCTTTGCCAAAAATAACTGCAAACGTTTTTTATATTTATTGCCGGCATAGTAGTATATACGTCTTATTTCTACCAAAAGAGGATTTATTATACGATAACATTATAGGAGTGATGTTACTTCCATATATTTTTCTTAACCACAATTGGTCAGATTATTTTAATGGAAATATTAGTTTGATCACTAGTATGAAAGATTTATTCGACATTGGAGTTGATTCGAGATATATATCGCTGTAACGGGGACTTCCAAAGTTACTTCCGGACGGTACAGTTTGCTAATAAGCACTGAGAAGGATAATCGAGGAAGGGCAGTGGGTACTATCTACCGTGGGATAGTAGTGAGATTTGGAAAAACTCAACAAAAAGCGGATTGAAAGTAAAGGATGCTTTTGTTATATTGATATCTACATAATAATTGAATAATCTATAGTTCTGTAACTCAAAATCCTTTTTGACGTTTGGTGTAAGTTTAATACAATCAAAATAAGTTTTATAATCAATAAATTGTATATTTTGGAAAAAAAACGCTGAAAAAAATGGCCTCTCGTATATATTTGGACATAATTGACTATAACTTGAAAAAAGCCTCAACATCAAAGTCGAGAAACTTTTAAGAAACAAAATGTAAACATATTTTCCTTGTAGCGCATCTCATTTCCTTCAGAATAATTCCAGTTATTATAAGTTTACGGAAATCCAGGGAAGGAGAATTTTTCATAGGAAACTCGATTTAAATTGTATTGGCAGGATTCTTCAGATTGATGATTTCAGAGATTTGCATAAGAAATGAGATTGTTGTTGAGAAAGTGTCTTAATATGAATAAATACATTTCACAGGTATCGTTTTTGTTATTATAAATGGTTTTGGTTTTGCCCAGTCTAACCGAACTGTTTCCTCCATTCTAATAATATTTCAACCAAAATTCAGTATTATTAAATTTTTTTCATTTCTTTTGGATTGTTAGCATTCTCTTTCTAAAAATAATATTTACCGTTTTGTCATGAGGTGTACATACGTGAGTATGTATGATGATTTTCTAGTGTCACGTTAGTAATTTCAATTACTCGCTTCTAGTTTCCAGTAGTTTGTTTTAAATTGTTTTAATAGAATTTCTCAACTTTCTTGTTATTGGTTTAAGGACACAGTTTATGATTAATTTCTGATTTGTAATGTAGCAAGGTCATAAAAGACGAAAAATTTCCCGAAGTTTTCACCAAAGAAGATATATCCAGGATTATGCTAGCTCCCGATGAGGTATACCTGATGATTAAAGTGAGTACCATTTTTGCACAGGCTGGCGCGCTCCGCAGATCCGAGCTTGTAAATATCACTATCGACGACATTCAAGATAAATGCAAACTAATTGCTGTGAAAATTTCTGATTCCAAAAATCATTCGTCAAGATGATTTGTTTTATCTGAAGAAATAAATAATGGAACCTATTTGACGCTGTACAGAAAGTACGCAGATTTACGACCACCTACCACTCCACACCGTCGATTTTTTATTCATTATAAGAATGGAAAATGCTCAGTTCAATGCGTTGGCGTAATCACTTTTGGTAAGATGCCAGTAGAGATTGCTGCATATTTACGCCTACCTAATCCGGAACGTTATACAGGACACAGTTTCAGACGTTTTTCGGCAACGTTCCTAGCAGACTCCAGCGGAGAAATAACCAACCTAAAGCGCCTCGGTGGCTGGAAGTCTACTACTGTCGCTGAGGGCTATTTGGAGGACTCCGAGAATCAGAAGAAAAAAGTATCCAATAAAATTCTCTGCACTATAAATGACTTAAAACCGTTGCCGTCACCGTCATCGTCATCTTAATGCGACCTGCAACCGATGCTATCCTTATCGACGTCATCTACCTTCCAGTTGAAACCAAATAACTCCACTGGACCTAGTCTACAGAATGCAAAAAATTGTTTTTCAATATTAATATTTATAATAATTAATAGTTTTTAGTTAAAGTTTTGTATATTATTATGTTTGATGGAATAAAATAATTTTTGAAAAATGGGTTGGTATACTTTCTTGTATATACGGCCGTAGAAAAAATCATGTTCCTAACTTATGCGGAGAATGATACTTTCCCGCACTTGACTGCAGTCGCGTGCGGGAAAGTATCATCTTCCGCACTTGTTAGGAAAATAACTATTTTGTAGTGATTTCCTTTTAAGGGTGATATCTCGGAAAGAGCTGAGAGGTGGGCTGAGAAAATGTTGTTATAGGAAAGACCCATCTTAATTTCATACGAGCAATCACCTCCTGAATGAATTCAGAAAAATCCTGCATATGGGAGTGGAGAAATTATATCGTAACCTTATATAGTTACCCACAAAAAAATGCTTGCTTATCCCATAGTTCCTGACATACTTTACACGAATCTCCTTTCTAAAGGAATTCATTTGAAGATCGCGAAGAAGCCACGTTCAGTTTAATATAAGTTTGAAGAAACTATCATAGCATTTATTCAATTTTTATGAAATTGTACAAAAATTGTTGGAATTAAATCCGCAGAAATGTTCTTCTAGAGTCATATTAAGTCATATTTTATGCTATCCTTCTTTCCCAATAACATTCAAAGTTTAGGTGCAATTAATTATTCCAGCTTCTTGTTCAAACGTGAGAATTTCATCTATTTATTTGGCACACATTTTTGAATGTTGAAATAAAATGTGCCGTACCGATTATTTATCAATTCGTGCAGTTACAGCAATCGCACGCATAATTTTTCATATTGTCGTCTGTTCTTGATGTGAAAGAGCGGCCGGCCAGGATTCATGCAAAACGTGGTCTCGACTAACTTGAAAACATTTTAACAAATCAAAACAATTTGTATGCGATAAACATTTACTGTCACAAGCTTCTCTCAATAAGAATATGTTTCAACTGCGATTTCAACAAATCTTATATCTGATGTCTCATTTTTATTTTTTGGAAATTATTACCATATTTTCGATAGTATTAGAATTTCATGAGAAGTAAAGTTAACTATTTCCGTACATATCTGAATTTCAAAACTTCAACATTTTATTTTGAGAAGATATATTCCATCATTTTGGTCTAATGTATGTTGAAAGGGATCATAGGCTCTTGAAAAACATTCACATCATGAGTTTAATATGCTATTTTTCAGGTTTATTCCACCTGGATAACATTGAAATCGATATATTCCAAGCATAGAATTGAGTTATTTTTTTTAAGTTTATATTCAGAAATCAATTTACATGGTTTATTCATTGAAATTATTAAAATCTGAATTAATTACCAGTTTCAAAGAAAATCTTTAGCAATGTTAGCCAAAATACAATTAAGTAATCAGAAACTACATTACTCATTAACTCGCATTAAATTAATTAAACAGTTGTTATATAACTAGCTACTTAATATTCAATATCTTCACAGTTTCACTTTCTTCAAAAGTACTACAATGGAAAATCGAGTACTTATTTTTAAAAATATAGTTGAACGAAATTTTTAGACATTAGGAATTGGGTTCGCATCCGCTGAAATGGTTGATATAAGTTTGTTTCCCTTGAGATAAAAGTATTGACTTCCATATTTTTGAATTTTAAATAGACACCAAAGTATTGGAGATAGTGAATAAACTTATAAACCTGCGAAGCTTAGATACCTTATAAATCTGCGAAGCTTAGGTACCAAAATAAAAAAAAATGCTATATAATGTGTACTCTTTCATCGGTGGAGGAAGTGACTACATATTTTGAAAAATGTAGAAAAAAATTGTTGTATGGAATGGAGCGCGTCAGATATTGAGAGCATCCATGTTCTACGTATTTTTAATAATGTGTGTACGTTAATCTCATCGTTCTCATGATGAGGGTGGTCCCACGTAAGGGTTGAAAATGAAAAAAAATTAATCGAGCTCGTCAGATTTCATAAGAGAATGTTGAGTGGACCTAAAAAATGCTCTAATATAATAATCTGACGATTTGGATGTGACTCAAACTCGCGGCCGTTAATAGAATGCCAAAATGCCAAAAAAATTCCAGCGTGTCAGATTGATATTTATATAGCTTATTTTTATGTCCCAGACGTGCTGTCTCATAATCTGACGATTATCAGGAGGGATTGGCGTAATCTGGGGAAGAGGGGAAGAGACAGGATTCACAACAGGAAGGTCGACAATAGATCACATCTACAGAACTCAAAAACTCCTATAAAAGAGAAACGCTAAAAACAAAAATGTACACTTAGCATTAATCTACTCACAGAAGGCTTATGGCACAAGGCTAACAAACGAAATGTGGATAGCTATGGAGTGAAATAGAGTTTTTCAGAATATGATACCAAAAATGAGAAATCTGTATAACGGAAAATCAATCATCATAAATCTAGATACAAGATATTGAAAAAAAGTGATTGTTATCGTATGGTCACATTTAAACATCAGAAAAAACTAGATGAATGAATGAATGAATCACCAACTTGAGTCCCATGGGTAGAAGGTAACTAGGAACACTCAAAAAATCTTTGAAAAAAATGTCATTTGATTTTTTAGTAGAGTGTTCAACTAATTTACATTGAAGTATTTTGTCTTCTATGGTTATAGTAAGATGTTTGCTGATGAATAATACCCGCATTACCGCATCAAGTAATGAGATTATCATGGTTGCGATCTTTGTCGCTTTGGAATTCGAAAGTATCGCTTATTTTCAACACTCACTTCGACTTAACTCTTGACATAGGGCGTCGATAGTGTTAGTCATAACGTCATTAGTGACTTTCTCTCTGCGATCAAAATGATCGCCGTACAAAAGAGTATTTTCGGCGCGGTTAATGCTTAATGCAAGATCAGGTAACCTTAGTGGCCATTCCTTTAATCCGTCTTCCTAAGTCACCGTACTTCAAACTGGTTATCCAGGAACCACGACCATTAAGACTGTGGTGTATGTATGTATTGGTGCACAATCTTGTTGGTACTAAATACTGCGAAATAAATTTCCCAAACCCTAGTCAGAATTTTGCCGATTTATTGTATCACTTAAGCAAAACGTTAAAAATAGTACCGTAACAATAGCTTATGATTGTTTCTCAAAATTCCAAACGTTTTTCCTGATCAACTCCAGAGAGTTGGTGAACAAGTTGAGCTGTATATGAGTGAAGTTTTTCCTTGTTTAAGAACATTACTACATATGTCTGACTCACATTTTATTGTAAGAAAATGTTCCTTACATTTGTTTAATAGTTATTTTCTAATAACAGCAAAATATCTAGTTTTGTATTGTCGCTTATTCCTGGTTTTCCAATTTTTGGAGCAGCCCTCGCGCTTTCCGTTCCATTGAATTTTTCAACTATTCTGTTCACTGTATTTCTAGCAACTGAATCTATTTCAAAATATGTTGCGTTAAATAAAGCACCTGTTTCTTTATGTAACCGAAATTTATCGCCGTAAATTATCAACCAGTGTGAAGTCAAAGTTATATCAAAGTAACTATGCACTCTCTATACTTTTGATCGATTTTTGCAGATTGCTTGAATTCTTATTCAGTATTTCTGCTGCATACCAAAAAACGGAATATGACTTCATGAACACAATGTAGAGAGTGCAGATCGAACAAGAGATACCTCAGAAATAAAGAAGTATCTTCAATCTTTTCAATGATTTTATCTTTGAGCTGATAACTAATCTATATTTGAAATTTAATTCTTGTACCCTCAACTTAAAATTCCCAACGATAATCAATTGGTTGTTGTGAGATTTCCCATAGTTATTTCCAACAATGTTCAGGAATGTCAATACAAAGCTACTTCTAATTTATTCAAGACGTAAAGCCTCCAGTAAATTCAGTTCTTTGATTCTATTGTAAATAACGAACTCGATCTAATACATTTCGCGTACAAATACCTCAGAACAATAACCACAATCGCTTTTATTTTTTATTGAGTAAGACATGCGAAGTCTCGAGAAATCGTCAGTGAATAGCGAATAAGGAAATTAATTTAATGAGTAGGAGGATTTATGGGTCCATTGAGTACGAGAGAATAATTTTTATAGGCAATAGCAGCGTTAACATATGTCTGGGGGTCTGTGAGGTCTAGGATATAAAGAAATAATTGCGTGAGAAATCTTCTAAAAAATATCATATCTGGTTGTCGAGTTCAGTGGTAATTTCGATTTGAAATTATCTGTAGACTCTATATATATACATAACCACTTGTGATTGGAAGTTCCAACAAACCAAGAGTATTTGAAAATGAAGTTGTCACAAACTCGAAGAACCTTCCTGTTCATTGGAAATCTAATAAGAATGTCTGGATGACTTCTCAGATCTTCGATGAATGGCTTACCTCGGTCAATAACGCTATGAGAAAATCTAACCGCAAGATAATACTAATTATTGACAATGCATAGTTATACAGCAATCTAACAGTATTGTTTTTACCTCCTAATTTAACATCGAAGCTTCAGCCTTTAGATCAAGGCATCATTAGGAGTGTAAAAGTAAATTACCGCCGGAAAAAGTTACAGCATATGATTTTTCACGCAGAAACCGAGTCCACTTCGCAAGCTTTTGTCAAATCAATAACAGTTCTCTGTGCAATTCGATGGGTTTACGCTGCTTGGGAACAAGTTCCCACAACAACGATTGTAAAATGTTTCATACATGCAGGTTTTGACAAGCTTGATAGTAAATTGACAGAACCACAAAGTCTGCACCTCGATCTGCACGAAAACTCCAATGACATTTAACAATCTTTACCGGTTGATGTTCGACAAGATTTATTTTCTCTTGATGAAGTTGTGAGAGCTGAGATGAACTTTGGTGTGCATGAAAGTCAATATGCGTCTATTGACGACATTATGACGTTAGTTTTATAAAACAAAGTGGATGATATTACTGACGGCGAAAGCGAAGGTGAGATTGACCAAAAAGATGACGATGAGATAACGGAAGTGCCTGCCTCTGTAAAATTCGGCACTTGAAAAACTTGCTTCTGATATACAGTCTTGGATGCCGTATATTTATAAAATGAACAGTGAATGTGAGGATGGTATGTTTAGAAAGAATATGATACAAGCAAAAGTTAGTGATTTCTTAAAAACTGTTAATCAATTATTTATCTGTTGGAGGATTAATTTTTTTGTAACTGTAAATTTGTTTTTTGTTACATTGACATTTTAATTATTTTCATAAATATGAGCAAGTAACTATGTATTCAATAAATAACTATTAAAGATAAAAACATGTCGAAATAACTTACCTTATCCCTCTAAGTTGTACACCTCTCTAAGTTATACACAAATGTTTGGAACCATAGGTGTACAAAATAGAGAGGTTTCACTGTATTTAGTTATTTTAAATATATATCGACTTTTCATAAAGCTTTCAAAAAATAGATGACTCCAAATCAACGGTACTGGGACAACATATTATGTGATGGAAGGAGGAACGTGGTGGCTGTTTCGTGGTGATTATGGAGCAGGTACTAGTATCGATACGCTTTAAAGTTTTTCCATTGGTGGCATCAACGTATTTCAACTCGAAATGTAGATAGTGGCCACGAACTACGAGTGTCAATGCAAACGATTTATACGAAGAATCTGAGAAACACCAAAACATCGGTTTACATACTACCCTATATATTTGTGATCATAGTATCGAAAACGTTTTAATAAAGTTCTTCTTAGTAATGAGAATCAAACATAGGAATGATGAACATTGTCATGCAAATTTCTCACAATTTAGTATTCAATAAAAACTGGAATCCACTTGTAAATTCAGGGGATCATTCATTTTTCTTTCTGAAGAGAGAAAGTAAATTTCACAAAATTTAATTAAATAAGGAATGGGATATGCCAGGAGTATAAAAATATTCCTCCTAAAGTGCGAGTTCTTTAAAAGAGAATTGGAGCAATAAACTCCGAATTTTCATTAAACTCATTGTATAACAGATCATCTCAAAAAAGTGAATAGATGAAAAATCATTTGGAAGTGAATATATTCTAATTCCTATAGTTTGTTTTTTTATTCTATATAATCAAGTCATATAATGACACTGTTTTATTTATCACCGTCATTAGTTATAGTGTTATGGAATCTAATTTAATAGTGCATGAAGTGGCACTTTTTTTACGAATGGAAAAAGTTGACCAGCAATTCAATGAGTGAAAAGAAAAGATACTTAATGCACATATTGCATAGATTATTTTTTCTACAGCCCTATATAAAAAAATAAATTTCAAATAGAAATTTGAAATATTTCTATGAAGCACTTTAGAAATGCGTAAGGCACAATTTATTTTTGTGTTAAGAGATTTATAGATCACCTTCATTATGAATATCAAAATAAGGATGAAATCAACTCAGAACTGAAAACTGAATTTTCATATACAAAGAAATAATAAAAACAAGACTTTTCTATCATTGGCCCAAATCGACTACAATTTTCATTTTCTCGTACATCAATAATAGAATTTTTTCTAATTAACTTCGTACTTTCCATACGTATTTGCTATCGAACACTCTCTTATACAAAGATGCTTAATTTGTTTGTGTGATACATGGTTATTATTCTGAAGTGATAAACGAGAGATTTGCTGGAGTGAAGACACAACTCACGTATTATGGTTTCACAGCGGTTACCCTGATATATACGTATTTGGTGTTTGGTGTGTATGTGATAAGTGCTTCGTCAAAGCAGTTACACACTGCTTCCAGTGGCCTCCATCCAAGACTGCGAATTAATGTGGAAATAGTAATTTACGTTATGATTCTAGAAAGTGTATTAGTACGGTACGAGACAGATGTTTATGGACGAGGCGACGAAGAAGCCGAGTCAAGAATATCTAATCTAGTATCGTAATAATAACTCCACGGACGTATATCGTAATATGATTTTTTCATACTGTTTTCAGTTTTAAATTAAAAGCAAAATTAGATTAGAATATGAAATATTATATTTATATTTGACAATTTTACTGAAACGAGTACATACAGTATTTGACAAAATACTTTCCATAATTTAACAGCTACTGCAGGTAGGTACTGTTTTATTTACTTAAAACAGTATTGTGATAAAAAGTATTGTGATAAGTGAATTGACAATGATTGGGATTTATTATGATTAATAATCTTATGTACGAGAACACGTCGTGGTTACCATAAAAATTAGTATTCGTAGGGTGAGAAGAATTCATGGTGAAGCCCAGTGAGAAACCAAGTGTTGTGTATGAACAATTAATTTCTTGAGGCATCACATGGACAAATTTCGGAGTTTAATTACAATTCAATTCATCTACATAGAAGAAGTGTGGATACACATGCGCGGATCATGTGAACGTATATGGCAAGATCATCACTTAAAGACTAGCAAAAAAGGCAACGATATCTTTGTGAAAAGCTTTGTTGTTCTACATGTCCATGTTCCACTAAATCGAAATGTGGAGGCTATCACGATTGTATGGATAAGGAAAATTGTACAAAATAGGTCAGTGAAAATGTGAAAATGATAAGTTGGAAAAACCTATATATATATATATATATATATATATATATATATATATATATATATATATATATATATATATATATATATAATTTTATAAAAATAGGGAAATTTAAAACGCACATAGTATTATATTGCGGTTATTTTTTGCTTGTCTTTTATCTGACAATAAAAAATAAAAAGTGATGTTTTTTGCATTTTCTGTCACTAAATCACAGAGCTTTTAAAAGGAAATTTTCAAAATACTCGAAAATTGCACAAATTTTCATAATGAAAAATTCGTATATGAATAACCATTTGTAAAAGAGATTGGATTTTTTCATAAATTGAATAAGGATAGACAATATTCAATTATTGGGAGACTATCTATGTTTGACCATATTCATGTGAAGCATTTTCAAATTTACAAATTGGATGTTTTTCTATTTTAGGATTGTGAATGCAGTTTTATCGTATCGATGACCTTTAAATCCCTCAAATTTCAATCAGTAAAGTATCATCTTCTGATATCAACAAAAATATTATTACTTACATTACCTTTATATTTTTTGTTTTATACAATGTGTCCAATTAAGTCGGAACTATATGGGAAACTTTTTTATTTTTAGTTTTACGAAAATAAGTCATTCTTCATAATAAGTTTTGCATGGTCTAAAACGAGAAATTCAATCAGATGACAACTTTTATGAGTCATATACGAGGTTCGTCGAAAAACATGATTTTCACCCAAGAGTAAGGTACTTACAATATTGCCCTTCTGCCATGAAAAAGTATTTCGGTTCATTATTCAGTTATGCAACAATGTACATTGCAATTGAATAGTTAATGCATACATATCATAAAATTTTATTTCGCAAATGAAAAGATAAACAAGTTAACTAATGAGTAGTAAATAACATTCATAACAATATAATGAATCCTTCAAATAGTTATTTTTCAATATTTGAACGAAAGATAATAAAAAAATGGAGGTAAAATAATTTATTTTTTGTTTCAATTGATCAAAGCCTCATATATCCACCATCTCTTTCTAAACATTTAGTGGTTCATCTATTAAATTCCCTTAATGCTTCCTTGATTATATCAGCAGTAATTTCCTGACATGCCTCTGTAATTGTCCTTTCCAAATGATCAATATTTTAAAAGGCCTTTGCTGGTAAGCCCTATGTTTTAAGTAGCCCCATAATAAATAATCCAGAGGGGTTAAGTCTGGAGATTTAGTCGACCAAAAATATGCGAATGTCTGCTGTTATTGAAAATCGATTCAAGGTATTTCCTCACAGCTACTGTAGTATGGCATGTAGCACCGTCTTGTTGCTCCTATTTTCTTTTCTGTTCACTGATTCCATTATACTTTCTATTAACATTGACTGCTTGCAGTTATTAACTTTCGTACTTCTGTGTGTTTACTACTATTGACTTTTGTTTTGTTTTTCTATTTAGTTTTTCTTCTTTCATATTGTATGTCAGTTCAAGCATTTACTCACTCCTCCTCTCTCTCCCTCCGTTTCCCCTACCTACATTCGGATTTTTTGTGGAATTTCTCGAATTTTACCAATATCTTCAATCAGATTTTGAATTTTCTCGCTCTCTTTTTAATTTAAATTCACAGTTTTTCTTCTTATATCAATCAGTTCATCTATTATTTTCCTGAATTTTCTGCTAATACCCCTTTTTTAGTTATTATTGAATGATTCTTCTTTAGTCCCGTGTCAATCCATGTCACTTGCTCATTTCCTCTATTGACCAACATCAATAATGTTTATTTCATGTAAGCTTTCATTAGAATATTTGCGTCCGCCCCTGACTCATTCCTTTATCTCCAAGAAGTTGTTGGGTTTTCTCTATGAATAATCAATTGATCTTATTGGTACCATACTGCGCAAAAAGCCCTCGGCTGGCTGTCCCATTCTTAGAACTTTATTGATGTATTAAGCTTCAATTAATTAGATTAGTCTTCTACTAACTCCGTAAATTCTCCCAATCTTGCTCGTAAACTATGAGAAAACTCTCTACTAGAAATTTCACTATTCACCATTCAGTTATTGTTCTTAAAAATAATATTCTGTTCAATTTAGCTAGATCTTTTTGAAATCCCATGAAAATTCATTGATGGGTTTTTGGAAATTGTACGAAATATACAGGTCATACCTATACAATAAAATCATTCCTATCCCAGTATACCAGTAGGTTCGAGCAATCAGCTATTGTATTGTCACGTTAGTTTCCTTTCTTATAAGTTTTTCCTTAATAATTATTCATTATCATGATCAAATGAAAGCAAAGAGAATACTCACAACTGAAAATTTTTAAAATCTCTCGGATTCAAAGTACTATTATAAAAGGTTTTTCCAATAACAGCTGTTATTTTGAACAGCCCGCTATTTCGGTAAATATCATTTTTGAAGCTGTCATTTTTTGACATTTGACAAGTAGAAACTACACCATTAATGAAAATGGAACGATACAGCAACGCATTGAAATTATTAAAATTCACTATAAAAATGGTGAAAGTTTGACAGAGACGGTTTCATCATCATTTCATCGAAAAATCATCTTAACTGATGAGGCCCATTTCCACCTTGGTGGTTACGTCAATAAACAAAATTGTCGAATCTGGGGCTCGGAAAACCCAAGAGTTATTGTTGAAAATCCTCTCCATCCTCAACGCGTGACTGTTTGGTTCCATTTGTGGTCTGGAGGTGTCATTGGACCTTACTTTTTCGAAAATGAGGCTGGAGCAACAGTTACGGTGAATGGATTGCGCTATCTAGAGATGATTAATGATTTTTTATGGCCGGAATTGGATGGTATTGATTTGGACAAAGTTTACTTTCAACAAGACGGCGCTACATGCCACACAAGCAACGAAATCATCGATCTTTTACGGGAAAAATTTCTGGACCGTGTTATCTCTCGAAGAGGTGATCACAATTGGCCACCGAGATCTTGTGATTTAACACCTTGCGACTTTTTCTTTTGGGGCCACGTGAAATATGAGGTCTACGCCAACAGTCCAGCATCGATTCAAGACCTCAAAGATGGAGTTCGTGAGGCTATCGAGGACATAGGGCAGCCGCATTGTAATTTGGTTACGGAAATTTTCATGAAAAGGATATGGTCCTGTAAGCGCAGTCTTGGCGGCCATTTGGCTGATGTTGTGTTTCATTATTAACGGCATACCTTCCTCTTTATAATGAAATAAACATCCGATCATTTATATCAAAAAATGGCATTTTTCTTTGAATATCAAAATAACACCTCTTATTGGAAAACCCCCTAATAGAAATCCTACATGTTACTGATGAGCTCTTCAATCACACCACTATTGAGTAATTCCAGTTTCACTCATATGAACCCTCCATACCTGGTAAATTGAACAACAATGATGAGATTCGAATGATTCTGCAAAGGAAAACTACAAACTTCTGCAGGCACTATAAAAACTGAAAAGTTTCTCAACAACGCTATCGCATTCTTATTTCGTGAAAGTCGAAATGAATTCAAAATAATGCGCGAATCTATTGGTTCTCAATTCTTCATCCCTCATTAGATGCCACTCTCTGCTTTTTAGATAATGAGTTGAGGTCTGCTTTTGGCTGATTTCTTTTGATACTTTTTGTCTCACTTCTTTTTTCAGCCTTCGTTTACACTGTTCATCAAAATTATATTGATTATTGATTCTTGGAAATCGGTTATGGCTAAATAGAATATCTGTAAATACAGAACTGTGAATATAAATGTGATACAAATGATAGAAACATCAACGCACGACATAATATGAAATTTTTTTAAATGAGAGTTTTGAATTTGGAGTTTCTCCTCAAAAACAGTACAGAATGTTTGGAAACTCTAATGAAAATCTCGTTCAGGGTTAAGACCCGCAATCAAACTGATAGGTGATCTGTCTTAATCAGGATTATAGTTTCCGAAAGGCCCTTTTAAGATGCTGAAGCATCAAGAAATAACGTTTAAGAAGTAATATCAAGAAGGAGTATGAAATGATATATTCTCAATTAATTAATCAAGTAATCAATTTCTTTTTTATTACAGTGTCATGAGAGAATGATATTGACAGAGGGTTTCTACAACTGAATCGCATGAGTGGTATTTGTAAAGTAGAAGACGTATATATGCAAAACATTCAGTTAGGAGGGAAGTTTAATTATGAACTCAAATTATATACTTACCGTATGATCAATTATAATCAAAGAAAAATAAGAAAAAAGGAACACTGGAAAGAAAAAAAATGTATACTGGAAAGAAACTATAGATTTTTGACATACAAACCAAAAAAGGGGGTTCCGTGTCGAGTCGACGTAGTGTACAGTGGTGTTTTCTGATTCGATAAATAAAACAAGTAGTTCAAACCAATAAGTGTGAATTGCAAAGCAATAAATGGACAATTGAGAATGCAACTAAAATTAAATCTGATTTGATACCTGGTAGAAAGTATTCTGCCAGATCCGTACTGAAAAACTCAAATGATACTCAAAATTGGATAAAAATATACCTCAAAATGAGTATATGCCCACTAAAAGTACCATTTGCAACAGCCGAAAACGTACTCTTCGATGACAAACCAACCAACTGAAGCAAACAATTATACCATCTAAACATCAAGCTATTCTATTTAACGCAATAATAAACAGCTAGAAGATTTCCTCTTCTAGTCTCCAATCCAAACAATAAAACCCAACAATATACCTTTTTGGTGGAAGCTATCCAATAATAGAATATGTATATATTTGACAAATGAAAATTCAACGAACACATTCATCAACGACCACGGTGAAATCCAAATTAACCAACAACTACTACAGGTGCGTCGACTAGTCACTCCAAGTCAAAGTTTGATCTTATCCAATCTTTGTCTCTTTATCCACCACTCAGTTCCTGAGCTAAAAAACTAAAACACTAGTAATTAATTCCCTGTCACCTTTATTTTTCCTGCGAATAGGCATTCCAGATCCAGCATTTCATTTATATCTCCATTGAAGCACCAATATCCTCCTGATTCATTCTCAATCATATACGAAGAAACCACTTAAAGAATATTTTTATCCATTTCTACAGTGCTAACAATAAACAAATACTACAAAAATTGTCCAAACATTATAACTACCTAAACGCATTCATACCGAAAAACTATAAAGTCACCAAAAAAATTAGTAGATATTCAATCTAAGGAAGTATCAAACAACATATCGCATGATCAACGGGATCAATCAAATACCCAAACAGTGAAACAGTTTTCCGAACCGCAAACTTTGAAAGCTCATGAAGCTAATTACCTCGAAAAAAGGGGAGAACGCAAACTCACAGTCGAAAAACCAAAAAACAACGAGGAGAAAATTAAACAGTCCAGAAATATTTCATAAAAAGAAAAAAAAGATATGTTAATTCACACCAAAGTACTTTTCGAAAAAACATGCAATAATTATCCTTCATCATATAAAGAGCTTATAGATCCACTTGAAAATTCCGAAGACTGCACAGACCCTATTGTGAAAATAGAAAGATTAAAACCAGATGTACTCGAATTAGGAACAAAAGTCTCAAGTAGATAAATCCCGAAAACCAAACCGGGAAACTGGATACCGATACCTCAATTGAAACCTATTCACCTTTAAAAAATTCACCACCTTGATTCAATGGAATATAAATGGGTACCATATCTATCCAGAAAACCTAAAAGTAATAATTTCAAAATACAAACTCATGTTAATTTGTCTACAAAAAACGAATTTTGAAAATAAAATCCATAATTTTGAAAATTACAATTGTTCTGTTAAAAATGAAGAAAATGGTAGACTAGCTAGTGGAGGAGTAGTATCTTAAACCAAAATTAATAGATGTGACACCAATCCACCTTACAACAGGAATTTAAGCAGTTGCCGTGAAATTTAAAGATACGATAACATTTTCTTTGTATAACATATACATACTCCCAAAACACGAGCCTACGACAGAATAGTTTACTGAGCTACTGAGCAAATTCCAGCTCCTCAGTTAATAGTAGGTGAAATTAATGCCCACAATCATATCTGATGCTCACCTAAACAGACACCTTTTGGGAAAAAACTGTGGGAAATGTACAATCAAACGTTCTAAATGGCGGACAAAAAACTAGTTATGATATAAGAATTGGCGATGACTCTGCTATCGATCTAACGATATGTCATCCATCTCTCTCACAAAAATTGGGATGTATTGACGTATTTATATGATAGTGACTACTATCCCATAATAGTCACTAATGAAGAGAAAATTATACAGCATCCAAAAACAAAATCGAAAATTAACTCAGCAAATTGGAGCAAATTACGAGAATTCACTTGAGAAAATCTCTTTGAAATGAATTATAACGCAGACAGCGATAAAGAAGTACACTTTTTTACCGAAATAATAACACACGCCGTAAACGAACATGTCAGACGGTACGACCATAATAACAAACACCACACGGTTGCCTGATGGAACTCCAACTACAAACAAGCCATAAAGAGATCATAGGAAACTTTTAAGAGATACAAAAACAGAACAGAGTAAAACTCCATCGAAATCAAACGCTTGAGGGACGTTGCTAGATATACTATTAAATATGTCAAACAGGAGTCATGGAAAGAATATGTTTTAACAATAAATAGCTCAACTCAAATAAACAACATATGAGAAAAAGTTAAAAGGATATCTAAGCACAAACAATCCCACACAATAAAATAAACATATTAGCAAGCTAATACCAAAAGTATAGTAACTTAAGCTATAGAGATATTTTTGGAATTATAAAAATAAGACAGAGCAGAAAAAAATAAACATTAACAATATTCAGCAAACGAATAACTTAAACATTGCAATATCCATTGACGAACTCGAAAATTCATTACAATACTATAAAAACCCCTGTGCAGATGCTGACAAATTCCTGGGAAATTTATATAACAAAATTAAAGAACATTTATCAAAGATATACAATCTAATAATGACAAAACTATTTTTTTTAACGCAACTGCTAATTGAACTAAAACTTCTTAACATACCAATATCGTTTCAAAATAAGTGCCAGGGATGAATGCAAATACTGTAAACGGCCAGATACAACGGATCACATTTCTTTCGTGTACTGAAAATAGACAGAAGAAAAAAATGGTTAACTCACTAGGTACTACTAGCCTTGAAAATAGGATGAACAAGATGCTAAATAGCTAACACAAATTCTAGCGTGCTATGGGAAATAATAAATAGGTAAGGCTGCAAGTAGAGAAGGAGTATCAATAGTCACCCTGGTCGAAATTACGGCTGAAAACGCCTGCATATTCCTCTTATTTCTCTAGAAAATTCAAATTACCAAACAAAAGAACATTTATGGAAGATTTACAATCTAATAATGACACAAGAAAAACTTCCCAAAGCATGGACAACCTCTATCATAATTCCCATTCCTAGTCCAAGTAAGCCGAAATCAGACCCAGAAATATAAAGACCAATGTCAATTACATGTACCATAGGTAAAGTTCTTATAATTAACAACAGACTTCTATGGCATCTGTAATCAGAAAAACTAATAATACCCGAAACAGTGTAGCTTCCGCAAAAATCGGTCCACGTTAGATAATGATAAAAATCTTAAATCGGGCATCCATGATGCTTTTGCAATAAAACAACACTGCATCAGAATATTTTTTGATATTCATAAAGCGTATGATCAGTCCGGAAATACTCAATAACTAAAACATTCTAGGACTGGTCACTACAAAGTAACATATCTAAATATATCCCCAACTTTCTAGAACATCGCCAGTATCAAGTGAGAGTGGATTGTCTAACAGTTTCTGTTTTAGTGTTGGGTATGACAATTAGGAAGGTTGCTTCAAGGTCGTGAATGTCTTTCCATTTCATGGAGTGCATTCCGTTACGACGAAAAGCACTTATTATACTCCCCAAAATTCGATAATTTTCACGTATTATATATTGGTTAGGTGTTAGCTTCTATGATGAATTTATTCAGTTACTGTGGAATGAATGAATTAAATATATTAAGTACATTGTAATGATTGTAACGCTGTCTACTCAGGGAAGATATCTCAGTATTTAGAATATAGATTATAAGGTCATTAATACGAAGAAACAGACTAAAAATAGTTTTGTCATGAACCTTATGAAAAGTCTTATTCAATAAATAAATTTAGTATATCGTTTTCAGAAACTAGTTTTTTGATGATAGTTTCATGAATTCTACCATAAAGGCAGTAATACGAAATGGATACGAAAGAGAATTTACAATAATCATTATATTTGATGTTTTTGGATATCAATTAATTACAAAGTACAAAGTGTTCATCAGGAAATATACTTAATCAATTAATTTCTTTTATTTGTTGAGATTTTTCCAGAGCTTAAACGAATGAAAATAGGAAAATGAGACCAATAAAGAGAGGGTTATTAATGATTCAAGTCAAAAGAACAACTTTCGTGCTTCAAAGTTGAGGAGAAAAGAGGAAAACATTTAATTAAAGGAAGTTTGGAGATCCAAATGCTGGTTAATTAATTTATAATCCGATTACAAAAACACAGAAAATATACAAAGTGATATTACCTACAAAACTGATATTGACAAGGATTTGTTAAGACGATTACTCAGAAGTACATTTGAGCAACTCAAACCAATTATCAAAATATAATATTTATCACAGATGATAGCTCACAAAAACTGTTTTGCTAAGAATTGTTTAGACAATGTTACAAGTCATCCATTCATTAGATTACAATTCATAATTGGTTATGTTTATTATAAATTATAATTATTATCATTTTCCTTCCATAATATAGCATAATTGTGACGGATTTTCATTCGTTTCTAATAGCTAGTCTTACTTTATTACTCTATTGGTCTACATATTTTTGATATCAACATAAAAAGACTCTTTTTGCATCTGCTATATGACACTCGAAATTGTGTGGCTATTTGAAATTTTAAGGGCATTACTAAAAATATAGCGATATCTTCTCACAGGAAGCATTTAGCGAGCTCGAGTTTCTTGCATTCAATCCTGTATAGCTGTAGATGTGCTAAAATGAAAGAAATTTTGCGCATTATTAAAAAACGTAATTATTTTAACCAAAACGTGATTCTTCCCATACCTTTCCAAAATTAAATGTGTACATAATTAAAACTTCTTTTTATAAATCACGTTTTTCATTTCATAAGCCAATTAATATGAGTTAAAAACTAATGAGGACAAAATTATTCAATAAATGAGATTCTGGATATTTTTCTTGCTTCATTTTTCATGGAAAGTGCCTTCTGTGAATCAAGATTTTTGTTAATATTTACTGATTGCTAACGGTGAAAAATGCATTATAGTCTCTCGCACAGAGAGTACGACGACTTTTTTACTTGTTTTAATTCATTAATTATCATGAAAAAATTGTTACAAATAATAGAAACTTCATCACCAGAATATTTGAATCATTAATATCGAAAGATTCCTGTTGAGAATGCTTCAAATAATGGCCAGGAGAACTAGACACCTATCAGGGCATTAAGAATTCTTAGATTACGGAGAATTGGGTAAGTACCGTCATTTATTCTTATATTTCTGTGTTGAAAATAATTGAGATTATATTATACTATTTTCTTTATAATAGACCTTTGTTTACTAAATTGTAAAGACTATTGAATGAACACTGTTAAGAAGGGAATTTTGAAGACCATTGGAAGATCAATATGGCTTCAGAGAGGAGAGATAGACAACATATGTAATAAAAGTAGTACGGACGAAGCTGATGAAGAAGTATGATGAAACAGTTGAACATCAATAAATCACAATCACTAACTATCACAGCTTGAGAGGTATGCTGAACGGATTAAATAGAAAATACTCTGCTCTGCATATATACAGTATATTAGTCAGTTATGATTGTGAAAAGTTCTGAGAAAATGACGGTCAGTCCCGAAATACTCCAAGGCTCTGTACTGGGACCCACAAACAGAAGAAAAAAAAATGGTAAACTCACTAGGTACTACCAGCTTTGAGAATAGGAAAAACAAGATGCTAGATAGTCAACACAAATTCTAACGTGCAAACGGGAAGTAATTAATAGGTAAGGCTACAAGTAGAAAAGGAATATCAATAATCAATTACGGCTGACGGTTGTTTCAAGCGTAACTCACTTGAGGCTAACGGGAGGGGGGCTTCAGTCAAGATAGCGCCTGACTATTCCTCTTATTTTTCTAGAAAATTTAAATCACCAAACAAAAGAATATTTATGAAAGGTCTACAATCTAATAATGACAGAAGAAAAACTCCCCAAAGCATGGATAACCTCTATCATAATTCCCATTCCTAAGCCGAAATCAGACCCAGAAACATATAGACCAATATCACAATTACATGTACCATGGGTAAAGTTCTCAAGAAGATTATTAGCAACAGACTTCTATGGCATCTGGAATCAGAAAAATTGATAATACCCGAACAGTGTGGCTTCCGTAAAAATCGGTCCACGTTAGATAATCTTATAGGTCTAGAATCAGACATACATGAGGCTTTTGGAATAGAACAACACTGCATCTGAATATTCTTCTGATATTCGTAAAGCGTACGAAAGTCTGGGAATACTCAATAATTGAAACATTCTACGGCAACATTTTGAAATTTGTGTCCAACTTCCTAGAACATCGCCAGTATCAAGTGAGAGTGGATGGAGTATACTTCCAGTTAAGGCACATGAAAATGATATAAGTCTATCCAGTATGAATCTGCGATTTTCAAATATCTTTGATATATCATCAATAGATTCTATCCCCCCATGGACAATACCCCTTCGTACTAAGGACCAAGAAAGCAAAGAAACACCAAAAATCGTGATAAAACAAGAATTCCTAAGAACCTCAAGTGAATACGAATACTTTTATAATGAATGTTTCTACTTAATCCGATTTTGATGAATATTTCCCATGAACACGAACAAAATCAGTATAATTCAAAAGGTTTTCCAAGTACTTCTGAAAAGAGACATCGCTCATCAGAGGGTTCCATTTAAAATTATTGGTCGCAATGACCTTCTGAAGTCATATTTGACAAATATGTCAGTCTATTATCACTAGTTGAGAATTTCATTTCAATCTTGGTATTGAAATTTGAAATAATACTGGTTTATGGATCGTTTTTCCAAAGACAAAAATAGGAAGGATATTTTTGAATAATATTGTATAAATGTTTTATTCCTACTTACAATGATTTCAGATGGAATCCAGAATTTTGCATTTACTGTGTTATTGTTTGCATATTTAGCTTCCGGTAATTGAAATTTGAGGGGGTTTACTCGAGTATTTACAAATGTTACATGTATAATTAGTACAACTGTTTATTTGATGAACAAGAACTAAATATTTGACTTAGCGTAATAATTAGTCGTAGTTTTTGCTTCAATATTTGTCCCAAAAAACATTATATTTGTTGTTTGTTTTTAATGAAGAGCAGTAGTTATCAACTTTTTTATCATTTTTATTCTTGGTCATCCATTCGTAGTACTATTCTTGGCAATTTTGTACGCTATTTGTCTTTTCTCCTCTGGATAAAAGTTTATAAATACCTCTACCGATTCAGTTTGTTCCTTAGAAAAACTCACTAATTGAAATATTATAGCATTTTCTAATATCCAATAATCAAGAATTGTAATGTATCTTCGGGCTAATCAATGGTTAACCGTATTCGTTATATTAAAACATGAAAACAACTTTGAAACTATTTATTGAATAATAAAATAAGTAGTTGAACGTGGTTTCAATAATCCGACGACCACACTCGAAGGTACGCCAGAATATTAATACATCTATCTATTTACACACCGCTCTTATAAACTGAAAAATCCTATTGTATAAAAAGTTATAATTATCTATAAGTATGGTCGTTAGAGTTACATCTATACAAAATAAAGTGGGTAATTTGATACCTTAATGGAATTCAAGTGTCCAAAGGACACCTGGATTCAATCATCCATGATGATTGATCCACTTTTACCTACCCATTTTCTTTCATTGAAGCAGGAAATTGGAATTATTCACTTCATTATAGAAGTTGATAACAATTGATAGCTTGTGTCTTATTATTGCAGGCTACATCAGTAGATGACGATTGGTAATGGTCTGGTAATGCTCTGTCGTTAACAAATAAAGCAATCTCTTCTCCAGGAAAATGAAAATTCATGTACTTTGCACATCTGTTTAAGAAGTTTCTGGTTAGGTTAGACTACGAAGATTGTTACTTAAGTTTTGAGATATAGCAACACTGATGTGAATACGTCAAATCTGACATTACCATCATAAAGTTGAGCTTTTCTAATAGTGATCAGAAAATGAAATTAAGTCGTTAACATTTTTGTGCGACGATTATCTATGACTTTTGACGCGGATTGAACCAACAGCAGTGTGCTTATCAAAACGTTTTTACTTTCGGTAATGGAGCACCATTCGAGCCACCATGAATCGCTGTATTTCGAAATCAATCGTGGTCGCTACAGGATGAATTTCGTGAAAATCGGCCAAAATTGGCCATTGTACCAGAAAACATCGATGCTAGGCGTAAACTGATATTGCAAGATCGTCATGTGATAAACCATGAGATTAAGGTATACATAGGCATTAGCTCCACTCGTATACATTTGATATTGTAGGAATATTTGACTGTCACAATTATTTGTTCCAGTTGGATAAAGCACAATTCGACAATCGATCAGAGAAAGCTCGTGTTGATTGATGCAAAGGAATGCTAAGAAAATTCAGTTGCGCTGCAAAAGACTTCTAAAAAATAGTGAAAGACAACGAACTATGGATCTTTGCATATGACTCTAGAACTAATCAACAATGGATTGAATTCCAACAAAAGTTATTCGCGTACTTCGATGCACTTCGAAGCAAATGATTAGCTGTTTTTTCGGAATAACTGGAAATGTCAGTACCGTTCCATTAAAATAACCTAAAACCAATCGCAGAAGACGAACCATTCTACACCTCGACAAACTGAGCTCTCACATATCAGTTCAAACAAAAACTTTTTTGAATAGTCAAAACATCTTATTCCCGCGGATCAAAAATACATTTTGAGGTTTTTTTACACCCGAAGAAGCGATTGATGCGATTGATGACATGTTTTGGAGGTACATCAAAAAAATGTATTTTTCTGATTTTCCGAAAACTTCAATAATCTTTCTATGTCCTGTAAGCTGTCATCTTTATATTTCAATTTTTTTGTGCGTGGCCTGCTTAATGCAATAATGAGGATAACCTGAAAGCAAGTGCTCATTTTTATATTATGATAATCACACAATATTCTCTCCACCTTTGAAAAAGAAAGTTTATTGCTTGGGGGCTTTCACAGAAACTAATTCAATTTTGTAGACAAGATTTTTTACTCTTAAATCCATCCGATCTCGATTTCAATTCAAGGGCTCCATTTTGGTTAATCTGTTATATTCATTTCATTATTTAGGTTCATTCTCGTACAGATCGTCGAATCAATGGGCCACATAGGAGATGGCCTCATGGATTTTGATATCAAAATAGTAAAACATTCTTCAGAAAGGAATCAACGTTTTGCTAGTGTCGTCGATTCACAAATTTAGGATAAGTTATTCAAACATCTTCTTAGTAGAATATCAGAAAATGAGCAAATGTATAGTGTGTTGCTACCATTTAGGAGCTAATTCTAAAAGCATTTATGTGTTCCATATTTTTCAGTTGATTTAATTTATATAAATAGCCCAGATAACGAGGCCGACGGTCGTAGAAAAAAATTTAATCATCATTTGAGTGACCCAAAAATTCAAGTTTTTTTGTAGCAACACAATGTTACCATTAAATTTCACTGGTATTGGGGTAAAAAAACATAATTGGTGGAATAGTGATGAATAATTGCATTGAAGACTTCTAAAATTTGAAAATTGATAATTACTGAATACTGATGAGATTAATCGCAATTTTTTGGTGAAGGGAAACTAGAAATGACTTCAACTACAAAAATATTCAGTATCCAAATCAATTTTTATAGAAATAGTATACCTACAAGATATTAGTTTTAAAATATTCTTTAAATTGAAAAAAAAAAGAATTATTATACAACAACTGAAAATCAATTTGACAATATTTGTTTGTATTCCGGAATCTATTATAATTTATATGAATAATTCCTATGTCTAAATAAATAAGTGGTTTCAACCCAAATATTGAGAAAGCTGTCCTATTTAAATTACTAGGTACTTGATACACACTTTGTTTTTTTGTTTGTTTACCACTCCTTGAATATATTGTTTATCATTTTTTCATGATTATCATCTTTTCTCAATGCAGCTTTTGCTTTTTTGATAACCACGCACCTAAATTTGGGAATAGTTGGAAAGCTCTGTCAGCTAAACTAATATAATCAGTATGACATATTTGGAAAATACATCGAAATCAAAAATAAACATTCGAAAATTGTTAAGTCAAATACAGGTCGAAGAGAATTTTTAGAAAATATTCACTTACATAGGAACGAGAAAGCTGTGAAAGATAGAAGAGACTCAAACAATTTGAGTAAAATTTGAAATCTATTTTATAAATAACTATTAATAACTTTATTTGATATTACTATCTATTTTTAATATATATCGAATAAAATAAAAACTTATGAGGTATTATTATAATAGATTTTTGATATTCATCTTGTAGGTGATATGTTGTTTAAAATAATTATGAAAATTGTCAATTTTGATGAAGACCACAATATGTCGAGAGGTCAAAATATTTCAATCCAAAGAAACCTTGAATCAAGTTAATTTATCAATATAACCATATTGAAAAGGCCCGAGAAGCTAGAAATTGGAGAAATTCTTTATGTTTACTCTCCCAAAATGTTTCTTGAGTAGTCTTCTTTTCCTATTCTTCCTTTCATATTTCCTATAATAATCAATATACTTATCATGTTTTGCGACTTCCTCGTATATCTGAATCAATTTATCATAAAACTTATCTAACTCGTCTTTTATTTTCTCTGTCAATGAACAAATATCCATTATTGTTTTATTTGCTATAAATTTTTTAGCCTTTTGCCAGCACTTTCTCTTGACACTCTACGATATCATTCTTATTATACCCTTCCATCCGTTTTTCTTGTTTCCACTTTTAGTCAATATTAACTTCATTGCTTTGTCGATATTCATTATATACATGATCTTTTATTTTAACACTGGTTTTTTGACTTGTTCTCTTTGTTGCTTCCTTCATGTTCTGAGTAGCTATTCCTTCTTCTCTAGACTCCTTCTCCACAGCCGGGTCTCATCTTGCTAACGTTTTTTAATGAATAATATCCATTGACTTCCAATTCAGTACAATACATTTCTAACTATGTCCAAAGATTCAACTGAACCGTGACAACTTCTAAAAATCTTGAAATTCATAGTCTAATTTAGTATTTGCAATCATATTCCAATTGTATACGGTTTTTTCTTTTAGTGCAATTATGTTGATACCAAACATATTAATCACCCTATTAGTAATACCTTTCTGTGAAAAATAATTATCCCAGTAAACAAATTTGTTTACTGTTTTATTTGTTTGTATCTGTAACGGTGGTAGTGATTCGTATTATCTCGAAATCTGTTAATAATTTACTTACCATTGCAGAATGTTGCATTATATTATATAGAAGTATATAAATGGCAACTTAGAACCAAGAAGTCCAGTGTACCTAAATGAAGTTCACCTCTTGATCACATTTTTATTCTGTTTTCTTCAACAAAGGCGAGTGAAAAGTGTGAGATCAGTTTTTACAAGTTATAGTTCAAGGATACTCTAATTATTCAAATATCTGAGAATCCTATATTGGTAAGTTTGTTCTTGATAACATTTACTCCTTCGATTTGAATAAAAGACTTTTTTTATGAGGAATAACGATTGCTTGTACAAAAAACTGATACTTTGTCGATAGTGAACGAGAAAGAAAGTTTCAAATAATTCTACGAAAGAATGCGCTAACTGATGTCGTCAATATTTTTTTGTTTCCATTCTTTAAACAGGTCCCTGCCAATTTAACTAGTTTGTCTGAATTATTCTAAATTTTTATGTGATTCATTTGTCTCTCTTCTCAATTTCTTTGTTGAACATACTTTGTTTTTCTTGTAAAGTGTTTCCTCTAAACTGTCTCCATCTTGGTATGGCCTTGTTCACTGGGTGCGTAAGTGTGTAGAACAATAACATTTTTTTATTTTTTCTTTCCTTCATATTTCATGATAATACTTGGTGAATATGAAGGCACAATAGACGTCAATTGGACTCCTCTTTGTGGTGATATTCAAAAGTATTGTATATAAAACTAAACTGCTAAACTTGGACGAATCACGCTTGCGATTAAATTAGTCACGCCTGAGATGATGAGTAACGTTAGAAGACACTTCTTTACCAAATTAGCCAACATGTGAAACAGCTAGACATTTTCACTTCGATGATTTTGCATAACCCTAAATTTTTAGTTTTATGAAATTATTCGTTTTATCCGAAGTTTTGTCTAAATTAATGAATAACAATGAATGATGATGAAAAAGAAAACATGAAGCGATGAAGAGTTACTCGAATCCACGCCACCTGATGTCACCGAAGAAAGCATTGCGGCCGTTCTTAATTCGTTGTCTGATACATCTAGTGCAAGGTACGAAAAACAGTACGAGCTCTTTATGAAGTGGTGTCACCAGAAAAATGCGAAAAACCCAACGGAAAACGTAGTGCTTGCTCATTTTTCATAAAAATCTAAAATTTGGAAAAATTCTACTTTATGGTCTACATTCTCGATGATTAAAATTACTCTCGCAATAAAAGAAGATGTTCACATCAACAAATATCCAAAAACTCATCAATTTCCTGAAGAAACAAAACAAAGGGTACACTACAAAAAAATCAAAAACTTTAACCAGAGAAAATATAATAGAACTCTTGTTACATTCTTATGCGTCGTATAAAAAATGTTATGTACTCCGCGATTGAAATACTACTTTGTTGGACTCTGTTGCTCGCCTCGCTTCGCTTGTCTCGCAATTTTCAAACTCGTTTAAAAAAGTAGCACTCTCAGTCCTTGGCATACAAATACTATTCTTTTCTAATATCAACTTTTGTAATAAATCTGAAAACACTCAATATCTCATGTTAAAATTAGATAGGACAATGTACATGAATTCTGTCTAGAATTTTCTAAGCTCTTAAATATCGAAAAGTCGATATTTAGAAGTTCCCACAATTATTATCTCCTCTGGAGATAATACATATATGTTATTTTATTTTCAGGTGAATATGCATAACCGACGAATAGTTGACGATTTTTCTGTATTGTATTCAGACGACGATACCCTATTTTCACTGACTAGAATAGGCGCTCTAAATATATTCAAAGCACGGATAGAACGTGGAGACGATTTGAACCGAAGAACATACTGTGAATCTCATTGTATTCACTTGGCTGCGGATTATGGTCGCTTAGATTTTTTGAATTATTTCCAAGAATTGGAAGTTGACTTGAATCTCACTGATAAATTCAATAATACTGCCCTACACAGAGCCATTTCTAGTAGAGAAGTTGAAGCTGCTTTATTTTTGATTGAACAAGGAGCTAATATCAATAAATTTAACTCTGATGGTAATAGCCCTCTGAATCTTTCTCTCAAGTTTGGATTTACAATAATAACAAATTTACTTATTGAAAGAGGTGCTAGATTGAATGATAAGAATGTTTTTGGATGGACACCTCTACATTTCGCTGTAGCTCTTGGCGATATTGAAATTTTGAAAACATTATGTGAAGCTGGAGCAAATTATACATTTATCGGAAAATGTAACCGTTACAGCGCTTTGCATTTAGCAGCTGATATTGGTGATATAGGGATCATCGAATACTTTTTGAGCAAAAGAGTTGATATTGATTATCGATATGAAAGTGGATATACAATACTGCACACAGCGGTTCGAAATAATCATCACGATTTAGCACGTTTTTTGATTGAAAATGGAGCTCAGGTCAATCTTAAGACTAATAAAAAGAATTATAGTGCTTTGGATTTTGCTGCACGGGCTGGTAATTCTCGCTTAATTAACATGTTGATTCAGAACGGTGCCAATTTTGAGATACAAGCTGATGGAAAATGTCGTATTTTAGAGTTGCTCATAAAATATTTTCCTTACAAATGTAGTGTTTACTTTCATAAGAAGTATATACGAGCGGCAAAGGTGATAATCAAATTTATGGCATTACGTTACCTCAAAACACCCCCAATATTTCCAGAATACTTCCCTTATTCGGAGAAATTGTGTGACTTCTGGTTCTATTGTCAACGAGAGATACAGAAAATGGATAGCCATTATTTGGGAAACACAACAATTTCTCAATATAAGTTCATCCGAGCTTTATTTAACGATGTACTTCTAGCAAAATATCTACAAAATGAAGAAATAGAACTCCTTACTCATAATATTCAAAATCATTTCAGAGGATTTCCAATTTATAAAGATATAGGAAGATTAATAAGCACTGGTTTATGTAGGGGTATGGTAAGAAAAGATGTGCTAAATTTAGCCCATTATATAAAAATGGAAAATTTTACGAGTAAGCTACCTCCAGAAATTATAATGAAAATTTGCGATTACCTTAGCATAAATGATTTGAGAAATCTCATAGAAGCAAACGTCAAATTACGTATATGGAGTATGAATCAACATAATTATCATATAGGTGATAAAATGCTTTTTCATTCACAGTTCCTCTGTAGCAAATTCTCGTAGATTTGATTACCAGTTACCCCTAAATCGTTTTGGTGGTGACCCGCTAAGTAATTTCCTGCGTGGGATATTTTTCTCATTAAGAAACATTAATTCAATCGATGCTTTCCAAGATTGAATTTATAAGTAAATCGATTGTGTGATTGTTAAAGTGAAATTGTATATTTGAAGTTGTACAAAATTATTGAAATATAAGCATGCAAAAATTATTTGTTTTATTTATTTTATTCCGAATCTGAATTCATCAAGTTACAAACGAAGTCAGTTTCTAGGTGGAAATATTCAGCTTTGGAACTCTATTTCTCAATACCGGGATGACCGCGTTTTTTTCTTATTCTTATATTATTTCTTATATTCATATCTTCTGTATTATATAATGTAGAAAATTGAGAGCAACTCAAAGCCAAAAGAATATATTGAGACGAAAACAAAAATCCTTATAATAAAAATTAAAAGAGATAATCAAATTATTGAAATACAGAAATTAGAAAAACCCCAATAGTAGGAATGTCTCAAAATCTCCTGAGTAGGAAATCCAGAAAGAAATCAAGAAGCTTAAAAACAATGGAAGCTCTGGGGAAAATGACATAAAAGCAAAGTTCCTGAAATTGGAAGGCCACAAAAATAAGTAGGAGAAAAATTGGGATTCGGATATTATTGGAGATTATCAAGCGAAGTTTGGAAGTATTCCATATTTATACTCAAATTTTACCGATCAATCGTTTCCTTTTCTTGATACCAAATTATTAGATACTATTAGAAATGAGGATAATAAAATTTTGATTGACTGGTATGGAGATATATCAATTATCATTCACATCACAGACGTAACACTATGATTAAGTCGAACTGATGAAAAATAGAGTCCTCAAAATTCCAAATCCAATCTTTCATGAGAAGAACCTGAAAATACTCTACAAACTTGAATAACAAGGACGATTATGAATATTTTGAAGATTCGACATAAAACCGTTTAAAATTGAGTTATTGGAAGTCACGATTCAAGGAATCCTATAAATATTATTGATTGGCGAAGTGGTGTGAGCAGATTATATGGATTGAAGCTAATAATTCAAGCGATTTTTCAAGAAATTAACAATAATTCTTGAATAGAAAAGAAACTGTACTGTGGGGATGCATATGGAAGTTTGAAAAATTTGTACCGAGTTTAAGCCATGCCAATTAATTTTATGACCACTATGAACAGCTTAGCCAAACTATATTTTCTAAGTTCAAAAACATAACATTTTACTCTTTCAACGAGAAAAAAACATCAATGTAATATTTGTTTCAAACACAAAATAAAGACCATAACACAAAAGTGATAACAACTCTAAATTGTGAATATATTTGTCCACTCAATCACAGGTAGGTACTATTAGCTATACTGAGTTAATGTGTCTAATATTGTGATTAATTCTCAATGTTAAACTGATTTAATAAATTTTTAATATCACTCATAGTTACCCTGACAACGAATATAAGATAATTTCACAATAATTTTCTGTCAAAGAAGCTATCCTTGAGTAAACCCAAGTGACTTGAGGATGGTACTCTGCTTATAGAACTTATTTATTCCTCATAGGTTTTTTCATGAATTTTCTGGTTTCTTTTCTGTCTTCCGTATAAACTGTTCACAAAATGTTCCAATGCTCAGTCCATATCAAGTCTAGTTTGAATTGACCATTATAATAATTGATGCATACTAAGCAAATGAGAATAAATTTGGGTTGCTTTTCAACTGTAAATGTGTTTCTATCTCTATCAATTTGTTTAATCCATGGATGCCCTACCAAATGAATATCCAAATGAAATCTATTCCAACCGTACCAAAATTTGTGATTCCTAGTTTTCACATTATAATATATGAAACCGGAATCAGTCTCAATTCAGATTATTCCTGTTACCTAGAAACTCACAGAATAGAATATCAATGAATAAGAATATTTTCACAGATTTTTCTTTTTCCTATATTTGACATTTTATCAAGGAACTGCGAATTTTTATAATCATAGATATGTATCACATCTATTAGAGTTTCATAGTTGTCGTTCATAACTATTAAATTCATCGAATATTTCTTCCTACATCTTATTTTTCAATTCTATACGGTGCGCCCTCATTTTTTCAAATATTCACTATCTATATATCACTTTTCGTTATATCTTTTTAAAATTCATCCAAATTTCAAGATACCAAACGCAATAGAATAAATATTTCTAAGAAAATTAAGAGAATGAAAAACTTTTTTTAGGTCACCCTGTGTACAGATCTACTACAGTCGATGAATCAATTCCAAATAATATTTAACAAAATTTTTTAAAAAGTCTTTAGAAATATGAAAAAAAGTATTAGAGAACTTAATACACTAATATTAGGCAACGGACACATATTAGGATATAAAAAATGGATTTCTCCTGAAAAATATCCAGTTTTCCTCTAAAAAGTCATGTCTTCCATCATAATCCATCTAAAAATATGACCCTATCATAGTGTGGAAATAATTGGGACCTTAATAAGGGATTACATCACTTTATGTCTTGGTATATACTATGAAAAACTCTCTGGAAATTCAAAATTTCGTAGAACATACAGTGGTATCCAAAATTTCCCTCCCACTCGTATTATTGCAATAATTATAACCTTGTGAAATTTAGGAACTCAATATTAGAGGTTACATAGAGTAGTAGATGATATAAGGATTACAAGGTCATGATAATTTGAATTATTGCAAGCAACACTTTTTTTCAAAGGCATTTACACAAATTATATTGAAGATAATATTAATTATTGATTAAAAAATCTACTTGTTGGAAGTGTCGTCTGCGGAAATGATACTGCTTTCGGTAGCAATATGTCGTTTTAAGGCAATAGCTAACAGTTAATAGGCATCTCCAATAAACAAAATTATGGATTAAAAACAAGAGTTTCAGCATAGAGTTGCTGGACTTAGAAATAAAATTGATGTTATTAAGAATAAGACACAGAAATTGAAGAAATAAAACTTAGTCACGCAAAAACAGTTCAGAAGAAATAATACAAGGATATATTGAAAAATTCTCAGCCTACTCTAGAACCAAATAAAATTTCAATGTCAAATATTTTATTACTCAACATATTCTCCTCTTAATTGGATACGTTTATTACAGCGAACCTGCAACGTCTCTAGACCTTTCAAAAAAAATGTTTCTTCCTGCTCAGCAAACCAGACCTCCACAGATTTTATTACCTCCTCGTTGAAAAAAAATTTAAGGCCTTTTAAACTTTTTTTCAGTTGAGAAAAGAGATGATAGTCGGATGGAGCCAAATCTGGTAAATAAAAGGGGTGTTCTGGTAATTGAGTCTAGTGCATTGATTTTTGGCCATCAAGCATAAATAGCAGAGGGAATCAATTGGATGCAATTCACTTTTAGTGAATATGGTGGATATTTGAGTTCGATAATCGGCACCAAATTATGATTTAAAAAACATATAACTGAAATACTGAGTAAAGCTTATGCTTCACTAGAATTAATCTATCAACAAAGAATGTATTTAAATATCAAGAGATTCTTTGGTGCTCTCACATTTTAATCACTATATATGGGCCATAATTAGAGAAAAATGATACTCATAGAATTCAAAAAACTTTTATTTAAGATTTATGTCCGGCAAACGAAAGAATCTCGTACAATAGGAGACAGCTGCACAGTCTAAATGTCTAAATTTCTACTATAAAATTGGAAAAAACAAATTATCTGACTGTTAAGCACATCCTGACCGACTGCAGAGAATATTCTACCGCATATCAACAGGTTGATATGTAAAACCAACCTCAAACAGACACTTAACTGCCAGACGGAAATGAGGAAAATCGTTGAGTTTCTTAATGCCACCAAGGTGTATAAGAAAATATAATTAATTTATGCATTATAATAGATATATTTAACTTATGATTGTTTTTGTGTACCAATGACCAGCGCTGTCGAGGCACGTTAAACTGAAATAAAAAAAATTATCAGAGTATTTGTTAACCAGAGTTACCCATAGAACAGGCATCAATAACTTGAATATTAGACGGAGAAATGTAATAAATATACCTACAAATCATAAAGAAATATATAAACGTTCCGAATTATCTGTTATCTTGCAATGCTTATAAAAATGGATATAAACAATTGCTTCTTGATCAAGAGTGAGGATAAAAAATTTTAGTGCTTACTGAGTTTTTACCTTCATTACTACATTTACCTTCCTATGTAAAATATTAATGCTTTGTTATTAAAAATTGATAATAAATGATTCCTTATTATTATTTTGATGCGAAAGACTTATGCACTACTCAATTTAGAGCAAGTATTATTTGACTATCCCGGATGCAAAGTAGGCTCGGTTTACATAATAAGCTATACAATATTACAGCCTTTTGGACATCGACGAAGATTTTTTTGGTAATCTCAGTTTAGCGACGCCATCGTACAGGGTCTTAGCACGACGCCGCTTGTTGACATAATAACTGGGACTATTTCCACATTCCCCATTTTCGCTGTGCCACATCTGTTTTAATTTCAATTGTGATATCCGCGTATTTAACCAGTTTCTCCTGATGTTTGTTGTGAACATTGTGAGTGTTCAGAATAGCTACATCAAATGGAATGACAAAATTGATTCTTCTATCAACCACCACGATGTCAGGACTGTTATTCGTCACCCATCTAAGGACCTATCATAGTAGAGTCTAAAATTGTCATTTTCGAAGACTCTCGCGGCTTATACTTGTAATACTATGTATACATATTGAGAAGACCGAACTTGCTGGCCAATTTCTGATGGACGATGTTGCACACTTGGTTATTATGTAGATAATTGGTAGAGCTAACTCACTACAAGCATGTTGTATGTTGTATGTTGAATGGTCTCTGATGTTTGTTGGCATTTTCTGCATTTGTCGCATTGATCTGATTTCTACATTGATCAATTGTCCCGATCCTCACTAACATTTTTCCTTTAGATATTCGTGTCAATAACTTGATCCTGGATAGCCATCATCTCTAGAAACAGGTTTTCACTAGTAAGCCATCTGTTTGAAGCTTCGTTGTCAACTTGCGGTTGATTGAGGTCGTTGTCATGTCTACCGTGTAGTGCTTTTCGTGACCATTGCTTCAACTTCCCGGTGTCCAATACTATAATCAATTCCAATTTTGGCGATGCAAGGTTGAGGGGTGATCCGTATCCGCCTTGGATATAAATTGATAGAGAATTGGAGTTTCTGATTTCCTATGAAAGAACTCACGTAGTTTTATCTCTCTCACCCTTTTTTGGGTAATGTTGTTCTAATAGTAGATGACTTCGGGTGGTTGTTATTGTTCTTCGTCTTCATTGTTCGTGTCAACCTCTGAATCCCCTCTAGCTCCGTTTTCGTCCACTTCAGGATTCCATGAGAGTTCGTTGAAGCAGACGTGTTGATTGCATGGACTAAGTTGCCTGCGTTTAATTCGAACTTCATGAACTTCACTCTTTTGGTGTATTGATCCTGAATTCGATCTTTTGCCTGCTTGTTGTCCAATAACTGCTGAAATTCTGGGTATTTGTAATTTTCTTCGTTTTCCATCGCCTCTACAATATCTCCGTTGGAAAGTTTAGTCGCCCTTTACGACAGGCACTCACCTACACTGGTGAATTATTATATCATTATTATTGTTATTACAAAACTTTCTCAAATCAAAAACCGCAATAATTAAAACTTTATTGTGTATTCCATTCACCCCGTTTAATTGCTAAAGGATATCATCTTCAACCATAGAATAGTTACTTACATAATTGATATATATATATATATATATATATATATATATATATATATATCCTTCAATTATAGTAATAGAGTAATTTCTGAAGGTATTTTCTGCCAGAACACAAGTTTTACAACGTTTATAATTGAATATAAAATTCATCATGTAACGTCGAACCTACGTCAAATTGCGAATTACGATGAGAAATTTTTCCATTATTGGAGTTCCTGAGTCCTGGATAATTTCCTAAACATTGCTTTAAAATAACATTAACGGCTAATGACATATTCATTACAGCCATGGTAGTTTAAAATTAAAATACCGCAGCAGTATGGAGAGTTATTAGAAAAGATATCGAAGTTTTAATACTCAATCAATAAATATGTATAATGGAAACATCCAATGCAGGTAATACAAATCGAACGAATAAAAAGATATAAATATCTAAGTGCAATAATAGAAGGTTGTGTTAGATGGGAAGAATTTGGTAAATTAGTCCATATGAGGTAAGCATTATTCTTTTGGGGAAGGGAAGTATCTAAAAACATGAGTCTAGAAATAGTGTGGCCCACCATAGTATACAGCTATGAGAAACGGACATAGACCGTATAAATTATAAAGAAAAAAGAGATTCCTTAAGAAAATATAGAACGAATCATGAAAATAAAAAATGAAACATATAGAGAACAATTGAAGATAAAACTAACTAGAGATTAAATATATGAAGCAAAATTGAGGTTGGGAAAAATATGGGAACTTATTGGTTTCCTATACCAGTCAATTAAAATTATTTTCGTTTCTTATAAATTTAGTTTCAAGAAAAGGTAACAATTTTTCAGTATTCTCATTTTCTATAGTAAATTGTATATAGAGATCGAAATTATTGAAGTGAAATAATAAATTATCAATTTCATCATATGAGAGGGATGGAATTATATCATCTACATACTTTTTAATTAAGAATAATTTGAACTTTACAAAAGTGAATAGTCAATAAAAATTAAGCACGCGGAATCTTTGCGGCGACTTACTTACCTTGTACCTACTTTCAACTCTCGCGGCTTGTAGAGTAGATCTGAATATATATAGATAAATGTATCAAAATAGAAAAAAATCATTAACGTAGTCTTTTAATTAAATTATATTATCTCTTAGTCTTTCTATGAAACAAGGGGGTCGCCAGAATTTTTCAACTTGTAAGTCGCGAAATCAAAAAGATTGAAAAACACTGCGTTAGAGTATTTGCTTACTTTAGACAAGTTAAAACCGTAAGCTTACGTATTCAAATTTTGCACGAGTTCGTTACTTTTACATTGAATCTCGTTTAATTGTTCATGATTTCTGCGTATAGCATTATGGCTTGGTTTTCATCAAATAAAACATTGCGTAAAGATTTTTATGTACATTTGATAGGCAATAATTCTGCTCAAATTATTTGCAATATATTACCATAAAAGGACAAGTGCTTCGAGTGTTATTTTCTAATTTACATCAAGTAAAATCAAATTTATCGGATAGTGCATGTTAAGAGATTAGAGAAACTTATATTTTGGGGAAAAGCTCGAGTACCTACTCAAGGGAAATAAAATTGTATTTAAAGGAATGTTCACACAAAAAGACAGATACTCAGAGAGAAAATGAAAAAAGCATTTGTGAAGTAACTGAGTTATTTTTGCCACATTGCGCATGAAGATGCCTTCGATTTGATGGTAATTAAAGAGAATAGAGAATGTCTGAGAATGCAGAGACAAAAGGGAAAACCAGGATTCATGTGAGGAATTGACAAACGGCGGCAAAAGAGAGCATCGAAATTAGTCGAGATAGCAGAGAAGCTAAAAAAAGGAAATTCAGAAATTGGATGAATTAATTGAGTAGCCTCAGATCTTAGATGCTTTTAAATATTCATCCGAAATATGAATTATTTTTCTTGTGGATAGAGGAGAGATAACAGTTTGAAAAAACAGGGTTTTTTCAAAAGCTTAGACCATGAACTCAATCAGAGTTCAACATTTCCTATCAGAAATTTTGAATTATCACTAAATACCTAGAAAAATTTTTAGAATGATTCTAAAATTCTAAAGTTAATTGAATGGATCTCGAAATAATCTACAAACATTTATTTAGAAAAAGACACAAATCATTTACACGTGATAAAATTGTATTTAAACTTCACAACCTTAAATCAACCGTGTAGCTATATTTCGTAAAAGCCTTTACACACTCACAAGGCAATTTCATTCCATTAACTTCGAAATAAATTAAAAAATCGCCCCAGATGACATACCTACATAATATTCACCTAAATAAACAAATTCGTGGAATGAGCACTAATGAAATTATCAAAGCTCACATACATTGCAATTTAAATAGTTGCAGCGCGATTTTATTCAGAAAATTTCTAAAATGATGAAATAAAGGGATCTCATCAGTGTAGAAATTAAACAATAACGAATGAGTAGAATGTTATGTACTTTTTCGGTCGTGAATAATTCGATAATGGTCAGTAATTAGATCAGAAATAAAGACTTGAATGTAGATTTCATTAATGCAAATTGGTAATATAACAATAACAGTAACATATACTTATTGGGAGCGTGGCAATGAAACACCAAAGTAGACTAGCTTTAATTTCCCGAGCTATCGAATACCTATGTAATTATGTTCAAATAAAGTATAATAAATATGTATAAATGTATGAAAATGATAAAAATTTCACTTACAATATTTAAATAAGATTTTCAGTGTTTTCAAATTGTATTAATTCTTGTAACAATTTCAAATTCATAAGTTTCAAAAATCAATTTTCATATTGATGTTGATAGAAATATTGATCAATTGTAATAATGATTCTGGTAACTATAGGAATTTTTATTAACTTTTAATTGGTCAGATTATGAACCACGTTGAAATTTTGGAGGTAAGATGAGGATGATTGATTGGTTAATTTATGGATTTCAATAGACTAGGTCGTTATGAATGCAGCTGAATATTTATTGGTTAGAATATAAATGACAATAAATTTATCAGGATATAATATAGCTTTGTTTAAATATGTTATCATTATTGTACTTTAATTAAAGAAAACAGTAACCCTAGGAGATTTTTAACGCAAAAACAAACGTAAAAGCAAGGGCAAATCTGATTAATTAATTGTGGTATATAGTTTTAAGAACTTTAGGATAACCCTATTATATTTTCCGTACATTACCAGCAAATTAAAATAATCTTCATTAATAAATCCTAAACGGGACATGATGAACACTTTTGCAACGCTTAAAAATCAAGCTGTTTTCATTGTTTGTTTGTTTGTTGCAATATTAGCTTTTTTTGGTCGCTCCAGACAACCGACAATTAAAAACCATAAAAATTTGTTTCTACAAAAACCGTTAATTTGAGATATATGTAACTAACGAAGTTTCCTTAATTTGAAGCGTAGAATCCAATAGTAAAGAGAAAAATGGGGGTTGCTAATTGAAAAAATCAAGTTTTTAGATAGTGAAATTCGGCACCCTATATAAATTTTTGTAATGGTTTTTACAGAATTTGAAAGCTGTAAATGTTATTCGTCCTAATCCCAAAAATATTAGACCTGACTCCCTCAAACTTAGAAATATTATTTTTTAGTGGAGGGCTGAATGTGTCCAAAAATTTCTTCTTCTTCTATCTTTTCTATAGGCAATTTTGCCTGTTTCTTTCTTTTGTTGTGCTTTTAAGTTATATTATCACTCTCTCTTTTCCGGGGTCGACCGACACTTCTCCCGGCCAGCGATTTGTCTCTTGCGATCTTTACTACCACTCGTTAATCTTCTCCACATTACATGTTGTTCTAATGTAGTCGCTACTTACTCGATCTCTCAGAGTGTTCCCCGTGATTCTCCTCAGTATTCTCATCTCAGCTATTTCCAGCATTCTTTATGTTTTGGACGTGTCCGATCACTTTTCTGCTGTGTATGTCATTAGTGGTCTTATAACAACTTTGTAAATTCTAGTCTTAGTTTCCGTTCTAATATGTTTGTTTCTCAATATTATATTATTGACGCATCCTGTTACTTTATTGGTTATTATTCCAAAATTTTCGAAAATGTAAAATAATTAAAAAATGGTGGACTTTAGGCATACTATGCCTATATGAAGATATATTGAAATTTCGAATAGATTCCACAAATTTAAGAAAAAAATATTCCGTTCCGTTCAAAATAACTAAGGTTGGGATGACTTCCGGTGTAACCGGAAGTTTCATAAATATATATATATATATATATATATATATATATATATATATATATATATATATATTCAGCTCGTCGTGAAGGACTCTATACAATTAACCTACGATGGGAACAAGTATTGATCGAGATAATCGCCTGGTTGATCCCAATCGCAGTGTTGTCTGTTGTCTGTCTGTAAAAAAGAAAAGAAAATGAGAAATTGAATAGGTGATCGAATAGTTTGATATTTCAGAGGGTACTTATGACTATAGATAAGCAATTCTTTGAACGATTGACTCAAACAAAAACTAAAAGAAGGAGAAGAATATTATTTCTTGGAACGCCAATTTGATAGACATATGAAGAAGACAAGCTAAACTTAGTATCAGACTAATCAGTAGAAAAATTTATTGAAAATGAATAAAAACATTTCTTGTGTGAAATGAGAATCCCTTGAAAAAATAAAAAAAAAGAATACCTATAAATTTAAGAGAAAATGAGATAATGAGATCAAATGAAATGCTTATGGAAAAGAGAAAGTAAATTGATATGGTATTATTACTAGAATCCCAATTAAAAGGATGAGTCCAACTGAATTGAAACAAAGCATTTAAATTTTCATGGAACAGCTCTTGTTACTCTAGTACGAGTATAGATTAAACCAGCCCAAAAGCTAGAAATTCTTGTCTAGTGGCGATAACAATAATATCTGACAAGTTTATAATCGGAGACAAAGGTGAAAATTGAAAAAAAACAGTGGGGAATCATAAAGAAGCTGGTAGCGATATAATGTAGGACCTAGAAAAAGATATACAATGTGTAGCTCGAAAAGTTTTGATTCAAAATAATGGCGGATACAGTTACGTTAAAATCTGAAATAACGAAGCTGTAGAGTATGGATTAGGCTGAATTCGGATATAATGTGTTCCGAATGTGGCACTCCAAATTAGCTACCAACATGCACAATTCCAATTATTTAAGAGTTGCTTCCTTTAAATGAAATACCATGTATTTTATCACATTTCCGCGGTACGTTTTTAAGCTTATTCGTTGGGTATCTGTACTCCCTTTATCTAAATTTAATCACTTCCTTAATATTTCATTATCTTAGTGCATAAAAATTATTCCAACATAAGCGAAGAGTACGCTATGATTTCTATTATTTATGATGATATTCCATTAATAGTGGAAAGTAAAAAATCGCATGAAAAGATTATCAATTTTGAAAAATTTGATCAGGTAATTTGCATTAGTTTTATTAGATAACTCTTAATGTAATTTCAGATACCTAAATCTAAAGAAGCCAAGTCAAGAGAGTGAGAAGGCCATTGAAAATGATCTTGTTTAGCAGTCCATCTATTATCTATATTGTGAGGATCTGAGAAACACGCTCAAAGTTAGGAGGTACTTCGCCTCACTAATATGAAGCTGAAGCTACTTCTCCATTTTTATTATAGTTATGTTTCTTTTAAAATGTGACCATATCTTTAACCATTTAAATTCCTATCAAAGAATGTTAATGTTAAAATTTTATCGTCTTCTAGTGTACAAAATACATTAAAACTCTCTCCTAACATGTGGATATACATTTGATTAAAAAAGTGGATTATGTCGATTAAATAATCCATTTACTGCTAAACTTTCCATCATTATACCATATAACTTTTTCATGAAGTTTTCATCTTCTTGGGTATTCACTAAAAGTCATTCATAGAATTATATATTCTTCAAAGATCACATAACTATAAGTAGGGGAACAAGTTTGCTTTCAAGGAATATTTGAGAGAGGAAACGTGTTAAGGATTTTAAAAATGCATTAAATAAACAATAATGTATTCTCCATAATCCAAATTATGAAATTTAAAAAAATTAGGAAGCTATTCAAAATTTTACTTAAAGCAAGTAATTCGGCATATAGTAGTCCAAATTACCAGCATTTTTTATCCGTAGGTAAAGTTAACAAATTTTTCTCAGAAATCCATAATCATGATATAATTATTAATAAATTTGAAATGTTATAACAGTTAATTAACAAGATTATTATAAGATTTTCAACAAAATGGGCTAACTCATTATTCCACACTAACCACAGATGAATGTTAATTGAAATTTAAAGTCCCGAAAGATCAATTTATGCAGTAATCACAGATGTACGCAACTATATATTGCTCGATATTTTCCTTCTTATAGGCACTGGAGATATATCAAATGTAAATGTCAAAAGTAAATAAAGAGTAATTTTCTATTTCAGTAATAGATGGTCCTGGAATATCTCCGCGAAATTGTCGGCAGCAGCTATGTAAATAGGCCCAATAATTATGTAAGATTGAATGGGTATATGCCACCAACTATAAAACCATTGGCTACAATGTCTTTTGCTTGGCACTTTGAATATGCCTTAACGAAAAACGCAGCAACAAGAAAATTTAATGTTTTTCCTGTTTGTTTCATAAAAAAATACATCTTCGCTATTGTAAGTATTGTAAAACCTAGTGAAGTCCCTCTTTTCAAAACATCTGACATATTTTGTCATGGAAGAATTAACATGTGTGGGAAAAAATTTCTGCGGGGCTTATACATATCTCTTGCAGCTGACATCATTGCCCCGATTTATTTATTCCCTTTTTGAGATGATTTTTGGTATTCAACTCTGAATTATGGGTATTCCAATTTCGTCAACGTTCAAGATACGTAGTATAGGAAAAGACATTTTGTTTTTGTCTAGATTTTCGTAAAACTCGTCCATTATTTCTTTAGTGAAGCCGTTGAGAAATTCCAGTTGGTTTTCTTTTGAATCTAATTTGCTGATTTTTTTTAAAACCAGTATCATTCAAGCAAAACCTTCCTTAGAAGGATTATTATTATTATTAAAGCTAATTCGTGGTTAAAGTGGAGTAAATACATACTAGTCAGCTCGTAAAATTTATTTTCTATAGTTAATACGTACTAAACTAGTAGTTTTTCTTTATATAGCTCAAAAATTGGCCTTGAACTAATCACATTATTAAATACCGATACGAATTAGGAATTTGTTTTCATTGACAAGTCGAAAAAGTGTTGATCTCGGGATATGAAATATTTGGATGTTTTAAGTACCCCATTTTCACGAACTGTGATGATCGTAGCGAACATCTCTTCCTTCTATCACTCCATTATTTTCTTATATTTGTGTTCTGTTAACATGGCTTGAACAAAAAAAAACAATTACTACTAGTCACTAAGAATGTGAATAAATTTGGAATCAATGGCAACTATTACACAAAACAAAATTATGAGATGTTTCAGTCCACAATTAATCACAAAATCGAAGCAACACGATAACCGATATCGACCAATAAATTGAATTGAATGTTGTGTACGAAGATTTTACATACCATGGTTAATGATTATCAAGGCTTAGATTCTCAGTATTTGCATTAGATGCTGAGCGAAATGTCAGATTGGCGCTCAGTCATTACACCACAACCACTAGGTACCTCAAGTTACGTGAAGTTTAAAGTGGTAAAAAAACACAAATATAATATAACATAAATAGTCCACACAAATTTCCGAACACGGCCATTCCAAATTTTTTGCAATTCTCTAGATTACACCAAATGATACAAAAATCATGTCTATTTGTGTTTCTTTGAAATGCGATGAATGTAGAAGCAAGTAGAAGAGGGCAAACCGTATTACACTCAAGTAGTTCAAGTGCTACATGTTGTGTGGAGATGCCTGTGGATATTGATCTAAAATTGTAGGTCGTATTGCTTGGGTAAGACGTACCTTGGTAGCTGATTCCACAGGCTTGTGTCTGCAGGCGAACTTGGTACTCATGATAACGTGTACCTGTTAAGTAGGTCCTGCAAAAACTACTCTGGGCTGGATCACATTGGACAGCTCTGCAGAGCATTTGGCTTCGTTATATCGGTAGAACTGATTCAGGTCGACGACCTTCATTATATGATCTAAGCTGTGCAAGTTTCTTGTAGAATCTGAATCGCCTATAAGTCAAATCACTCTTTTTTAAGTGAAGTTGAGCATCCTCAGGTATGCTTGAGAGCCGAGTTCCAAATATATTATCAATAATTGAAAGCTATCTCACAATTTCTCTTGGAGGCTTCTCGGGAGGGCGCGAAATAACCCAAAATAATCATTTCGCTTATGTCATTGTCCACTAGTGGTTCATTTTCAATTATTTCTGTCTTAAACTGACTAAAGTGACGGCAGTTTTGAAGCAATAGTACCACCTGCATTTGGTTGATGACGAGTTCGTTCAGAATTATTGACAGCGAAATAAAAACTGTTGCAGAGAACTGTCAAAACAATAAAAATAATTATCAATTATCAAATATTTGATAGCAATCTCCTAATCTTCACAAATCTTGAAATAATAATTTGTTATTATTTTTCAACTAAGATAACGAAATACCTCTGAAGTGTTTGGACTTAGGCATAGAGACTACGGATACCAAAGGAATTGGATTGATAAAATACAGCGGAAAATGTGATAAAATATTGCCATTTTTGCTTGTACTAGAGAATATAAATAAAAATGTGATGTGAATGTATTGATGTGTGATCATGTAGAAACAAATATAATCGGTGGAATGAGAAGTCTCCACTTATTTGTTTTCTAAGAAATATCCACACAAGAACTCCGCCAGCTAGATATGCCTGGCATCACTGGACTGAACTCCTATTAAAAACAACTTCAAGTTCTCGTGTAACGTTCACTTAAGCCGCGATCATGCGAATGAATTCTCCCACAAATTTAGTGTAATACATCTTCTGACACATGCTTTTGTTCTGCAAAAAAATATGAAACTTCCAAATTCCCTCATTTACTTATGTGGATGTATGGTTCAGAAAATTCAAAATGGATGAGAAATGTCCAGAGAAAATGAAGGAAACTTTCTAAGAAATATGTTGGAAATGTTTTCCGTATTGTAATTCAAGCAGATATATCTCACGTATATTTTGAACCTAGCTATGCATGCAGCTGATGCATGAAAATTATCTCTTTAAGCTGTATAACGCAGCATTACGGGGTGGTTTATATAAGTTCGAATGAGCAACGTTAAAAAGATGAAAGAAATACTTACCAGTGAATATGAAGAATAGTATCACCACAAAATTCATTAAATTCACTTTCATTAAACTTTTCTATAGTATAGATGAAATCAAGAACATTTAGATGCATTAATATATCAAAATGTCTAAGAAATAAGAAATTGAAGTACAGATATATAAAGGACGATTTAGTAGCGGAACTCGAGTTTTATTGAATTCTTCGAATGGAGTGGAAGATCGATAATAAACTTTGAAAATTCGCATGTTAAAATCAAAATTAAAAAATTGTCCACTGAACCACAATACGTGAACAAAAGCATATTCAAGATGTTGGAAAAGAACCGTAACAAGCCGAATAGCATAATACAATAATGTGAATGTGAAAGGGAAAACTCCATGAAATGAGAATATTAGCAGGAGACGAGAAAAATTGAAATATTGGGTACAAGAGGAGTCGATACCTAGAAAGGTGGAATGTGTAGCCGATTTGTGTCATAAATAAAATGTTGAGATAATAACAGTCTTGCAAATTCAGAAAGACATACTGTAAGATTGAAGCAAACTTAGGCATTAGATTCACTCGCATACAGTAATATAGCTATCAAAAAGATTTCTTCGCATTGGATACCGCATAATTTGACAATTGCTCAAAAAAAAACTCGATTAGTGCAAAGAAATGTAGAATATTTTCCATCATGGTGCTTCAAAAGACATCTATAAGATCGTGATAGGTGACTAACTATAGATCTATGCATATGAATCCGAAACCGAACCCAACAATCGGCTATATAGGTATAGGTCTGTCAAGATGAGCTAAATTCAACAAAAGTTGTTAGCGCACGAAGCACTTCGAAGCACGTCTGTTTTTTCAGACCTGTCGCTACCATTCCATGAGACCGGCGTGGAACGGTCAATTCAGAGAAACCAGAAAAGACAAATTCGCGAGATTTCAGAGATAATTTCAAACCAAAACGTTTTTCAACAGTCTTCGAATTGATAGGTTATGAGGCGTACAGTCCTTGTTTGGCAACCAATAGTTTCTTATCTTTCCCGTAGAAGAAAAAATAATGAGGTCAACATTTTTCTTTAACTGAAGAAGTTGTTGATGCGTTTAAATCACATGTTTTGGAGGTACTCCAATCGGAATGGAAAAAATACTTCGACAATTCAAAGGTCTTGATGTAGAATATTATGAAGAAGCAGACCCACAGGATCACAACACGATCCTTGTCTCTACTTAATTGTATGATGAATACGATAAATGTATATTCAACGCTTTTCAAGTTGTCAAATTCATATTAAAATTTGGGAATAATTTCTAGAGCCTCATTGATGTACCGATTCTCAATTTTTCTAAAGATATAGCCAACATCTATTTTTATTTGCATATTCGGTGAAAGTGAATACGTTATAAATACTAATTATATTTCGAAATTACGTTCACCAAGATAATATTCTAATTTGCGGGTTTTATAGATAATGGCTTATTTAACCGGAAAGAGATAAAGCATGAAATTTTTATTATGATTTATAATTACAATAAATATCCCCATGGACCAATTACACGTTCGAAATTGAGAAGGGTGCACAAATAATTGAGATATTTTGACAAAATTTATGAGTGAGGTCGTTTAACTATGTTATTATATTAAAGGAGGAAATATCCATGAACAGCGTGTCAAATTGTATTGGAGCATCTGATGAATTGCAAGTAGTCTACGAATTCAATCGAAATCATTGTGACTAAATGTTATATCGATACAAAAATAAGACTATTTTTTCTTGTAATTGAGAATTAGTTGTTACAGGAAAGTGAATTTGCCAATCTGAATCGTGGAATCCATTTAAATAGCATTGACATTATAATTATGACTCAGGAATATGTAAGCATATTGCTGATTTCACCAGTCAATTCGACCAAATTTTTTCGTTAGTCAATACATATAGTTCTTCCAATATCAATTGCAGAAGACAGTTATGCGAGGAACAATCAATATTTCATAAATACGCACGGCGCTCATACCTAATTAAGAAACAAAAATTTTGGTAAACATTTAACATACCGTCTGTCCTCGAGGACACATCATCTGCATTTCTAATAGCCAAAGCCATATGTACACAATTTCTTCGAAATAATTCATAAATTTCTTTTAAATAAATAGAAATATAGCGTTCTTCAGATCATTGGCGAATCAAGACAATGAAATTACACAGTGTAGTGAGAATAAAGACTAGTATGAATTAGATAAATGGTAAATATTTAGATATACAAACAGAGCAAGTTATTTTAAATATATTGGAATGAAAAAGGACGATATTCAGCAATCTAATAATGCAATCATAATAAGAATTGCTGAATTAACTACAGTAAAAAAATGTTTAGATGTACAGTCAGGATGTAGTAAATTTCGATTGGGTTCACATTAATAAAAATTGCTGAGCTACTGGGCTTGGTTCTAAAGAGAAATGCAACATAATAGTACACGCTGAAAGCGAAGACGGTTTCGTGCCTGATGCTTTATTAATCTGCTAAAAAAATTGGAAACTGTGCAGCTGATTATCATGAAGATATCATGAAGAATTTGATAAGCTTTTACTTAACATTCCAGCACATTCAGTAATCGTTATGGTCAACGCATCCTACCACTCACAGCAAGGTAGCCGATTTACGTCTTTTATAAAAACATGACTTTCCGCAGATTACAATTTGGGTAATCTTGCATTATGACTCAAGCCTGCACTTTCCAAATGCAACTGACTCAGGAGCTGCCGTAGGCGACGACGTCTGCTCGTTGAATATGCTTTGGAGCAGTTGTAAACTGATTTTTATACAAGAAATATTGTCAGAGATCAGGCGTATTTCTGGATGAATGCTAATGTCAACAAACAAAAGTGTGGAATTTGGAACAAATTTCGACTATGACTACGACTATGAAAGTAATTAATACTCTACGCTCTAGTTACTCTGATTTTTGCTTGTTCTATTTTTAAATTATTGACGCCTTAATACTAATTAAATTTATGTTTCCAGTTTTGGTTAGTTCTATGTACCATGTTTCCACAAATACAAATATCACGTGATATCTACTCTCGTACTCTCAACTCCGACGAACAATCAAAATCCCTGTTATTTAACTACATTGAAGCACGCACAATATGCATCTGGATAAGTGGCCACGTACAAAACCGCGATTTATTAAGTGAATGTTTATTCCAATTTTCTCTTGCCATTTGTAGCATGAGTACATTACTGTGAAAGTATAAATATTTCATCATATTCGTGGTATCAAAATAGAGCCAGAAAATATTACAAAATTTATTGACACCAATAGTCAAAATTAAAGCTTTCACAATTTTACAACAACAAAACTTCTGTATATAGGTTATTTTAAGAGATTAAAACAAAATATTGGTTAGAAAAATGATATGAGGTCTATTGTTCAAAATTATCTCGAACTATACAGAGTATAACTCCATTACAAATCAAACAAAATTTTTCAAAGGAGAATATATACTGAGAACCTCAGTATACCGAAATCGGGTTGCTCATATTTATGAAGCTTTTGTCATGGGGCTCTAATACGTTAAATAGTGTATGGCACAAATAAAAGGAATAAATTCGTTATTTCTTGAACCGGTCACCTCAGGAAAAATCTTTTTTATTTTTTAAGTCATTTATGTAATCGTGATGACAGTATCGCTGAAATTTTCAAATGGAAATGTGGGTGTGATAATACATTTTTAGTGAAATCTCTTCAATATCTCTTCAGCCAAATCAATATGTACAGTAATTGATTTGCGTAGTGTCACAAATATTATTGATGAAATTTCAAAACATTTTTTAATTAAACGAACTACTTGTTGGTATGATATATTTATCGACATTCAAAAATAAATGTTGTAAAGGCCGTTTACCGGTAAGAAAATGTCTTATCTACCTCCTTTTCAACTTCAACTTTTTAAAAAATCCAGTAACCTTATCAACATCAACATTGATACTTGGACATTCAGACTCAATTAAATTTCTGTCAAGTGATTGATAGTATTATTGTAATAGACGTATAAAAAAAGTATTTATATATATCAAGATAAAGCTGACTGAAACACAAAAAATTTTTTGTGGTAACACTCGAATGAATAGCATATTATAATAAAATGGACCTATACAAATACGAAAATATTAAAAAAATAATTGTAACACGTAAGGTTTTCATGTAACATTCACAGAACCATATTCATTAGTAAAATATTTGACAACTTTTCACCCTGCTCATCCCTGATAGCTCCCAAATTTTCGGTAAAATATGTCAGATAACCCCAAATCACGTGCTTAATCATTCAACTCACTTTGAACAATCATATGTGGTTCGCCGGAACTGGTACTTGGAGTAAAAATAGGGTCGGTGCATTGTTCTTCGGAACTGTCTGATGATAGGTTGTCTCCAGTATCTTCTAAAACAATATTTTGCGGATCTAAAGGCACAATCGCTACTGGTAAATCTTCGTTATGGGGCACAGGTCGTATAGCAGACGGCAAATTTGGATACTCGATATTGTGCTTTCCTTTCTTAGAATAACCTTCATTCTTTGCTAGACAAAAATAGCAGTCGTCAAAATAGTTAGTAGGTTCCCGCCATACCAATGGAATTGCAAAAGGCATGCTTTTTTTCTTCCCATTGATCCACTGCATGACACGCTACAAGTAACACAACACACGTGAGGGCCCACTGCATGTTTTGGTCTCCAATTAAAATTCCAAAATATTTGAAATGGGCTTTTTTCACATTTTTAGAAAATGTCCTGGCTTGCGGTTTCACCAATAATTCTTGTCAGGAGAAGTTTTGCAACTGCGGCGCGATTGACTCGACACTTTCGTCTTTATAATCACTTTTTGCACTATGAACAGAGAACCACCCACTATGAAACTTAGCTCTCGTCTATTTTAAGAAAATCTGGTCAGTGTAATTAACGATTAGTTGTGGAGATGAAACACTTACTCAGAAAGAAGTATATACCTTGATTGATAATAAATACTCCAACCGAGAACCAATTTCACAACCCCACTGTAAGCAGAATTGAGAAAAAATTCAGAAAAACGAATCAAAGATCAAAGACGTCCTTAAAGGTAATAGAAAACCAATATTTAAAAACAAACAATACCAGTTCACGGTAAGTAGCATTGGATACTGACATGGACTATTCAACAGTTCTTAGAAAGCTAACGAACGAAAAGTGTAATCCCTACAAAATAAATTTAGTACAAGGACTCGGCTATTTTATTTCAATTATTGTAAAGTTTTACCTATGCCAAAAATCTATTGAAACTTGATTACTTCGTCATATACAGTCGTCCCACGGCGGGTTAAAACTATCTGTATATGGCAGAATACTTATTGAAATTATGAAAATTTCTACGTTTGAGTTTTCGGATACGATCTTTTTAACTAAATTATTTTTAAAGATGGTTCTTTCGGTTTTTCAGTTCTACCGGAAGTCGACTGTAACTTTGTTATTTTTAATAAAAATCCCTGTATATTAATACATTATTGAAATCCACGTAAAATTTTGGTAGACTTTTTTCGAAAAATGCATACTTATTGAGTTATTAATTTTTTTGTAAAAAAATTAACCGTTGCAGACCCTTTTAAATTATTTTTTACGAGGATAACCTTAGAGATGAGAAAATGGTTTCTGTTCGATTGCTTTTAGCACGGTTACACGTATGTGAATCCAGCCTGAAAAATGTTTCCTTTCATACAGAGTGTGTATAAAAAGTGTTCAAAATTTAACGTCATAAATATCAAATTTATTTATTTTTTTAAACCGCCCGGTTTTAATGCATTCAGGGGTAAATAATAAGGCAAATTATCCAGATATTAAATTTTTACAGATGCAGGTGTGGTCTTAATTTTATTTCAACCCGTTGATACAAGCACTAAGAAATAAAAAAGTATTTTTCTTTATCTTGTCAAAGTCTGTAAAAAAAATCAAATCAAATTGTATTGACTATTCCTATTCCAACTTTTAGTCGTTTCCGAGATATTTGAGGTTTTAAATTATTATTGTATTTTTTAATAAGTTAAGTTGGATTATTCTCAATTTAACAACGAAGATTATTTCAATTTGCTTTTAATACATGGTGGATGTGACAAAGTTGTTACAAGAACATGTACTTTATTTGTTACAAGATATCCAGATAGACCACGACCAACCTCGCATACTGTTAAAATAATCCTCAACAATTTGAAGCTAAACGATTCATTTGAAGCAAAAGTTAATCGATCAATAATGCCGAAATTAATGTTGTTGCTTTTCTTAAAATATCAAGATATCTTTCAAAATAAAATTTAGACCATACCTGCATCTCTAAAAATTTACAGAAAACATATTGCTTGTTTTCTAAAAGCATTAGACTTTTCTTTAGATACCACGTGTTCCGATATTGAAAAGCACATACAGTTACACCTTGGCACGAAAATATACTGCAAACGTTGCGGGTATCGCACGCGATGCCTTCTGAATCTGTTCAATCTATAGACGCGGGTTACACCACTGCGTTGTCGCCTGCCACCTACTTAAGTATAACAACTTCATCTCAATACAATCTAAAACAAACAATCTAAAGCAGATTACGTAGAGTGTCCCGTGGAAGCTTAACATTTCCATAAAAAGCGTTGACAAAATTTGAAGTCAATAATCTATGTTAGTATATATACTGTGATTTTTGTATTCAAGAAGTGGTGAACATGATTTAAGTACGGGGTGAATGTGAAGTGAAATACAAAAAAAAAAGATACGTGACAAAAACAGCCTTAATTGAGAAAAATGAAAGTCCAATAAGGATAACAAATTATCCACATGCAAGTATGAGAAAGATTCACAACAGCAAGAAATTAGTCATAGCATCCTACAAAGAATCCTTCTAAAACATAAAATGCATCCCTATTTTATCCAACTACAGCAGGATTTACTTGATCCTGATTCACAAAGAAGAGTAACATTTTGTGAAAAGGCCAAATTTAAAATCAACATTTTATAGGACACTTTGGGAGTGAGAGTTAACTCGTAGAGCTAACAAATGTGTTAAACTTCTAATCTTTTTCTAAGAATTATTTATTTGAGCAGTGAGAGAGGCGAAAAAATTCAATTCTGCAAAGATCCGCACAAAAAGGGGACGCCAAGAATAGACACCAATCATGTCACTTATTGAGAGCTTGTCAATATAGGTTCTGCACATATATCAAGCAGTAATATTATTCATTTCATATATAATTTAGGACTATTTCAGACTTCTAAGATGTTGCGTGGTAGGGCAAATAAGTCTCAGTTTATCAGAGATAGTTTTTATAAAGTTTTGTTGTATTTATTCAAAAATTCTTTGTGGTAATTAGAAATTATTCGATGATATTTGAGATTGAATGGACAAAACATTTCATTTCCAGTCATTGCTCATGAGAATTGGTTATTCAGACGTTTATTAAGATGATTAAAGAATTTATTTGTGAATATCAAGGTAATAGATAACTTATTGTAGATAGAAATACTGTATCTAATTTCCAATTGATATTGAAAATCAGTGATACTGTTGATTGTGATAATTATAAGGTGGAAAATTCCGCACTTAAAAAAAAATTTTCCATTTTTGGTTATTGTCAGTGAAGATACAAATTTATGCATCAGTCAAAGCTTAACAGCCTCAAAAGATTAACTTTGTATATGAAGAAAAATTTGATATATATATTTCTCTACTTTCTCACTTATACAGTTTTATATAGGTTTGTTGATGAATTATTTCGATTTTAAGTCTCCTTTGATTGAAACTCTATTCAAAAACAAATAGAGCCAAGAAATTATTTATCAAATATAATTTTACATTGACGATTTTCATATTTATATTATGTAATAGTGAGGTACTTCTGAAAAATCTCATACAGTAACCTATGGGCAACAAAATGGTTAAAAAATTTTTGAACTGCTACGGACAAATAAAGAGAGAAATACTCCAAAGCCTGATAAAAAAAATGACATAACAAAAGATATGAGGAAATAAGGAGAGGAAGACCTAGGAAAGTTTTGCTACAATAAGTAGTATAGGGAAGACAAGGAAAAATAATACAGCTTCTGAATGAAATAGCAAAGGAAGAATGGAAGAAATTGATGAAAGAAAACTAAAATGAAAACTAAAATCCCAGTACTGTGACGCGAGAAAAGGCATAAACAGAAAAGTAAATATGTGTGGCAAATAAAGCTGCAACATCTTGAAATAAATAGCAGCACTCCATTAAATTAATCAAAATTACACTGAAATTTCTAAAATAGATTCAGAAATGACACTTAGATTGTTTAAGTCATTTTATCATTAATAACTGTTCTGTTACCATTGTAGTTTCAAGTTAATTTTTCTTCACTGCAATGTATTTTTTTACACACTCATTGACAGTTAGAATAACATAAAAACCTTAACTTCTAGCTCTGGTAGTTTTTGAGGGTCGCACACAATTTTTGACGTGATAATTTTTATTTCTAAAAAATTTCTCCTGAAACAGATTCAAATACAAAAAAAAGAAAATAATTTATATTTATCGTCCGGAAGCGAGTCTGGAACATCTATGGAGAGTAGAGACCAAGGTCAACGGAATAGAATCTACCTTCTTGGTTGGAGTCATAGCTAGAGAGGGCAGGAACGATTTTATCTTGGTCTTAACACATGATTCCATACTAGGAACTTGATCCAATCAATAGAAATTTACCACAATTTGAATACCCTTAAAAATCAATAAACTCTATATTTATACGTCATGTATCAATTTGAGTATTATATTTTTGAATCATATGTTTTTCCTTTAAAAGAGAAAAAATCGAGACACCACAATACTCACTTAGGTATTGTAAATAATGTTCAATATTGTTATAATCTCATACATGTTTTTACATTGTACTTGACCATAATTTCATTATAACAATTCCTGTTAAAAGTAATTAACTATATAATCATTGTTTTATACAGTAAAATCGAAATTACTCAAGAAATAATAATTTTTGTATAGAGGATGCTTGATAAAAGTCTGTTGGTAGTACTTTTCGATACTCATATAAAATATAGGGTATTTAGATTCATCCTGTATAAGATTCAATGAATATTAACAAAGCTCTCCTTCAAAGAGTACGAGAAGATATCCTGCCACTTTGATTCGACTTAGTAGAAGCAATCTAGAGCTGGGATACATACGAGAACCTTGGAGAGGACCCAAAATAACCTCCTTACAAAAAGTAGGAAAAAAGGATACCACACATCCCAAATCCTTTAGTAATCAACCCTACCTCGTTTCTTCACAAAACGATGGAAAAAGCTGTCGACAACTACATTAAAATAGAGATTCTGATTCGCAAACCAAACAGGCAAATTTACGGAGACTGCACTGGTACAATTGACAACTGAAATTCAGAACGCTTCGACGAACTAAGAAAACTTAGTTTGTGCCTTCTTAGACCCAGAAGGCACCTTTGACAATACTCCACTCAAAAGAGCATTAGACGCGAGAGGAGTAGATTCAAAGTAGAAACTCTGAAAGTCTGGGCAACATACCCAGCTTTTTTCGAGCAGAAATTTAGGTAATTGAAAAATGTGTCCAGTTCAATCCAGAAAGGAACTATCGTGAACAGAAGTTTAACATTCTATCCGATAGTCAAGCAGCAATTGAAGCTCTAAGCTCCAATATCATAAAATCCAAACTCGTTTGAGATTGCATAGAAAAATTGAACTAGGCAGGCAGTCAGGAAAGATAAAGTGACCCTAGAATGGATTCTTGGAATACACCGGAGCGAAGGAAAATTAAAAAGCCGATAAGCTCGCTAAAGCGGGCGAAGACAATCCCTTAATGGGACCTATACCGTTCTGGTGTATTAGCTACAGAACAATGGAGAAAGCACTGGTAAAGAAGGTAGATAGGAGCCAAATCAATTATTGGTTCAACCTATAAGGGCTGAGACTTTCCTGGGAAACTCTTACCAGAGAATCTTTACCCAGTTGTCTCAATAGATATTACGGCTTGAGACCGGAAATGATGACAATGTTGAAGAGCGTCTTTCTTTGGTTCATGTAGTTAAACATTCCCCAGCGAACGTAACTGTCGCCATTCTCACTTCTAGCTGCGAACCCCTGGTCAGGTAGAAATCTAGCGTAGTCGCCGATAATATAGATTCCCATAGTAAATGATGTGTGTAAAACGGCAGAATATATTTTCGAAATATCAGGTGAGGTCAGGATTATGAACAAAAGAACTAGGTTCACGGGTTGAACCGCGTTGGAATTTTGAAAATTCTGCTCTTGAGCTCAAAACCAGCAGTGAGTGTGTTAGTTCAACAGTGTTTTCGATGGTAAGTATATCATTTTTATGTCTTATTTTGATCATTCTATATTTTTTTGTTTCAGCTTTCCATTTCCCCGGTGAAATACCAAGGCGGCAGATTGAAGCCTTGGAATCAATTAAAAAAAGGGGTGTTTCGTTGCGTGGAGTAGACAGATTGAGACCAAGGAATCGGATCACTTCTTTGTAATGAGAAAATAACCACCCTGTCCCCACCCTTCTCTTGATAATGGCGCGGTTCAACCGTTGAAGCTAGTTCTTTTGTACCGATGCATTTTATAAATATATTTAAAAAAGTACTATTGATTTGTAGTGTTGCTAGAAAAAATGTATATAAATATGTTGCTAAAAATTATATTTTGGACAATCTGGTATGGTAAATCTTCAACGAGAGAAAAACGACCAGTACGTTTATTTTGTTAGTGAACTTCCATAATTGAAACTGAATACCACAATATTTTCTCATCAATTTAAGAGAGAGCTTCTTTGAAAATTTGATGTGAAAAGTGATCAAGAGTTTCCTTCCTTTATAACTTTATGATGGCACAAAAAGCATAAATTCATAACTTCTTTACCCGGGGGAAATTTCATTAGGATAGGAGTTCTCTTAATTGAGATTATTGGTGTTAATTGATAAATAATTCCAAGAAACCAGAAATGACAATCGATATCCATTTCAGTAGGTAAAATTTAGAAGCGTTCATATCTATTACAGGGTGTCATATTGATGGAATGTGATCTTCCTATTGAATAAAATATTTCATTAAATATCATCACTTTGAAACTATTCCTGTTGTACTTGACTGTAAGCTTAAGAATTGTACATCCTAATAAATAATAACTAATAATCATTTCGCGCTATAACTTATGTTGTATGTAGTTGAACATGAAGGTTTGAAATTATATTGATTATTATTGTGTATTATGTCGAAGATTAAGGGATTTATCAGCGGATGAAACTTCAATCAGTTTTAACAAAAAAATATAATGGAGAAAAAGAAACATGGTAATAAATGAGGACAATACAATCAATAAATTAGATGAACTAAATATACTGCTTCGCGAATTTAATGTATATTTCTTAAAATAGAAAAATCTATTCGAAAGGAATATTTGAATGAAATGTGAATGTGAAATGATGGTTTTCAACTGCACTGTTATAAAAACACTGGAATAATTGTCTTTCCTAACTATCGAAGACGTAGAAACATAGAATATATTTTATGGTATATACTGGACAATTAATTTTTTTTAGATACATGAAAATAAATGCAAAGAGTATTTTGATATAACGCAATGAAATTATACGATAGAGAACAAATTACTTCAGATTCCTCAAACAATGTAGGTGAGAACAGAGACTCCTTTATCACCTTGATGCAATATAACGTCTTACCACAGCCCAAGAAAACACTTTAAAAACATCTACGTCAAAAAATATAGACATGTTCACAAAAAAAATTGTAATTCATACGTTACCGAAGAAATAGCACAAGAAAAGAATAAAATTGTACTTAGGCTGCCACTATATCATTGTGAATTGAGCCCTATATTGATTCGGTCTTAATTAAAAAATGAAGTGGCAGCCAAAATACTACTTTTAAACTGAAAGATGTGAAGAATCTTTTAATGCAAGCCTTGGAAAATGTGACAATCATCCACTGGTAAAAGTGTCTTGCTTATGTCATAAAAGAAGAAGATGGAATGTTCAAGTAAAAAGAAGATATGAGAATGAATAGAACCAATAATTAATCGTTTCTTTTATTAGTGATCTATATTCAAAATAAATAATTTTTTATAACTTTATATAAATTTATTTATTGTTTCTTGGGTTAACAAATGTAATCAATAGTTTCGACTCGTACTGTAAAATGCTAATTTGTGACAAATAATATTTAATAAAAACTTATACAAATAGATCAAAGACTAAACGATTTTAATGCCGCATCTAATTTCTACTGAAATAACTGCTTCCTGAATCACATTTTTTTAATCAACTGATCTCCATTTCTCATAAAACTCAATTTTGAAAAACAAACCTCTGATCTCCGAATACTGCAATTTTCCTCTATTGTGGTGACCTCACTCTGAACTATTTATATTTGATCTTATCATTGTTCTAAAATTTGTTTTACCAATAAATAAAAATTTTTTAAAACTTCGTATGTCACCAAATTTGACAACTGTTAGTAACCTTCTTACAAACGTAATCACCTACCTTGAAATTCTTTATAGATTTGATATAACAAAATAGCACGATGGCATTTTCTAGACCAAAATACTCCGGACTTGAAATAGCCTTCCATACGGATCTACGGGCGGTGATAGTCTAGACCAAAATACTCCGGAATCAAAATAGCCTCCCATTTTAGGCAAAAATATCTTCACGGTATATTTCTGAAATACTAACAACATCGGAGGTTTTCCTTATATATCATGGTTACTATTTACACACTATATTCAGGTATAACTCATTATATATATTGCCAGCAAAAAGAGAATCTTAAGCCTTCAGAATTCCATGTTTAAAATGTGGTCTACAACAACGACTCAAATTTCATTTGCTTCCTATACAGAACACCTACCGATACCCTCAACAGTAGATAGATAACGTCAGCTAGTTGAATTTTTTCAACAGAACTTAAGATGAGGGGCGAAAAGCTGAATATTTTGCCAACAGTCAAAAACTGACCCAACTTATCAATGAACCTACCAGAATCCTCGAACAGGGTGGTGACTTTGCTAACCGCTTTGACCTATTTGACCATGATTTGTACAACACGATTATACAAGCACCACTCGAAACATCAGATCACAAACTAATTACAGCAAAGTATGAACTATAAATCGAAATTCAGGATCCACATAGATCGACCAAATAGTTATATATAATATATAATAACCAATGAAAAATTTTATTGAATAATCATTAATTGGATGATATTCTCTCAAACCATCATAAAATTCTATTAGCATTAGGAAATTGGGAATGATTTATTTGAGCAGAGTTAAAATTTTACTATCAAGATGAATTGGATGAAGCCATTATGAAAAAATACTGTAATTCAAAGTATAAGAATCAGAAACCCGTGGAACTTGTCATTCCATGGAATGGACGAGTTCTCGTTCTGTCTTGATGAGACCGTAAAGTTAGGATTTTACGGCTGCACTAGCACCTTCAGTATATGAGAAACTTTTTACGATTGGCCCTTAGAACTAAAGTAACAAGTTTTGGTATTTCCTTGTTTCCCTTGACTTTTTTCGACACTTCAGTTTCTTCGGATATATTTTCTCATAATGCTTTATTTATTGGAGAAACTATTTTATAGGTTCTCATCACAAAACAGCATCAAATAAATACAATTTTTTATCTCAAAAATAGTTTGTTCAAGACCGACCAAAATAATAACATTATCTGGATAATGTTTGAACCAGATAATGACATTTTTCCTACTTTAATTCGGGATATGACAACTATTGAATGTACTAGTAGATAATTCACCGAACACTAGCTATTATTGGCCAAAATGGAATTACAATAATTTGTTAAAAAGTGCAAGACATTCCAAATGTACAACAATTTTCATTATACAGGGTGTTCACACGAGCTGAATCGATATCTATATGGGAAAGTACTGCGACTAGTACTCTGAAAAGAATTTCAGTTTTCTGAAACTTTCGGTTATACCCGAAGAGGACTCAAACTTCGTTATTTTAAACGGAATGATATGGTTTTTATTGAATTTTTGGAATCTACGTAAAATTTCAATATGACTTCATATAAGGCATAGTATGCCTGAAGTCTACCATTTATTAATTATTTCATATTTTCGAAATTATTGGACACATGCAGCCCTCCACTAAAAAAATTATATTTCTAAGTTTAAGTGAGTCAGGTCTAATATTTTAGATACTTGGACAAATAAGACAGCTTTCGAAATCTGTGAAAACCTTGACAAAAATTTATGTAGGGTGTTCAAAAAATGGTGCCGAGTTTCGCTATCTAAAAACTTGAAAAACTTCATTTTTTCAAATGGCAACGCCCACTTTTCTCTTAATCATTGACTTCTACACTTCAAATTAAATAATTAGTAAATTCATATATCTCAAATTAACGGTTTTTGTAGAAAGTGGAAAAACTGAAATCTTCATGGTTTTTAACTGTCGGTTGTCTGGAGCGACCAAAAAAACAGCTAACATATCAAAAAACAAACAAACAATGAAAACAACTCGACGTTTAAGCGTTGCAAAAGTGTTCATCAAGTCCCATTTGCTGGTAATATACGGGGAATGTGATAGGGTTATGATGAACACTTTTGCAACGCTTAAACGTCAAGCTCTTTTCATTGTTTTTTTGTTGATATGTTAACTTCTCTTTTCATTTTTTTGGCCGCTCCAGACAACCGACAATTGAAAACTTTGAAGGTTCTAGTTTTTTCAAGTTTCTACAAAAACCGTTAATTTAAGATATATGAATTTACTAACGAAATCCCCTTAATTTAAAGCATAGAATCCAATGGTATGCCATTTGAAAAAATCAAGTTTCTGAAGTTTTTAGATAGCGAAATTCGGCACCATTTTCTAAACACCTTATATAAGTTTTTGCCAAGGTTTTCACAGATTCTGAAAGCTGTAAGTGTTATTTGTCCAAATCTCAAAAATATTAGACCTGACTCACTTAATCTTAGAAATGTATTTTTTTTTTTTTAGTGGAGAGCTCTCTCGGGAGAGCCTGTAACTCCTAGAGAGCGCGTCCCCGGGTGGCGGATAGGGGAATGCTTCCCAGATATGGGTGGTAGGGCGGAAATCAAATACGCCCCGTGGACCAACAGGAAAAATCTGCAGCGTCTGACCCAGAGTGGGCGGCTGCAAACAGCGACGGTTCCCCAGGTTAGGGGCGGCTGAACCTACACTCACCAAGACGTCTGGCCAACGTGGTGTTTTATGGCTAAACCCCTCTCATATGAAGACATACCAAAAACAATGGCCCCCAGTGCCCAGCGGCTCGAACGACCCTGGCCAAGGTAGCGGTCAGACCAGTCGTAGAGCAGGGGGTGCTAAAAATCCCTGGGTAAAACAAGGCTGCCAACTTCACATTGCAACTTATAACGCTAGGTCAATTGGAAATGAGGAAAGGTTAACGGAACTACAGTACGAACTGGACAGAATAAACTGGGATATTCTGGGAATATCAGAAACAAGGAGAAGAGGTGAAGAATCCATTAGACTAAGATCAGGACATATCCTATTCTACAAAGGAAGAGATAGAGTAATATACATAACACTTAAGATTAACTCCAATATAACAATTAAAGTCGTTCAAATCTATGCCCCAACAAGTAGTCATGAGGACGAAGAGATCGAGGTGCTGTATGATGAAATCACACAGAGCCTAACAGAAAATAAGACAAGATACACGCTGATAATAGGAGACTTCAACGCAAGAATAGGAGAGCAGTGTAATAGCTCACAGTATGTTGGACAATTTGGACTGGGGAAACGAAATGAAAGAGGGACGATGCTTGCAAATTTCCTGGAAAAAGAACAACTATACATAATGAATACATTTTTCAAAAAAAGACCTCACAAAAAATGGACCTGGGCCAGCCCGGATGGAATTACAAAAAACGAAATAGACTACGTGCTAACACCAAATAAACATATCGTCCAAGAAGTTGACGTTCTTAATTCCTTTAATACGGGCAGCGACCACAGATTAGTCCGGTGCAGGATCGTATTAAACACAAAATTGGAAAGAGCAAAAAAATTCAACAGCACGCAATACCGTATAGATCCTGATACAATAAGAGACAACAAGTCAATATATAGCAAAAGATTGACAGAACGACTAACAAAGGAAACAACATCATCACACGAGAGCTTGGACGAAACAAACAATAGACTGGTAAAAGAACTGAAAGAAACAACTACAAGTTTAGTATCATCAAAAACTAAAAGAATAGAAAAGTTTACAACACAAACCATACAGCTACTGGAAAGAAGGAGAGAGCTCATTAAAGACAACAAAAGGAATACAGTAGAGTATGCCGAACTAAACAAAACAGCAAGGAAAATGGCCAAGCAGGACATACGAAAGTATCAAGAAAATCGAATAGAGGAGTTGATACAGCAAAACAGAGGTCTGAACATCTTTAAAAAAGAAAACGCACATAAAAAAGAAATGATCAAATTGAGAGACGGACAAGGTAACATAACAGAAGATCGAAGAGAGATACTCAAGGTAACAGAGAAGTTCTACACAGGTCTGTACGAGTCCAAAATAGACAATGAGGATGTTAGAAAAGCAAACAGTGACCATAAAAACAGGATATGTAACGTTGGCTCCGAGGATCTACCTGAGATTGAAGAGGAAGAAATTGTAAAAGCTTTAAATCAACTAAAAAACGGAAAGGCGGCAGGTGACGATAACATCATACCGGAAATGTTGAAGGAAGGTGGAAGCCTACTGATAAGAGAGCTTAAATCATTATTTAATACATGCCTAACCGAGGGAAGAATACCACAGGATTGGAACACCGCGATAGTCATACTGATATATAAGAAAGGTGATCCAAGCAACCTAGAAAACTATAGACCAATCAGCCTGCTATCACAGATCTACAAGCTTTTTATGAGAATAATAGCAAACCGCCTTGAATTCAAACTCGACGCATACCAACCCTATGAGCAGGCGGGCTTCAGAAAAGGCATGAGCACAATAGAACATCTCCACACCGTAAGGACACTGAACGAAAAAGTAACGGAATATAACATCCCATTATGGATCGCCTTCATAGATTTTAGAAAGGCCTTCGACACAGTGGAATTTTGGGCAATTATCAGGTCAATGAAAACGATATATTGACATTATACAGACACTAAATGATAACTCAAAAATGAAAGTAAGGCTATATGAAGACACTGAGGAAATCATAATTAAAAGAGGCGTTAGACAAGGAGACATTGTGTCACCCAAATTGTTTACACTGGTGCTAGAAGACGTTTTTAAGAGCCTACATTGGGAAGACAGAGGAATTGATATATCGGGAGAAAAACTAAGTAACCTAAGATTTGCCGATGACATTGCCATTTTTGCCCCAAACAGTGAAGAATTAGAATACATGCTTATAGAACTACAACAAGAAGCAAGAAAAGTAGGCCTAGAAATGAACATTTCTAAAACCAAATTCATGACAAACCAACGGACAAACAAAGAGAGTATAAATGTGCGAGGACAACAGATAAAGAAAGTGAACTCTTATATCTACCTAGGTCAAGAATTAACATTGGGTAAAACCAATCAAGAACTTGAAATTAACCACAGAATACATCTAGGATGGGCGGCCTACGGGAAGATGCGACACGTCTTCAACTCCAACCTACCCCTCAAACTAAAAACCAAGGTTTACATGGAATGCATTCTCCCAGTAACAACCCACGGATGTGAAACATGGGTCCTAACAAAGAAAATCTTGAATAAATTAAAGGTACATCAAAGATCAATAGAACGGAAAATGATAGGAATAACGCTTAAAGACCATAAAACCAATGAGTGGATAAGAAATAGAACCAAAATCGAGGACATAGTGAGGCGAATAGGTAGTCTTAAATGGAACTGGGCCGGACATGTTGCTCGAAATAACACCAACTGGAGCGGAAAAATAACAAGATGGAGACCTTGGGGGGAGAAAAGAAGCACCGGCAGACCACAACAAAGATGGTATGATGATATCAAGAGAACAGCCGGACTTAACTGGTACCAAGTGGCACAGAACAGGGAAAACTGGAAAAATATGAGAGAGGCCTATATCCAAAGGATAGAAAACGGCTAGAAGAGAGAGAGAGAGAGAGTGGAGAGCTGCACGTGTCCACAATTTTGGAAAATGTGAAATAATTAAAAAATGATGGACTTTAGGCATACTATGCCTCATATAAAGTTATATTGAAATTTCACGTAGATTCAAAAAAATTAATAAATCCCAAAATAACGAAGTTTGGGTCCACTTCCGGTATAACCGTTTCAGAAAACTGGAATTATTTTAGCTGAAACGAGCATTCCGGGAAACCCATGCAAGCAAATGCAAGCACTCGTCACAGTACTTTTCCATATAAGCTAGCAGCAACACCCTATCTAATAACAAATTGATTCTCAGCTAAGCATTTTCCAAATTATCAAATAATTTTTCAGGTTTCCAGTTCTCACAAGTCTTTTAACAAATATTCCTTCCTTATATCACTGACTGTATCTATCAGGTGATTTTCACAGTAGATCTTCACCCATCTCATCCTAACTGCTCATCGTTTGTCTTTTTTATTTCTCAGAATAGCAAATGTACTATTCATAGAGTAGTTGCTATGATAATGCAAACTCCAACGGTTTTGAAATAAATTGGAAAATCCTGAATCTATTCCCTTTTACGTTTGTTTCATATCACAGTTATTTCCAATTTATCATTGTAAAAACATTGTAATTCGAATAACATAATTAAGATTGAAGTTGTTTTATCACATCACATTCTTTAAGATATTCATAACTTATACTTTACTACTCTTATCAGAACTAATTGAGTGTTGGTTATAAGAAACCGCCGATTTGTTCGATGATACTTATCCTGACAGAATTTCTCATATTTTCAAGTTATCTACACCTCAAAATTCTAGTAAACTTAATTAACCTGTTAGTGTAGGAAATATTCCCGATTGTAGAAAAAAAAAGACCTGCCACAAATTAAGCCACTGAACTTAGTGACTATCAAGAGTTAAGCTACGTTACGAAGGAAGGCAGTTGTCCTCTACCTCGAATTAACAATACACGGATACCTTATTAGCTGGCAGCTATTGGTGAGTAGAGATAGCCCCAGAAGAAAGAAGAAAACTGCTTTACCTCCGGAAGGAGTAACGATGGATATAATCGCGAAAATGCTTACTAAAAGAAAATAAAGTAGCAACACAAACTAGACGAATTCCAATAACTTTACCGATTGGTTATGACAGATTAACAATCTACATGAATAGAGGTGGAAATGTATACCTAACAGCACCCAAACCATAATTTCAAGCAGCTTACGGTTCTCTCCATCATGAAAAGTGAATGAAGATATTTAATTGAAAATACCATCGAATAACTGAATTTATAATTGATTTACCTACTAGGAAATAACCAGGCATTTGTTTCCTCACGCTCGATTACTGCTATAAGCTTTTACTCATGAAGTAATAAAAGAGAGTGGTATATTTATCAAAAAGCAGACTTTCTTCTACTAGGATTGGGATTAAAAAATAATTTACTGTACTCATAAATCTCAAATATTATTTATGACTACATTTAAGAATGATACCTGAGCACTGAAATTCAAACAAATGTGAGAAACAATTTTTCAATTACTTTAAATAATATTAAACAAATTCAATAATTCACATTTCGGTTTTGAAATTTCTGACAAAGTAAATTAAGTTCTTGAAGAAATAAAAGAATAGCTCATGATATATTGCCTGATTCTAGCACACACTTAGAAATTCTAACTTATGTTACAATGTGCCAACTTGTGATTGTGGTAATCATGAAGATTAGACAACTCGTGACGGAATATTGTGCAGATCGGGATTTTAATTATGAAATGAACCTAACTTACCTCCATCGGTATGGCACATTAATTTACATCCTTATACTGAACAGCACCAAAGAATTTCGCCACTTCTTTCATTATTCCAATCATTAATTACAAGCAATTATTTTATTATATGAAATTTTACAAATTACGGCTTCCGCAAATTTCCAAAATACATTTCTCTATACGTTATGAGTTGTATTGTGTACTCGGACTACCTTTTCGATTGCCTGTAATATCTCCGTTCCGAGTTAGCGTATCCTCTTCTCAACGTCACAAGATGTAGCGCACTCAATCTGATGAGTTTGTGATTAACAATGAAGTAAAGCGACTCACTTTCGGCAATACTATTCATTTTAGCCTTGCTATGTATTGCAAATTCATAAATAAAAGGGAATTTAAGGTCCAGATATGGACAAATAATCGCATACGCTGATGTTATGATACTTGCAACGAAAAAAGATCTATAATGGAGACAATGTTGAATGGAATAATTACAGAAAGAAGGCGGATTGGTTTAAAAATTAATGGAAACAAAAATAATGAGATTTGGAAAGCAATATCAAAAGGGAAGGGTGAAAGTTGGCGAGTATTAAGTGAAAAAGTTTGAGCATCTAGGCATTGATCTATAGTAGAGGAGACATGAGTACTGATATCGAAAAAAAAACTTATACAAATAAAGCTTTCCATGCTGATAAGAAATTATTGGAAAGTGAACTATTCACAGAATGTACGAAAATCAATACGAGTATATATAAAACAATGATTAAATCAGTAATGATGCATTCAGGCTAGACAAAGACACTAACAAGAAATGATGAAGAAAATTTGAGAAAAACGGACAGCAAAACAATCAGAACAATAATGGGACCAATAAAAATCAGTGAATGCGAATAAGGATAAGAAAAAATCGAGAAATAACTGCCTAATAGCGAAGAGTGGTTGAGGAATGTATGAAGAGAAGGAACAAAATCTATAGTGTATAATATAATGCAATAAGATATCGGTGGTAGAGAAAGACCCGGCAGGCCGGAAAAAAAATACTTATTAGGGGCGGAAGATAACTTAAGCAGAGTAGGAGCTAAAAACTGGCAGGAAAAGACAGGGAATAGGGACTTGTGGCGGGATATAATTGAGAAGGTGTAGACATAGGAATATGGGAACTCGTCCACCCCAAAAAGACGCTTTAGAGGCGATGCAATCCCATTGGGGTATTAAGCCATTATTATGATTCATGTGTTTGTATCCAATATTTACTTTTAGTATCCATTAAAAATTTCAGGTATGAAATAAAATAATTAATCCCACAATAATCACACAAATTGCACTTCTCGTGAAATTGTACCATTTTTTGGAAAATAATTAGAAGGAATATCAGAGGGATTCTCTCATTTTTCCAGCATCAATATGTTTTAATTGTATCAATGCCTGATAACCAAAATTTTCTCAATAACAACCTACTTTAGTTGGAGTCAGATCTCCGCTTCCACGATGAATCCCCATAAATGATGCTAATGCATGTTGAAATTAAATTTGAGTTTAATTGAAGTATAAAATTTCTGTCGTAATTGCGAAGTCGTAGCATTGAACATCTCGATTTTTTGTTGAATTTCATTTAATAGCTAAATTAACAGAATAAGGTTTATCCTGAATTCGATGTTCTAGACGCACACATACAAATATTGGTAAAGTTATAAAGTATGAGGGTTGTCTGAAAAGTTTCCGATAGTAACCAGCTCATATCAATGTTAGTTTAGAAATATATTTGCGCATGCTTGAAGAGAGATCCTCACTAAAATTTTAACCATTCCGGGTCCTCAATCGTGTAAGTGAGCCGTGAAGATTTTTTTGGAAATAAAAAATTTTTTTATCGAGATGTCATTGACTATTTGACATAGACAATATGTACGAAGCCTTTGCTTCATTATTTATGACCGTAAAATTTTGGATAGCTAACAATTTTTACGTTTTTTGTGGTTGCAGCTAAATGAGTAGAATTCTTCTTGTCGATTAATAATTGGAGTTGAAACCTAAATTTACCAATACACTCCTGAAACGACAAAGCAGCTAAGACAACGAATTGCATAGGGCGAATTCGCTCCGAAAAAGATGGTTTTATAACAAGAGAGTGTTACGCACCATTGCTTGATAATATAAAGAGAGAAATCACTGAAAAAGTAATTGAAACGAAAAAAAATTATCCATGAGAACATCGCCTTTTCTCACACTTCGATAATCATCATGACTAAAATTCACAATTTGCACTTTGTTAATAACCCACTATGTTGACCAGATATGGATCAAAGCAGCTTCTTCCTGTTTTCTTATATTGAAGTTACACGCAGGAGAGGGATTTCTATCAGACGAAGACATTATCGAAAACGTAAACGCCCATTTCGCTGAAAACACAGCAATTATTATTTGGAAAGGTTAAAAAGACAGCATCGCTGGACTAAATGTATATACTTGAAAGAAAGCTACGCTGAAAAATATCAATTATCCTTGGAACAATGTTTTGTATGAATGTTTGAAACTTTCCAGAAGACCATCGTAGCTTTAGCATGTTCTTGGCGCGTTCGTATACACGTAACTTTTTTTCGATTCTATCAATTTTCAGTACTTTATAATTGCGTGAAAACAATATTTTCAAGTTGTTTACTTTGAATATCTATATTAATAATAATATAGTTAATCTTTCTCAAAATCCCAATTATATACCAGCCTTTTCTTTTTACTGATTACACGTTGTCTTAACTGATTAACAAACTGGATGTACTGACTTTCTTTGTTTATCTAAAAAAAATTATCTTTACTCTTCTCATTTTTCCCTGATTTCAGCCCGTGCCATACCATGTCGAATAAATTATGCAAATTTCGTCTAACTCAATTCGGAGCGTTTATACATTTCCTGTACACCTTTGAATTTTTTTTAGCCTGAAACTCCACAAACTTTTTAATAATAATTAAATGTTTATTCCTAGGTTATATATACTACACAATCGAATGACAATATAAGCGGTTCCACCAACACTTTAATTAAATTTTTACAAAATATGAGCAACAAAATTGCGTGAACCTGATTACAAGGCAGTAATTTCAAACTCAATATTTTCTCTCAATAACGTCTTTAAAATATCAAACACTACTCAAATCAAATGGAAAAAGAAACAGAAAAGTATGAAAATAAGGTAAATGGCGATTATAGAATATTTCATAATTGCGAATCATCTATTATAAATGAAAATAATACAGTCTGAATAAATTTCAAACCACCTTCACCTGCATCCTACATCACCATTTTCTAATATCCTATAGAAACTTTTGGTATATCCACTCATCTAACATGCCTGTACTTGACATTTTCATTTTACGCCGTTCTCAGTATGATTAATTATAGCCAGATCAATTATTTCAGAAAACCACCTTTCACTTATTTTGTGTGACTTTGCAATGAAAGGGGACAACATTCATGATTTGCTAAAATGACACCATAGGAACATACTAAATATCTAGCTGAAAATAAAAAGTACCAAGTGCAATCTTAGTACATTTTTAAAACATTGCAAATCAAAGAGCTTCAGTTAAACTGGCTTATCAATACTCTCAGTTCCTGAAACCAACAAGTATCAACAATGTCAATATGTCCCCATAATTGAGTATACCTATTGATTATAGTGAAACAATTTTTTTTCATTTGTACTGAATAATATAAGTAACGTGCGTTCAAAATAATTATAATTATTACAAAAAAAATTAGGTTGTAATGAAAAAGACCCCATGATTTCATTTTTATTTGTACTACTTGAAAATTTTTTTGTATGTGCCTCCAGATTTTGTTAGGATAGATCGAGAACCGTCTGATATTCTGTTATTTTGTATTCAATTTTCAGTACATTCTTGGCGTCTGCTAAATCAAAATATAAATGTAACCTACCCGCGCTTTATCCAATCAGCTTTTTATTATTCACAAAAAAACGTGCAAAATCTGTAACAATTAAATAGATGTTCGTTGGTTACATGTGAATCTAATAGATTTAAAAATGAATAAAAAAAATGAATAGATTCTAACCGATTCGATAGCAAAAAATGAAGCACAGCAATTAATATAGTACAATTTACTCACACTTTTGTAAGTAAAGGGTAAAGGTCCGGTACAAACGAATAAAGAAAATAGATAGACTCTTATTGATATTATAATATAAAATAAATCGCAGCAATAAAGTTATACTGAGAAATTCAATTGTATCATTGACGAAGAAAGGTTGACAATAAAAGTCATGGTGAAATTGGTTTCTGCAGCTTTAAGAATGATTGATTTGACTCAAGCTAATATAACGATGCCATGAATAAAACTGAGTGAATAGTTTGATATACAAGTTTCATTCAGTATTTCAACTCATTTTACCATCTTTGGTTGATAATTTACTGATATAGTATATTTCTTAGGAATAAAAATAATAAACTGATGCACTATCACTAGGGAATCAGTCACTCTTCTTAGCACTAGGGGCAACTAGGCAACAGAAAAACGCTATAAACTAACCATTTGCTACCAAGCATAAAATCTTAATGCCAATAATAAACATTAAGTGTAGGCTATGAAGAAGTAGGTTACTTGAAAATTAACTTTGTGAATTAGGTCGCTTGCTTATTCTTAAGTACGCATTGAATGAAAGGTGTTATTCAATTAAACGAGTAGTATTCCTCTGAAACTCAAGATTTTGTCTTAGTTACATTTATACGATGCTGTGAACTTTTCGAAGAACATATACATGCTAGATGAATAAAAATCCCAAATATTATTTTATAGTTATTATTGTTCTAATAACAAGGAAGTTAAAACTGGAAAATAACACAAATTGGGTACCTTATCTTTCATTTTGCTTTCAGCTGAAATATTGGTCAAATACTCGGTGAATTTTTATTAAAGGTAAATATTTTTTAAAGAAAAAATATCCACACATATTAGACTGTGAAGCTTGGACTAAATCTTAAAGGGCTACCTACTTTCGTCAGTTTTATTGAATACTAAAGAATAAGCAAAGAGTAAGAGACTTTTTTTCAGACAATACCTAATTTACAAAGTGAATTTCGAGTTTTAGTATCTAAATTGCCACGGCTCTTCAGTTAGATGATGCTATAATTTCTACCCTAACATTTATTATTAAGATAGCATCTAGCATCTCTGTAATTGTCACTGAACTATAAATGGTGACTAATTCCTTAATATAGTATATTACTCTGTAAGAGAAAATATTTTTATTTCTGAGAAATATACTATAGTAGTGAATTATTAATCAAAACTTGTAAAATTGAGTTAAAATTCTGAATAGAACTTATATATCGGACATTTTCTATTTATGCTATCTTCATCCCAGCTCAGATAAAATCTTTTAACTATCATTTCAGACACCAAAGCACGTTCTTGAAAGTGTTGAAATTATTATTAGATAATCAGACAATATTGTAAGTGATTTGTACAATATTATTCAATTGTTGTGCTTTATTTTTTACTACCGAATCGGTTAGAATCTATGTATTTTCTATATTCATCTCTAATTCTATTAGAATTTACACGTAGCCAACCAAAATCTATATAACTGTTTCAACTTTTGCACGTTTTTTATCAATAATAAAAAGCTGATTCAATGAAAATTGAATACAGAATAACAGAATACAAAACGGGTCATACTCTTTTACTTTACCCATAGAAATATCCCTCTAGGTCTATCCTAACATAATCATATTTTTCTATGTATTCCTGGGCGCACAAACAAGAAAATTTCTAGTCCGAAAAATGAAAATGGAGCTATAAGATCTTTTTGATTACAATCAAATTTTTTTCTGTTATAAGGATTATAATTTTTTATAACGCATGGGTTCAAACTAGTTGAATGAAAACAAAGCAATCAGATTTTTTGCAAATTGAATCAATTTTTTGCTAGATAAAGGATTTTCCACCGTGCATGCGCGCCTATTAGAGCAGCTGATCCGCTTTTAAAAAATCATTCTCTTTTCTCGGTTTGTATAAGGGTGCAATTAGCAATTAGAATTTGATGTATTTAGATGCTATAAATTCGAATGAGACTATTCACTTCTTGATATAATCAAAAGCTTTCCATTTTTTGCCAAAAGTACGTTTTCCGAAAGAACGGTTTTTGCTTATATTCTTCACTTTGTTGGTGGTTGAAAATTATTTAATAGTATTTTTCTATTGATACAAATAAAAGAGAAGCTAACTATGTAATTTTTCTATAATTCATAATTCATAATTATTCTGCCAGGTTCTTTCCGGTGCCAAAGGCGTTGGCAAGCTTATTGTGCCTGTGTTCGATGATATGTTTAGGGATCCACAGTAGCTCTCCGGCCTTTCACCAACTAGTTCATTGGATTCATTTTATTTTGAGTTACATATAGAGTACAATGTACGGAAACGCAGACTGCTTGACTCAGATATTCATATTGAAAAAAAAATAATGAAGAGTGAAAGATATTGATTGCACTTATCTATATGGAATATCTCAGGTTAGATGAAAGGAGTCAGAGAAGAGACTTAGCAATGATAAATTGACGGTAAGTTTTCTCATTAGAACCGGTTACTGTCCAAGAGAAACTGTATCCGAAGACGATGAAATAGATTTTCATATCTAGGAAAAGATTATGAAAAATTAACAAGTTTCTCTATAGATTAATATATGTTTTTACGAAAATTTCACAGCAATAACATGGATTTGGGATATATGTCACATATAACGATGACTCTCATGTTTCTGTTGTTAAGAATAGTTAAGAATAAGTTTCTTTGTTGAAACTATTTGGAGAAATAGCTATAATGGAAAGTCAAACCCATAAACTTTGTTGAACTCAAACACTAAAATTAACCAAAGACACACTTTCAGTGCGTATCAAGGTAAAAATCACACTACTTACTGTTTTTGAGTATACTTTGCACACATACGTAATATTTTAGTGGAGTTGAATCACCCTATATTAAAAAACTAGTGGTACAGTTTAGTAGGAAATAATTTTTCAATAGATTAAAGTTCTAAATTGCAATAAATTTTATTTCTCATAATTGCAATGGAAAAAGATAGTATCAAGAAAATCTGATTTGCTTGTCATTTCTCCAAAAAAGGAAATCTTGCCTTATGATTCGCAACTTCTTAGAAGTTTAAATGTTTTCAAAGAAGCTCAATCAATTTTACGGTAGATTGGAATATTCTAGAACTAAAAAATTAAACAGTTAACAAAATTTTTCCAATATTCAAACCATCAATCAAGTCCTCACATTTTTGAGCATAGCTTTAATAAGCTATAAATATGTTAAACTTCGTCATTTGTTTGATCAAATCAATCAACCCCTCCGAAATGTTTCCCGAAAACTTCCAGTTAACACCCAATAAATCAAAAACTTGTCAATTGTACCATGCCAACGTGTTTATCTAGTTAGGTTAAAAAATGACGTCCATCAAAACAGGCGTGATAGTATCAAGTAGAGGAAAATTTATTGGTCAATAATTCCTCGAAGTTCCAGCCGAGATTAAATCTCGAATTAGGCCATCAATCCGGATCTTTTGTTTATATTTGCCATCATATTTCAACTTGCCGCTATAGGTTTTATATTTATTTTGTTCTGATATACTATCGAAGTCGATGTATCATTCGGCTGGACCTGATTAATTAAAATTCACGGAAAATTTAGTATTTTGTGCTGCTGTGTAGGATATAACTATTGTATAGTTATTTTAAGAAGAATCCCATCAACCACCCGGTTATTAGAATTAGAGTAAGTGTTTGGTTTAAATTTTTACTATATTGAGTTTTTGACAGAAATATTCTTCAGAAAATTTTTAAACTTTGAAATGTTTTAGTGAGGCTCTTAATGGTTAAACATTGTGCCAGATAGCACGTTAGATAATGATCTTTGTTAGTCGTTATAGACAGTTCACAAATTTCTGTGCTTGATTCTCAATATTGATTGAGTTACTATAGGTTAATAGTTAATAACGAAGACAAAGGCGAATTAGAAGTAGGCTATTTTGAATAACAATGACCACGGTTCCACTGAATCTATTATTCTGCGGAGCTTATTTCTAGATGTTTTTCTTCCATTTCATCACTCATTCTATTGTCGTTTTGACATCGACATTTGTTAACGCACTCAGCACTTGCACTATTTGTTACTCCCTTAGCTAGCAAATATATCTCTTCAATACCCTTGCCGGATGTTACGAAGGTTAAATCCTCTAAATAGTTTGGATTGAGTTAAGGGAATCTGAGATAAATGTATTTGTCTGGAGAAGTAAGTTACATTGCATATAATTTAGAAGATACAAATATTTAGTGATAAACCATTTCATATAGGTTTAGATACTGACCCTAATATCTCTGATGGCTGGAAATTAATTTGGACAGATATCTGTCAATACTCCTGTTCATTCTCTCGACTATTCTATCTAATTGTGGGTTTGATGCGGTCTTCCTGGTCTTCTCCATTCTCAGCTGGTCATAGATTTCCTGGAACACATAGCTCTCGAATTTTCTTCCTTAATCGCTGTGAACTTCCAAGGACAAGTAATATAGGGGTATATAGGACTGTAGTAGGGTTTTTTCATAAGCTCTCCATTGAGTGTGAGTCAGTGTTTTCAAAATGTTTGACCGTACCACACAATTCCTTTTCATTCTTTTGATATGTTTACCTTCCATCAAAGGTAAGACCCAACATTTTTATAGAATTACACACCGGAATATATTTAATTATTTAACTGTATTAGAGCGATGATGCTTTTGTGAATTGTGAGAAGCGACAACTTGTTAAAGTTGTTTTACCGCTTCCTTGAGTTACATGTGGTTTGGTTATTTTTACCGCTGCAAAAGATGATTAGATCATCTGCATATGCAGAGGGGTTACTTAAAGAGCATATCATTTATGGCGTTGGATTTAAAACTAATCCTTGGGATACACCATTATTTCGGTAGTGTTTCGAGGGAATTTAGGCGTTAAGGGACTGCTGGAAAGATCTATTGGTTAAGAAATGTTGTATAAAAGCAAAACCGTTACCTAAAGTTGTATTTTCCCAATTTATCAAGTATCAATGACACTTTCAATATCGAGTGCAATAGCTACAACTGTTTTTTGAGGAGAGAGTCTGTAATGAATGTCTGTAGATAGGCAAAATTATCCATAATGCTGAGGTGTGATCAGAATCCTCACCGATCTGGATTAATTATTTTATGTATCAAAGTACTCTTTTATCAATAATCTTCTCTATTAGTTTACCCATTGTACATGTTAAACAGATTGGACGATATGAATTGAAATGTGATGATGGTTTATATGGCTTAACCACGGAAATTAATATTGAGTCTTGGCATTTCGTTAAGAATTGAATTTTAGTCCAGATGGTGTTATGTTATTCCAGTGATTTAGTTAGAAATATCGGTGATAGAATTCTCGACAGATAGATGGTATATTATTGAGCCCAGCGGCAAAACTCTCACAACAAGAGAGAGTGTAGATTGGTTCTTCTAAGAGAATGGAAGATTCCATTCCTGAAACATATTCAACTATTCAAATAATTAGTAACGTTCAATATTGTGCAAGTTAAATATAGAATATACTGAAATAAGTAATTAGTTGAGTGGATTTACATACCCTTTCATGTGAAAATAAAATCAATTGAACATATTAGTTCGTTTTTCTTTTCAAAAGCCGTGGTTACTTGAAAAGCAGGCTTCGTAGAATCATCCTTTTCTCTTCTTATGGCGCTTTCCCAGATAGCATCATTATTACTCTTAATTTAGGACACCCTGGATAGATTATCATATTTTACCAGGAAAACAAGAAATATACTACAATTGAATGAAAAAAAATATTGATAATAATCTTGAACAGAAATCGACTTACCCTAACGCATTCATAATGAATTAAGTGAAATTCTTGTGCCTCCCGTACTTCGTATTGAACATGTAACAAAAGAAAAACAGTTAATCTTTGATCAATGAGAATTTCCTGTTAATTGTACTAGAGATAATCAATTAACCCTAGGAATCGAATAATTTTATATATTTTGTTGGGAATCGAGAGTCGATTTCAACTTTGTCGTATATTTAATTATCTTCAATTATTACGTCTCAATAATGATTACTTATTATTTACGATGAAACCAACTAATCATCAATAATGTGCCAAACTCTATGAAAATGTGAGATGAAGAAAGTATATCTTTAGTTTATTAAACAATATGCATATATTTCCTTACTCAGGTCTGATATTAAAGACCCCAGCTTGATCTCTACATTACTTAGTTCATTTTAGAGAGCACAAACGTGTTTAGAATAATTTTATACACTTCATTACTTTCAAGCTATATTTTCTCAAGGCTTTGCCGTTAGGAGCAGCAAATGCACATCTCTTCTCTCGAAAACTGTGAGAAATGTTAATTCTGGATAATATAAATTTCACTTGCAACTGTTTTATACTGCCTAATGATAGTATACCGGGTGTGGATGGAATATGCTGAACAGAAACATACATAGTTTTTGTAGTGAATGCTTCATGCTATTGAAATTGAAAGTGTAAAGTTTAACGTCGAAAAAGTGAATCAGAGTTACGCAATAAATTAAAAGTAAAAAGTTGTCCACCGAAATTGTGAAAATCGGAAAATTGGAGTATTGAGTCATCATCAAGTATACCTGTATTTGAAAGGGTTAAGAGGTAAGCAGATTTACGAAGATACGCTTAATACCCTTGGTGATCAATATCCTTCGCATGCGACTGTGAAAAATTGAACTGCAAGCTTCAAAAGAGGTAAATTTTCCATTGAAGATGGTGACCAATCGGGAAAGCCAGTTTCTGTTTCAGTTCCCGAAAATATCGATGCAGTTCACGACATGATTTTATCAGAGCGTCGAATTGGGTTAAAACAGATATCTGAAGCACTGAATATTTCATACGAATGCTTTCATCATATAGTACACATCAATTTGGACATGAGAAAAATTGCTGCAAAATTTATCCCCAAATGTTTGAATGTTGATCAAAAGCGAGCAAGGGTAGAAGCATCGCGTTCTATCTGTGCTCGATTTGAAAACAATGTAGACTTCTTAAACCGAATTGTTACTATGGATGAGACTTGGGTCCATTTCTAAGATCCAGAAACAAAGCAACAATCGATGGAATGGCGACACTCTGGTTCTCCAAGACCTAAGAAGTTTCGTGTCCAAAAATCTGCTGGAAAAGTTCTTGCTTCAGATTCTTGGGATTGCCATGGAATAATCATGATTGATTTTTTAGATAAGCGTAGAACAATAACTGGAGATTACTATTCAACATTACTAACCACTCTACGGGAAAATATTAAAGAGGAAAGAGGCGAAAAGCTATGCAAAGGTGTTTTGTTTTTGCAGGACAACGCCCCTGCACATAAATCTCATATTACTATGCAAAAAATTCGTGATTTATGGTTTGAATTACTAGAACACCTCCCTCATTCACCAGATTTGGTTCCGTCCGACTATCCGAAAAAGTTTAAAATGTCGTAAGTTCTCTACCAACGAGGAGGTAATAAAAGCTGTGGAGCTGGTTTGTACAGCAAGAAAGAAGATTTTTTTTGGAAGGTCTAGAGACGTTGCAGGTTCGCTGTAATAAATGTATAAGAGAAGAATATGTTGAGTAATAAACTATTTTGACATTGAAATTTTGTTTGGATCTATAGTAGGCTAAGAATTTTCCAATATATCCTCGATATATTGTTTTCTTGCTCTCGGCCCAAAATAGATTATGTCTGAACAAATATCCTGTCCAAAGGGGAGCTCATAATTTCAATTTTAAAAGGTCCTTCAACGAATTTGAATTTTCACCGTTTGAATAACACAGAAAATTAATTTTTTTCATCTTATTTATTTTTGCAACCCACGAAGAAATTTTTTTTCAAAACACCAATGTATATACCTTAAAAGAGATTAAATTTGGAACAAAAAATTCCATTGAGCCGAGTACATATATCCATTATTTGATATTTTACATAGCTTGGGAATTAAAATTTCTGGTTTTTTGGCTTTTTCAGCTAAACTATCGAAGTTAGATAAAAAAGATGAATAGCAATTTTGTACATCATCTGACAGACTACAAAAAAGTCTTAAATGAATTTTTCGTATCGTCAATATATAAAAAGTTACACGCTTGTAAAGTCATTATATTTGCATTATTAACTTTTTGTATGTAAATTTTACATACATGGGAGTTTCATGGACTCAGTAGTAGCTGGAAGGTATAAGGACAAATTTAAAGCTTCAGGTAGGATTAACCTCTTTTTATTAGATGAATAGAGCTTTAGTCAGAATCCTCTTCATTTTCTACAAGGTCAAAAATAACAGAATTAAAAATAAGTCATTTTTTATGAAGACCGAAATAGGTCGAAACGCCAAATTTTTACCCGTTATTTCAAACTCACCTAATGAAACCTCAATTCAAGACAATTTATCACGATCAAAAATTATTTCACCGTCGAAGAATCGATAGCACAATAATCTTTAAAATCCATAGTTGAAAATGATAAAATAATTTTAGAGACAATCTGTACATAAAAGTGGCTTGTGAAGGATTACTAATTAAATAGATTTTCGATAATTTAAACAAGTCAAATTGTACAGTACTTCAATTAATCAATTCACAATGGTTCAATAAGGTCAGACTTATTCCGGTAATTTATTATAATACAAGCTTTAACATTATCCATTTCTCTGTCAGGTGAAGGTTTGTAGTGCTGTCTCAAATAACACAAATGAGACATCGACTTAATTCACCATTAATCATTGTTAAAAAATGACAGAAATCTGCCTTTTCTTGGTCTAAAGACGAAAAGCTTGCTTGAAATATTGAAACAAACACTTTATTTTCTGAAGGGTTAAGACAATGGGTTTATTAATATTCCATTTGGATGTGTCTTCTAAACGGAACAATTCAGACAAAATCCAATTTGAATATGACAGCTTGTAAAATATTATGAGCTTCAAAATTTGTTCCCAGGACTAAACCAATAAAAGTTTTTCCATGAAATTACATGATAATATTTCTTATTGATGATCGCAAAATGTTCCATGAATTAGTTTATTTTCTGACCTAGTATTATCAAATTATAGTTTAATTCTGTTATTGTTATTATAGTCTTCCAAGCCGTTTTTGTTTATTAAGTAGGATTAATAAGGATGATTTGGCAATTTTGTTAATGGAAAAAATTTATCAAAATTCCACTTCCTACATTGTAAGTGTACTGTAAGATGATTTTGAATCACATTTTGTTTCTGAAAGGTATCGTGGTTTTTTGGACTTATTGCAGCGGTCAGGTCAATTATTTTCTCCCTACCATATCCAAAATAGACAATTCCAGAATAAACCAGATTGTGATAATTCATCTTCGGGATATTTTATATGCTAAGTGGCCAAAATATCTACTACTACTAAGTTTAAGACGAATTGTTTCCATTGATATGGTTGACCACTACAAGGTTGTGTTGATAGTAATTTCTAACGACTTCTTAATTTTTTCTTGTTTTAAATGCAACAACAGAATGTCCCATATTTATTTTCAACTGTTTTAGAAATATTGAGAGTTTTCAAATTTAGTTCAAAAATTAACATTAAAAAAAAACCAAATTATTCAAATTTTTTTTCTATTTTTCGTTCAAAGTCTTAGCAGTTTTTTAACTGTCTGCATGACAGTAGTGATTAGTGTCAGTCCTATTGTCAGTTGAATTTCGTTAATTGTAGGTAGAGAATTGTTCATTTTTTGCATAAAATAACCATTTTACTACTAATGATAGGGTAATGGAGATAACACACGCACACAAATGAAAGCTCCTCGATTAATACACGAAAAAGTTACAAAGTTACCGCTTCTATCCCGAGGAAGTTGGGATATAGGCGGAGATTCAAGAGAACCCACATAATTCTAGTCGAAAGGCAGTCCAACCGGACAGCGTTAACTACATATCAATTTTTGAAATATCAAAGAACATAAAATATATTCCTACAAAATGATATCATTTCAGAAGTTCATAGAAGACGATTTCGATGGGAGAGCTTATTTTTGTGAACAAATATATAACAATGTCATCCAATTAGAAGATGTTTAGTTTACTGATGAGATCATATTCACACTTAAAGGTCAAGTTAATCGTCAAAATTGCCGGTATTCGTCTCAAGAGAATCCTCACTGGATGAGAGAAAAAATACATAAACCTTGAAAACGTTATTATTTGGGGAGGAATTGTTGAACATCATATCGTAGGTTCTGTGAATATATAGTGTAAGCCCCATAATCAAATCAATTTCAGCCAGTACATGAACCAAATTTTTCCAAATCGGTGCATGGAGAAGCGTGCTTCGATAGAAGATGTTCGCGGCGAGCATTTTGAACATCTCCTGCATTGACTTCAATATTTTTTGTCTCCTTCTTATATCATTAAGAAAGTGTTACTTATCAGGTTTTTAGTGTAATGTAGCGAATTTGTGGAATAAAATAATTTTTTTAATGCTATTTTTGTGATAAATCTGAAAACACTTAATTTTTCTGGAACAATTGGAGATGGGTATAGAATGTTGTACATGAATTGTGTTTAGCGTTCTCTGAAGAATCAGAAAATCAGAAAAAGTTGGTATAGACCACTGTCACATAACACACCCCTTATATTTTGTTTCAAAAGGAAATTCAGAAATACAAATCGTCTCTCTAAACTTTTTCTTTTCATTTATTTACAATAGAATTTCTTCCATTTATCTGTTCCACACCGTATACTACGCATAGCTAAATGTTATTTCCGATTAACTTAATAAAAGAGAAATGATTTTGCAGAATAGAATATTCCAATATTCTCACCACAATAGGGCAAATAATTATAATGAGAATATAATAACCTCTCGTTTAGCTACATTTATGATTCACCATCTGTTGTGTTAGCAGTGGGTTCAAATTTATAGAGAATATTCGAATATTATTGTACTTATTCTAATTCTCAACGTTCCTAACATTCAGTTGTACGACTATGTAATTCAGCATATCATAATTTAATTTCATTCACGTGTAGAAGCATAGGGTCTCACTAATGTAATTGAAAACCTTTTCCTTCCGTAAATAAGTCGACCCTAGATAATACACTTCTGCTTTTATGTTTTTTATCTTTCAAAAACGAACTCTATATTGAGTTTCGAAATAGCATTTGTGTGTTTTCGCGTTCAGTTTTGTTTCTTTATTACTGTAAGATACAGCAAACTTGATCTATAAATGATATCCAAATCTTGTTTTGTTCTCAGTTATGAATATTCAGTTTTATTTGCAATAAAGAGCATGCGAACTTCATAGAACTATAAAACAGAGACGGTTCTTAGATAATTTTTTTGGAACAAAAAAATGAAAAACCAAATGAATCGATATAGTTGAAATAACTTTAAAATGGCGTGTAATAGTATATTTCATTAGGAGTTTGGAAATAAGAATTGTTCCGCGCGCGCTTGACAAATTCTCGTGAGAAGTCATGCAAGCACGGAAAAATCCATTTCTAGACGTGTAATAAACGATTCGTTTTATTCTACTTATCTGCAAAACAATACAAAAATGGGTAAGAATTAAATTTAAAGTATATTCTCAATGTAATCATAATACATAATAATAAGTACAAACATTATTAACATTTCCATAGCACACGATATACCTATTATCTGCATTGTTTTATTTTCTGTCAGTTTAATTCATATTAGTTGTGAAAAATGTATATTAGAGGTAACCGCACAAGCCAGTGCTGATTTGTTACCAACAAAATCCAGGTCGACATTTGAACACGACTATCAACTTGTCTTGTAATGGTGAGATACCAAAAATGTTAAAATTGTAAGTGATGAAATACTTCTTGTTGAAAAAAATACTATAGAAACTTAGCAATTGCTTCAAAAGTGTTATTTGGCCCACGCTCCATCGACCATTTGTTATTGGTTCGCTAATTGTAAACATGGTCGAAGAGACACCGATGATGGTGAAAGTGCTGGTCTTCCATCTAATGTGATTACTCCAGAAAACACCAAAAAAGTCCACAAATTGGTCGTAAATTGGATATTTCTTACGCCACTGGAGCAAATTCTTTTTCAATTTTGTTTGAAATTGCCTAATCATCTTTAGTTAAAAAACGAATATCGTCTTATGGAGCTAAAATGAACAGTGTTGTAGAAATTTGCCTCTGAACAAAAGTCTACATGCACGTAAGTAATTTTCGAATTAATTAATTATTCATTTAATTTCGAATAATGATTAAGCGTAAGTAGTTCAAAACAAATAAAAATTTTTTATAGTCTCAAATGTTCAAACTGTTGATCGCTCACTTATTACACCGTTTTGTCATTGAAAAAAGTGTCTTAGAGAATAAATCTGGATAGGATTGAATGATTTCTGCCGCAGCTTGGATTCTAGCTATTAGATCTTGTTGAGATTCGATGATTCTTTCGTACACTAATGATTTCATATAGCAATCTCCAACCATACGCACCCATACATTAACCGAATATTTATGTTGAAATCCCCTTTCACGAACAAAGTGCGGATTTTCTTCATCCCAAACGTAACTATTTCTAGAGTTGAAAATTCCTTCTCTAGTGAATCTAGCCTTGTCGGTATACGATACATATTTCGGAAAATTTCGATTTTCATGACACTTTTGTAAATACCAACTTGAAAATTCCATTAGCACCTGAAAATCTCTAGTTTCTAATGCCTGAACATGTAACACTTGTTCTTTTAAAACTTTCCATACAGAAGAATGGTCCACTCTTAGAGCTCGATCTAAAATTCTTGAAGGTTAATATTATTCAATATTTCCTCTTCAACACGGTGAGACATCTGTTCATTTTGCTGCAGCGGCAAGAAATTACTTAAACATACGTTTTAGAGAAAATGGATAGGTCAGGATAGACCCAATTGCTGGCCTCCAAAGTCATCTGACTTAAATCCTATCAATTTTTTTATATCTAGCTGTATGAAGTCCTTTTTGTACGAAACAATTATCAAATCTGAACAAGGTCTAATGGCTGCAATTGAAACTGCGGCAAAAATCATTCAATACCATCTAGATTTATTCTCTAAGACACGTTTTTCTATGACGATGTAATAAGTGTCGACCAACAGGTCGAACAATTGAGATTATGAATAATTTTTATTTGTTTTGAACTACTAATTCTTAATCATTATTCGAAATTAAATGAATAATTAATTAATTTGTATATTACTTGCGTGCTTGCAGACTTTTGTCTAGAGGCAAGTTTCAACAACATAACAACATCGTTCATTGCTAGCTCCATAAAAAAATATTAGTTCTTTAACTGTAAAAAATCAGGCAATTTAAAACAAAATTGAAAAAAGAATTTGCTCCAGTGGCGTAAAAAATGGAGGGATAAAATTTTCCCAATGTTTTATGTCAAAATATTAATTTTTTAAGGAGCTTATTGGTCACCAAATTTGAAAAAAAATTTATAGGCGTTATTGATTTATGGCACATTTTTGATTTTGATTTAAATTTTTGAACACTCTATATCTCAGCAACTAGGCCCCGTAATGGTTCGTATTCCTATATCAAAATGAATCATTTATTGAGATTTTATTATACAAATTCATTGGTTTCGCATAATAGTTCTTCTATCTGGAATAGTCTTTCGTGGAGTGGAAGAATTCAGTATATATAGACAGGTCAAGTTAATGAGTTTAGTGTATTTTCCCTCTCTAAAGACGGTAATATGGTTATTAAAACCCCCGTCAGATAGTGTAATTTTAAGGGTTGATGTAGTGGTAATATAAATAGGGTGTTAGGTTCAGGATTAGAATCAAGTTATTAATCCTGGAGTCAAAGCACCACCGATATCTATATCTTTGATATAATCATCCATCATTGGAGTCTTGAGAGTCCTGCTTATTGTCTAGTATTTATTTATACTCATTCCACATCCAATCATATGATATGGAAGAATTGTCACGCAAAATATACGATCCTGTATTTCTGTCACAATTTTTACAATTAATAATCTTTTCTAATTCAAGTCAAGTCAATATTTTAAAGTATTTCAAAACTTTGTGAGCTTTGAAACATTGCACTCTAATATTCATAAATATTCTATTTGAAATTCAGCAAAGGTGAGTTAATTCGAATAAAATTTGAAAGGGAATGATGAATGTTTTTTATCGTTCAATTTACTATAACTTCGCCCATCTACCTACAAGATGAAATCTTGTTAAAAACTGTATTCTAGGGCAATAGTATATTTAGGTAGCACATTTATTACTGCATAAAGCTCGAAAGGCAATACATAATTACGATAGATTAAATTCTGAAAGAATAACGACAAAAGTGTTTCAAGAAATTTTGGAACATGAACTAGAAAGAAAAAAATATTTATGTCAGAATGAAGAAATTTATTTACATGTTTTTGTACATTCTATATGGGCTTAAAAATACTCCACAGGTAAGAATCAATATTCTCAATTTGATAGTTTGTGGAGTCGCGCGTTCTGATAATTGAACCAAAGATATATGAGTATAACAAAGAAAACTAAATAAATTTTATATTCAGTCATCACTTCTATTCCATAGACACTTACAGTATCTATGAAAAATTAATTATTATACACCACAAGCATGACTATCACACTGTATATTCACTACTATCACTAAATAAAAACGAAACCGTTCAGATGTTATTTTCATAACTAATTTCTAATTATATACAACCAGTATTAACTGGTCTGTAAAACATTTCCAATATTCCAATTTCAAAAACCTCATTATATACTTATGCTTTCATATACCATTTATTCAAATAAATTCAGAGGATATGTGAATATTGAATGAATCCAATATGATATAAGCACACTTTCTATCATCTTTGTCCTGTCAGGTCTGAAGGACTGAAGTAGTTTTGTTAAGTCAACTTTTCATTATCAAATTTATCAAAAAGTAGTGTTGAGCAAATTGTAGGAAAAACATAAATAAAAAAATACGGTAATGATTCAACATTCAAATATATATAACGCTTCCGTACGATATTTATTTAATCAATTACAGTATATTAACGTTGAAAGGTGGAAAAATGCGTTATTGGAGTGATACCACTACACAAATTTCCAAAAAGGTCCTACAAAAACGCACCACATATCGGACCACTTTTGCTTGGCGAGAATGTGTTATGTGGAATTTACTTGGACTCAATAAAAGCTTTAAGTTAACTTCCAGTAGCCAACAAACTGTCAGATGATGTGGATATCCACGAAAACCGACTTTCTCTCAACAGGATAGAGAGCCTTCATACTATAATAAACCCAATTTCTTAGCTCCTTCTTCTCCTAAACGTTGAATAGGTTATAGATCAGCTAGGTAGTCCAATTTGACTATGGATCTTATTATATGAAGCTTTTTAAAGTCCACCGTTATTTGCTACATCGCCTAAATCACTTAAGACCTCTGACAAAGAATCGTGACAATATGCAGTTCAATCGTTCAAGAACGAACCATTGCTTTGAAGGTGAAGGTTGTTACAATAAATAGAACATTTGCAAAAATTAATTATTTTTTAGATACACAGTTGTTATCTTTAATAATAATATAAGCAGTGTTTTTCAATGAGAGTCGTTCAAAATAATGATGAAACTTAGTGGCATAAATAATGTGTTACCCAGGACATTTTAGAATTTCTCCAAAACTCTTGAAACTACTGTTAAAGCTAAGCCCCCGCTAGATTAAAATTTACTAGTTTTCTTATTTCTTCCAAATCCATAACTTGCGATATTGGGGATCCCAGTTATACTTGAGACGCCATATATATTATCGCAAAATTGACTCCTTTCATTTCTTTATTTATAAACGTTCTCACATATATTTTCGTAAGTAAATGATCTTGATCTTTCCATTTAATTCCAAATTTTATACTTTGTTTCAGTTACTTTACTTAAAATCGAAATCACATATTTCGAATATTTCTTTTTTGTCATTACTCATCAGTCAGTTTCAAAAAATTCTCTTATATTGAAATAACTGTTAGTTCCCTCATTATTGACAATATAATCTATCTAATAAACTCCAAACTGTGCTTCTGTTAACCAAGCCAGCAAAATCTCTGTTCACTTTTGGATGCGATTAAACCGAATAGCCATCAGAGAAATTAATTTCCACTCATGAAATATCCACAAAGCAATTACTGCTAGTGAATAGCCAAGTTTCATAGAAGTAACTTGGCGAAATTTTACTCTATTACTCAACTCAATTGTTGACTTTAGCTGCAACAAATTATAATCCAAATGTAATTTATTAACGCTGTGTTAATATTATGTTGTTGAAAATATTACATGTAACTAGAAACATACTTGCTTCGTAAATATGAACAAATTTCATATATGCCAAAAATTTAGTGTCGTAAGCAAACATTGAAGAAGTTATGTACATACAATTGGTGATGAATTCACTGCAGGTTTAATGTGAGTATATAATTATTATAGTATCTATATATTTTTGCCTTTGAAGGCACATGGTTAAATTTTTACAATGAAAAATGTACTGAATTTATATTTTAAACTTGTATATTCCAACTCTTCAAGTTCTGTTATGTTCCTTTTTCTCTATTTTCTTCACTAACGCCATCCATCCATTTCTGCCTTCTGTTCTCTTTCCGCCTGAGTTATTCGCACTCTTCCCAAATCTGATGTTGCATATCCTATCGATGTTATTTTTTAGCCTAATTCGTCTTTTTCTAATTCCTTCTCTCTCCATGTGTGCTCTGATGCTAGTTCTCTTTGCATTTATTCTGTACACATTCCCCAATTACCCTACTTTTTGGATCTGACTATTTATATTGGTGATATTAGACTCGTGATATACTCCTTTTAGCTCAGAATTCGTTATTTTTCGTTGTTAATTTTGACGTTTCCTAGTATTTTACTTAGGATTCACACCCATTTCCCCCTTTCATTATCCATATTTGTTATCAGTTCTCCTAGATAATTATATTTCTCATTTTCTGCCCATTCATTTCCATATATTTGTTACTTTCGTCTTTTACTCTAATTTGATTCCTTTTCCAGTCTTCTGTATACTTTTTCCAATTCATCTCGAGAACTGACTATCGTCTATTCATACAATATCATCTGTATACACTGAAATTTGATTCCTCCTGTGGTAGATTAGATTATGTCTTTGTAACTAAGCTGGAATTTCTGGACTGTTGATAACATTCATATTGACATTCATTCTCCGAAGACGATAACTTGGTTATCGAAACACGTGCCAGTGTTATTATGAATGTTGGTGTAGTGGTTATGTAAACAGTGTGTTTATGTCTTTGCACTTTCCTTTTAATCACTCCCATTGTATGGTTTCAAAGTGAAGGAAACTTTAGCTTTTTTCTCCATTGGTAACTTTTTAATTACCCTTCTTTCGACAATACTTTGTCAAGAGTCAGTGTCACGATTCTCATTAGTGTATTTTTTGGACACCTGTAACTTCAAATGCCGCATAAAAACTGGGTCCTCTCTAGTGCTGTTCTAGATTTGGTCTTGGTTATTGCTCTGTAATTTGTTTAAAGTGAAAATCTGGTCCACAGTGCTCCGTTCTTTCCTAAAATATCCTTCATATTCATTGTCTTCTTGGTTATCCCTTTAGCTCTCCTATTCTAGACATCCTTGTATGATTTCAATCAGTGATGATTTTGTTTGCTATTATTTCTCCTCAACCTCCTCTATTTATGGCTTCTCAGTCATCTTACAAATTACTGTGTTTTCTATACATACCTATACCTCAAAAACTCGAAAGTTGGAATAAATGACTACTGTGCCACAATTCGTGAACAAAGGAATATTCAAAATATTTGAAGAAAACCGTAACAAGCCGAATGGCATGTTACAGTCGTCGTGGAAAATGATTCGCCTTCTGCGATTGATCTCCCTCATAGCAAAAAAATACCATTCCACGTTGCTCTAATGGAACGATAGCAACATGTTCAGTTATCCCGAAAAACAAACGGCCATTTGGTTCCAAGTGCTTCGTGAACGAACAAATTTTATTGGATTCTGCTCGACTTGAAAAACCTAAAACAGTTGGTTGTTGCTTAGTTTCGGGTTTATTTGTAAAGCTCCATTATTCGTCTCCTGTCACGATCCTATAGATATCTTTTGAAGTACCATACTTGAAGTTTTTGAGTATTTTCTTTCATTAATCGACTCGAGCTTTTTTCGAGCTATTATATATCCAATGCGAACAAATATTTCTGACAGTCCAATGTTCATGCAATATTGAATGTATGCGAGTGGAGCTTATGCACAAGTAAGCCTTAATCTCACAGTATGTCCCATGATGATCTTGCAATATTAGTTTCCGCACAGCATCGATGCGACCACAATTGAATTGGGTAACTCAGCGAAAGTCAAAGCCAGTTGAGGGACCTACGTTCGCGATTCAATTCCATTTTTTGTCAAAATGAAGGTTTCAAGTATCTGTAAACAACTCAAATAGCACTCGCATGACAAAATCGTTCTGATAAAGTTCACCGTGAAAAATGTTAAATTTTATTATGGGAATGTCCGATTTGACATATTCAGATAATTATTACCATGTCACAAAACTCAAGTAGCAACCCTCGTAGATTACTGTACTGTTTTTTTTCATCTAATACCAAAATTCGACTCCATGATCTTTTGACTTTTGCTAAAACGATGTGATAAAAAATGAAGTTATCCTCCATTACTGTTCACTGAAGTGAAAATGATTGCATTGAGGTAATTTTCTGTATATGTGAATGAGATTCACCGCTTACATATGCCAACGCAATAATAAGGTTATCTTCTGTTCGCTTTCTATGTATCCTGTAGCCTCCTAGAGAAGTCATATTGGTAAACTCCTAATGCTCCGTCGAATAACTTAGTAACAAAACTAAACAGTGGCAAACTGTTATTTGCAAAGATTATTTGATTGCGAAACATTTCCAAATAAAGCGGTCTAATCGTTTGACATGTAAACAAGTCGAGCTCATTCGTATATAATTGGCGACTTTGGGAAATAAATAGAATTGTATTGTAGATAGTTTTTGTTTCATACAACGTAGGAAAAAGTATTCATTTCATACAGAGTGCAACAAAGCTTGACATTAAATTTGGCTTTCCCACGTTGCCAGTTATACTGTTTTCATTATACTAGCAGCCAATTTGATTTCCAAGACAAATCACTCATTTTACTGGAAACTCCTCAATAACAATACAACCATTAGTAGCATCATTTATCACAATTTAAGAGATCTATAATTGATAAGACTGGATTCTAGAAACTCTCAATCAACTCAATAAACGTTGTAATGTAATCTACGTAATCTGTAGATAAGCCACTACATTAATAGAATAAATTATACACAATCAAGTGCTTGAAATTTGTTTAGTTGTCAAATTTTTAACATCTTAATTCAATGAATTTATTGAATCCCATATTTCTTTAAACAAAATTAATTGAAACACTTTGTTGTATTCATCCTACAAAACATTTCTGAAAAATGTTTAACATCTACAAATAACACCAAAAGTTTTATCTAGACTTTATGTAAATATAAGTACCTATATTGAAGCGAAATCCCCAATAATATAATAATATACAGAAGAAGACACCAAAAGTATTTAACATCATTGACATCTTTTTGTTTTTTGATTAGTATTAAATCGGAATTATATAAATTTATTGAATTGTTGGTCATGCAAGTTACATAGTAATACTTTTATTATACTTATATATTCAATACGTTATTAATAGTATTTATTTAGGATGTAATCGCATTTATTAAGAACGTATTTTTTATTTGTAACAATGTTCTAAATAAGATTATTGTTATTGTCAAAGACGTTGATAGTGCAAGTTAAGTAGTTTTTAACTATAAAGATGTATTGTAAGAAGTCGAAGTAGAAGACAAAGTAAAGATATAGAACTCGCAGTTTGTGATCTTTCACTTTTAAATGAATTTGTGTTTCCAAAAATAAACTAAACTAGTAGAACTGTAGTGAGAAAAAGTGGAAAGAAATCAAGAACATTCCTAGGGACAGTATTTGATGCTAATTCTCCAGATTGTTCGACGAATTCTACCTAAAAGGCCAACACTTAATGTTCATCCTTGCCAGCAGTGATGAATGAAACTAATCTTCATATTTTACATATGAATATATAGTCAGATTCCTTTGCTTCCAATCCTAGTGACTTCTCGGCAGATATATAAACAGTTTTGGTTTCAAAATTAAGAAGAAAATAATTCAAATAATTTTAATCATTTAAATTATAATGAAAATACAAAGGCTCCTCCAAAATTCGTATTTTACAAAATTTTGATGGAAATCCAAGGGAATTGTATGATTTTATAACAGTTGCAGCGATATTATTGAATTTTCATTTTGATAGGTTGCCCGGTTCCGAGAATTTTTTGCTTCTATTGCTGCAAGGTGTAGCAAAAATTACAGGTAGAGCCGTATAAATAATTAAATAATTTCAATTTAAGAATATAATAATTGGAAAGATTTTAAAACGATTTTAATTGAAAATTTCGGTGATCAGAGAAATGAAAATTCTCTCATACGAGATTTAGTTATTTAAAGTCAAAATTATAATCAACAACCTACACAGTATTATCAAAAATCTTTTTCATTATAAAAATAAAAAACAAAACAGTTCTTCCAACAACAAGCGTTGACTACATTTCTGGCAGTCCTCAGAGAACCGTTAGGCTAAAAAATTAGAGCTATGAAACCCACTTTCCCATCTACTGCAATGCAGTGTATTCAAGAAGAAAATTACATCCGTTAATTTAAAAAATATATAACAAATATAAATATATAAATATAATAATTCATTCAATTCTTTAGCATCTACTTGATATCCTGAGGAATATAATATATATATATATATATATATATATATATATATATATATATATATTTACTTTTGGATTAGGGTATTGTTTGTAAGCTACTGCTTCAAGGTTTGTAAGGATCGTGATTTCTACAGCTTGGAGAGATTTTTCCACAAATATTGCTACTCCTCTGCTAGCTATTTCAGTATATATTCTGTTCTTGCAGAAGCTGTTAAATTGCCTGAGCGGTTCGTTGTTATTGTATTTGAAATTGGTTCCTTGAAGACAAATAACTTCACATTTGTGTTTGGATAGGATGGTTTGCAACATTGGTAAGTTGTTTTAAAAGCCATTGCTATTCCATTGTGGATTAGATGTGAGATGAGAATGCATAGAGAAAAGTAAAAAAAATATTGAAGTAAATTATTGGTTCAGTTAATTAATATTTGTTCGGGATTCACTATTTCTGAGAGGTCTGTTTCTGGTATGCTCATTTGTAGGTGAGAAAACAGTTTCTTCTTGAGTTTAGTGCATCTGCTTTTGATAGATCTGTGCTCAAAGAAAGGATGAATTTTTGTTAGCATGTCTATTAATGCAGCAAAACCATTTATGTAGTTCTTTATAATACTTGGATCACATGAACCAAAAAGGTCAGATATCTGGATGTGGTCCAATATGAAAGGAGGTTTCTGTAGAGATGTCTGGTTTATTTTTAGACTTTTTACTTGGCCTATTTGGTTTCGGAAATGAAGGTTTCTTAGGGTTCTCTGATTCGTTTCCTTCTGGTTAAGGAGGAGGCGTAATTATTTGCTCGTAGTTGCGTTTAATGCTGTTTTGCGGAATTTCTTCTATGTTTATGGGAGATACATTCTAGGAGTGAGGTGTTATAGGGGTTTCTGATGGGATCTCGGTGTGTACTTGGGGAGTATTGGCTTCGGTATTTGGGGGCTGACGGGAAGGTTGGGTGCGGTTTTGTGGTAGTACAGTTATTTGGGGTTCGTCATAAGGTTGTAATTGAGAGTTTTTACAGTTTTCTGTAGTATGACATGGTTTTTTGCATGTAAAACATAGTAGATGGTCTTGGGATTGATAAATCGGGTATTTGGATTGTGGATGGAGAAATGAAGATTTGTCTTCTGAAGCTGTAGATGTGGTTATATTCCGGAATTAAGGGGCTAATTTTGAGGATCGACATTGGTGAGAGTGTATTGAGGCCTATTTTGTTAAGTTCGTCAATTAGAGCTGATTGTGGTATGGTGGGGCAAACATTTGAAGGAGATGTTATAAGCTTTCGGGCCTGGATCGGAGTGTTGTTGATAATTATCAGCCCTTCATGATAGGTCATGAAGCATTCTACAATGTCCTCATTTGCGAGGTACATGTTTATTCAATTGTCAAAAAAAGAACAACCTCACCCATGAAATAAACTCCATCGGGTGTATTATTTGAAGAATCACTCGAAGAAATCGCCGCTTTTGGGCTTGTAATCTATTTTCCAGAAATATAATTAGTTCGAAATAATTTGGAATATCTTCCATTCCATGAATCTTGAATACGCGTTAGGTAAATTTTCCGCGATTTAGCTGGCAATAATTTTTGTGACAAATAAAGTTCGGAGTCAGACATTTCTTATTTCTAAGTATTGAAAATAACTTCTAACAACCGCTATAAGTACAACCTTCTGATTTCAAATTTCACATCGATAATTTTCAGAATTGAATATTGTGAAACAATTGTGTATTATACACGAGAAAAATTCTAGATTCTAGCTTTTAGTTTTTTTGTCTTCTCCACTGGGCGTCGGAAGTCAATCAAACCTCAAACTGAAATCTAGTACTTTTTTCCCTTGTATAAAAATATCAATTTATTATAGTTAATCGATCTGAAAAAAGTATTATTGTTTGACGAAAAGAACAAACGCGTTCATAATTAATCATTCTGGAAAGTGAAAAATGATTTCCGATATATTAACATGACAGATGTAAAAATCAATTCAATTGTTCTAAGAGCGTGTGGTGTTCAATAATGATCGTTATAATTTCTTATTAGTGTCATTCCGAAAGGCAGAGTTGGTTTAAAACAACTTTAATAAATCACCAAACTGACATTAACTTTCTCGTCATTGTACTTAACAATGTTTTCTACTTTTTAGTTTGATTTATGTTGATTAATTAGAAACGCGTGTTTCTCAATTATAATGCATTCCATCAAAAATATCAGGACTGTTGGCTTTTCATGAAGAGTATTTTTGTTAGAAAATAAGAGAAGTCCTTAAAAGTTCTTGGAGTTCGAAGTTTAGCTTATTCAATTCCCCAGTTATACCGCCTTTATTTCATTTTATTTTATTTCATTTCATTATAATAATAAGATCCAAGATGTTTCTAGTTAATGCTTTCTGTTTTTTGAATCTAGTTGCGTTATTCTGTTATTTGACCATGTTCAAAAAATTACATCATCGTATCTTCAACTGCAAATATGGGTACAAATATTGTGTGTAATCCATTTGAAATCCTTGTAGCCCCATGTATACTATTTAATTCACATTGTCGAAATCAATAAGCATTTGTTAAGTCTTTTGAGAGGAACTACCTCCACCAGATGATCGAACTGTTCTATTATATGACAGAATTTCTTTTCAAATGGGTCTTGAACGAAGAAATAGGAAAGGAAATAATATTTTCTGATTTCAATGTAAGAATGCGTGGTTTGGATTCAAAACTATCAATTCCAATTTCTAGTATTGGAATTGATTTCTCTCCATCAAAAATAAGGCCTTACCCGAAAGCTCCACCACGAAAATTGATTAACCGCCCTCAACGTAAAAGAAAATGCTGTGTTCTCACAAACACGCCAGAGAAGAACGAGTTACAAAAAGAACCCGGAGAAAAGTTAAATAAGACAAAGAAAACACAAAAGACTAAGAAGATTAAAGGAAAAGGCAAAAAATCGATGACAAAAGATCGAGAGAAACAGATAAGATAAAAATAGCTAAAAGACAAGGAATAGAAAAAGTAAAAAAGGAAGTTTTAAATTCTGATTCGGAATCTGAGGCCGAGGAATGGTTTTGTTTAGCTTGTGGGGAAAATTCAAACGAAAAGTGGATATACAATGCATTATATGTAAGATGTGAAATGTGCAACAGGAGATATGATCTCATTTGTTTGTCTCAATTGTGATTCTGATGAAGACTGATTGCATATTTCACCTACGACAATCAAAACACTGATTATTTAAGAAATTAATATTTTGTTACTGGCTGTGAGCTTAATATAGTTTAAGAAAGGCCATGTTTTTGACAATATTTGATTATTTTCCTATTAGATTAAGAATTAACTTTGTTATAACGTTTATAATGCTAAATAAATAAAAAGTCTGATTATTGAATCAGTTAAGATTATAAATGGCTGTAAGCCTAAAATTCCTTAATAGTTTAAATAAATAAAGAACATGTTATATATTTGTTTATTTTTGAATATTTTTTTTTTCAAAGGCGTTTCTACCAAAAACCGTTACAGGTTTGATAAAAAATTTATTTGGGATCGATAGTTGAATAGTTTCTAATTGGAATAGTACTGCTAGATTTCATAAATACGAAACATAGCCAAGAAGCGACAAATTGTTACAACTAGCCCCCCGCTCCCTTACCTACTAGCAGTGTAACAGCAATTCTAAACTCTAAACTGATCAATTATTTATTTTCATTAACAAACTCCATTCTTAACTTATTTATATAATAGGTGACTATTTTTTCTACTATTGTGATTTCAATATCTAGTTTTATGACAAACTAATGCACCTGGATCGTAAATTATTTGGTCCTGTATGTGTACAGAGAGTTTCAGAAAAACTGAAAAATATTTGGGGTCTGCTTAGTAAAAAATTTCCGTAACGTCATCCGAATTGAAGATAAAGGGAGTTGAAGCAAAAATAAATATATACATTTTTTATGATTTTGCCGTAACTACTGGCAAAATTGTATTGAAATTTCAAACGAATATGTTTTGGTAGCTGATGTATCCAATGAATTTGTTTATATGTCTGTCTCTCATAGAGGGCGTTAGTTACAAGTAGTATTGAACATAACTTTTTCAATATTAGATTTATTGAGCAAAATTTCAAGTGAAATTTTTCATGATTTAATTTTACACCAAATAGGTACTCTTGATAAAACTCGATACTGTGTATCGATTTCGGAATATTTAGATTTGAAAATTATGAAGAAATTCGGACTGAGGTCTATAATATTTCACTCAAATCCCTTCTAATCAGTATCGATTCTTGTTTTTTAAGGTTAAATAACTATGAGCACTAAGCCACTTTTACGGGACAAGGTATGTTTAACTCCCATAATATACACAATTGGTGTTTTATTTAGAGCCATTGAACGACGTTGTAGAGAAACAGGGGAATTTGAGACCCAAAAAAATAAATTCTGGTAGACCAAGAACAACGAGAACCATTAATGGAGAAATATAATTAAATTTAGTTGCTCAAAATCCAAGAGTTAGAGTAAGAAATGTGACAAGACAAACAAATACGTCTCCTCCAAGAAGAAGTTCTTGCCAGACGATATACCAGTTAGAAAGGATTTTTATCAAACATCACAAGAAAGGACAGCCCAGCCCTCAATCAATTTTTTTAAAATCATTATTTTTTCTGACGAGTCCATTTTACGCGACAAGGTTCGTTTAACCATAATGCACAGTACTGCAGTAATGAAAATCCACATGTCAAAAGGGTATCACATTACCAACACTCATTTAGAGTTAATGTTTGGGCAGCAACTTTAAGTAACAAATTAATAGGTTCTCACATTTTACCTGAAAATTTAAATGGTGATACGTATCTGGATTTTTAGAGCAATCACTTATTCGAGATACTAGAAGATTTAACGCTAAACGCTTAATGAAGAAAAAAACTTATATTTCTAGATATTTATTTGAGTTAAACTGGAAAATCAAATATATATTTTGATTTTGATACGTTAAAGATATATGATAGGGTAGGCCACAATTACAATAATAGAGGTCAATATTTCAAACAATATATTTATAGTAATAACCTTTTTATTTTAAGTCAAAAAATAAAAAACAAAAACAGAACAAAGTGGCATACTTTATATTATTTCAGTATTTGTACCCAAGAATTTATACACAGTAGCTAACGGGCGGACTTGTTAACTAAAAGCGGCTTTCAAGAAAAGTTTTTCTGTTGGGACCTAAATAGCCGAAACGCTAAATCTTGTGCTTAACTCTCGCTGAGGTACACGTCGTATATTGACTCAACTTTTCCCAAAGTTTTTTCTTTTAACATAACTCCCCGTGGTGCCAAATCGAAAGTCTCAGCTTTATGACTGAGATCAAGTATTAGAGTTAAGCAATAAAGCCAATTTGTTTTCTTATATCACTCAATAACTTTGTCCCTTACACATTTTCGACTTGGTTTCGATAAACATTTCCATCCATCCGTTTAACGCTATATTCTGTTTTGTCTATGAATCAATTCATCGAAACTATCACAGAAGGAAGGTATATTTACTCCCTCCCCTTCTCGACTAATTTACTTGTTAGTATTTCAAAGCTTACTTTAATACTTAACACTTGTCAATTTTTCAGATTATTAACCTCAACCCTGCTTGAATAAATCGTTATTTCATTAGTTCAGATAAAATTTAATTTCAAAGTAACCTCAAACATTATATGTGAGAAGTTCCACTTTTAAGGGCAATCTTAAACAGTACTAAAATTCGCAAAATTTATTTTTTAGAATTTCCTTTTTTCTAAACCTGTATATACGAGTAACTGAATATAATTCAGTTAATGGGTTGTCCAATCAGGAATTTAATAGTGTCTCTGCTGCCTTCTCCTTCGTTCCCACTAGCTACTACATTTGGTTTCTTTTTCCAATAGTATTATTAGCGTTTCAATCATATATAGAACTAGGCAATAGATGTGCAAGTCATCAGGATTTAAATCTGTAGTAGAAGTACCTCGACAAGTTCACTCATAAACTTTTAATTTGTTTTATTTTTATTATTAAAAAATTGAAATGATAGACGACCAGATCCGTTATGAAATACATACAGTGTCATAAGGTATAGATTGGTTATCAATTTATTATTAAAATAGAAATAAACAGCTTTAAGTATAATTATTCACGAAATTGATGGATGAAAGTGTGAACGTTTACAAATTAACAAAGCTAGACTAAAAATATCATACTACTGCTTTACAAAAAAGGACTACACCCTCAGGGAGGATATGGATACCAACAAGGTAACTTCCAAGAGGAACATCCATCAGTATAGGAGATGCGACAAGTCACTAAGAGGAGGACAAAAAAGAAACAGGGAAGATGACCAAGAGGAGACAAAGGACAAAGCTATTAACAAACGACTCAGTAGGAATTACAGAGAAACAATCCTTGAGAACCAGCAAAAAATGAACGAACTAAAACAATTGATTATTCTTTCCGTAACCAGTACCACACCGTAATCCAAAGGATTACCAAAAATGAAGAACAACAGCCCTAGAATCATTCAATAACATGGGAAATGATAAACATAACAAAACAAGATCAGAATGATCAGAGCCGAATCATATATACTAACATGCAAGAAATAAAAACGATTTTAATAGAAAAAGATCACCACAGCAACGCGAAGGCAGTAGTGCAAGATAACAAGAAAGAAACAATTATGACCATAAACCAAACCAACCAAAGTATACTAGCAACTGTTGAGGACCCCAACGAAATCAGAACTACCCTCTGCTTGGACATCGACGGAAGGCAGAACTTATGATCCAATGATCAATCTGAAAACAGGAAAAAAAAGCAGAGCGATGGACACCTTAAAAACAATCATAAGACTCGAATATTTAGATAAAATAATACTAAGAAAGACTAGAGGAATTAAATTAAAGGAAATTGAATGACAAATAACCATCGCATGCGGAAATCTACAATCCAGGAACGCCAAAGACTAGGGATTTAGTAATTATCCTAACAGGACTACAAAAGGGACAACCACTAGAAAAAATGAACCAAGAACTTGCACTACAAAATGAGTCAATTGCAGACAAATATAAAGAGAGCCTGCACAAACTTGAGATCCTAAAAAGGAAACAATGCCAAAACCCATGGAAATAAACATTATAATTTAAGGACCAAATAAACTGCTTAAAGATATAATCAAACAGGGATAAATATATTATGATTTAACAAAAATCCACGCAGAAGAATACTTAAGGGTCACCATGTGCTTCCGCTTTTGTGGATATGGATATGTAACTAAATACTGTACAAAAAAAATCTATCTGCTGTGAATGTAGTAAAATTGTCAAAAGTAAAAGATGCGAAAACAACCAATATAATTGCGCAAACTGTGAAATCATGAAACAGACCACTAACCAACGATGATGACCAACACACAAAAAGACGAAATTAAAATGACACTAAAAACGATAAAAAATAAAAAAAGTCACAGCAACTGAAAGTATAAACAAATAGATAATAGAAAATATACACAAAATAAAACAAAAACTTTTGACAAAACTCTACAACGAACTTTCCAGAAATAAAATCAAAAATTACCACACAGTTAATCGAAACTTTGACACCAAACGAATTAAAAAACCTATGCTTCCTACACCTTCTGCTGCCCTCAAAGCTCAAGTTTAGGGCCAATATTATGACTATTAATCATAGAGAGCTGGCTTAAAACAATGGATATGACACAAGTGACACCCGTTTTCCTCTTATACCATGTCCAGATAACAAAAGAAGGGTGAAAATTGTACATGTTTAAAATGTAACAAACTGAAATATCAACATAGTTAAATTAAAAACTGTAGAAAGCAATATAACTATAGTTTATTTCGAAAATGTTTAGCATTATGTGTCTTAAAGTGCTCGGTATTGTTGCAAATATTTTTATAAATATCGATTCATGTCAATGCTTGTCTCAAATTTTCTAGTCACTCCAATCAACAAAAATCGGGTAGGTATTTAAAATATATATACAGCTAGAAAATATTAAAAATTCAAAATCAATATAAATAATCCTTAACCTCCTCAATGATTGAGAATTGAAATTTCCAATCGGAAGATCGTAAATGTTTTTAGTTGAGATTTACATTATATTTATGGTCTTGTGACTGTATCACAGTTGTTAATTTTGTAACTCAACTCTATTAATTTAATCCGGACAACTGAAGGAATTTGTAGCGGAACTGATAAAACCTTTAAACTTCAAGATGCTCGTGATAACTTCTTATCGGAAGAAAACGACTCATTTATAAAAGTACGTAGCTCTTTATTTATTTTGTTACGAACTTGATGATCCGGTTGTATTCCAATGTTATGGAAGATAGAGTTTGGCGGCTGCGCCGGCTATTTTTTGTCACTTGTTTACCATATTTATTTGTCACCGTTTTTATGGAGACAACTACCTGACCCGATAAACGTTGTTCTCCCATATACATTATTTCTAAGAAATATTTTATAGGAAATATTTATGAAATATTTTGGAAATATTTGGACCATATTTAGGAAATATATTCCAAAATAACTAACACTGTAAGTTTGTGTGGATGAATAACACATCCTGACTGACTCATTCTTTAATTTAAGTATACAATAATGCGGACAATCCTTGTCCGGAGTACGGATGACTACATTGGAATGAGCATAATATTCAACATCAGACTCATACTTGAATATTAGTTGAAGGAATTAATCTAATGCAAATGCTCGAAGTTGCTTCTCGCCTTTCCAATTGTCTTTGTCGATTTCGTTCATTCAGTGCCTCTTGCGATTGTGATTCACATAACTGTTTTGTTTTGATGGATTTGTTCACCTGATCTTCGTGCTCTTATATCTTGCATGACTCTAGATTTGATTGTTCGACGACTCAAATTGGCTACTTCGCGTCCTGCTGGCATTGTTAATTGTACACAGAATATGGTTTTAGGAGACTGAAAGTAAACTGTTCACCTCTGAAGATAATGACCTGTATATATTTTGCTACAAAAGCTGTAATGCATTTTCATATGAACTATAAAACGCAGAATCGACAAAATGCTTGTATTTCCGGGAAAAAACTGAAAAATAAAAAAAAATATTGCATACGGTTTAACCTTTCATTCGCTATATTTGTGTGTTCAATTAAAAATATCAAAGTAACTACAGATCTACAACTAGTTTACGTTCAGAGCACAAACTGAACATCTGGCATTTACAAAGTCCTTATTCGCAAACATGATTTCGGATTGGCAACAAACGGAAATACTAATCAATCAACTACATCAAATCAGTTAATCAAATCTACCAGTGATATTTTGTTTTCGAAAAAATGAATGGGCAAAATGCTTTACTTCAAATATTGAAATTTCACTTTTAAATAACTGTTCAATGGTTAATGTAGGATTTAGCTTTTTCTTACAATTCATAATTATCTTTTCTTTTCACTTCAATTTATCTATATTATAACAATTGTATTTTATGTAAAAATTAAGATTCTGTGCTCTATTCGGAATGTGTTTTTCATAAATAAGATAAAAAACTTGTAATTACTTTTCTTTGCATTTTTTTATATAATTGCCTTGACAAATTTTGAGCTTTCTCGTTATTGAATGTTCTGTATATTTTTACCTGATAAAAACATTCTTTTCAAACATTTTCTTTGCCTCGTAATATAATCGTGTATTTAAATTAGACGCTTGTCCAAAATATTCTCTATAAAAATATGATAATTTCTAACTTTATTATCAAATTGTATTTCAATTTGATTGAATATTTTATTTATAAACAACTGTTTTTAGTTTAGTTAGCTTTAATCTGATCGCAAGCTTTGCAAATAGTCATTATATCAGACGATAATGTAATATACGAACCGCGATTATCATCATTATCATGATCTGCTTCTACTTACATATTGAAACTGAAACTAATACGCATAATCTATTCACGATCATGGGCACTAAACGGAATGTATAAGTGTGACAGATACATATATGTCTGCACCACAATGTCCCTTTTCCTACTAGCAAGATAGGAGGAATACATATTTGGTTAAGGGTATACTAAATAATATTGTCTAACTCTCCGTGGATTATTATATTTATAAGTTGTGATCTTTATATTTAGTCGGGAGCTGGCTACATAAAACGGCATCGATAAGGTACATGACGTTTGAGCTTGGAAACGGGGGGCCTGTAATTAGTACATCACCAAACGGCATTTCTGGCACTCTATACAGGTCGATATGAGAATACTCGCCGGTTTTCCTGGGCGAATATATGGACTGGAAAACCTCATATGGTACACGAGTGAAAACACTTGCATCGAGGGGTCCGAACCTTAAATGAGAACGCTGTAACAACACCAGAAGTTTTAGAGGTCGGAAAAGCCTTGCCAAAATTGACTGAAAGTGTCGGAAAATTCATCCTAAAAAACTACAACTTCGCCGCCGCGAAAATGGGCTTCTAGCTTTTTTTTATAAATTCATTTACAGCGATAATTATTAACAGATTTTCATGAACTTTTTAAATATCGGCGAACAGTTGCATCTTTGCGAAAAGTCCTCCAGTAATGTTTATCGGCTCATGGTGCCCCAAGAAACTTTGGAGAACGTTGGGGTAAGATGATGCTCGCTTCTCAGAAATCCGTTGACGTGTTCGCTCATTTAACGCGCCCATTCCATTTATAATTCCTTACGACATTTTTTGCACGCAATATAATAATAAAAGGATTCGATTTGAGCTGTATAAACAATATATAATTAAATAAAATTTCCTAGATAGCAAATTGTTGTGATTAGAACGAAAATAATCCATTATTGATTCGCAAAGAAACTAAGGCTATGAGCGAAAACTTTTAATTGCCGTAGCCTTTCACATATAGAATGACCCTCGCTGTACGACCCACCCTAAAAATTTTTACCCGAGCAAGTCAAAATTTTTGACATGGGCCTTACCACCTGACCACTTCGCTGCTGCCAGTCAGTTTGACGCTTGTACCACGTGAGGTTTTTCGGATGAATTTTCCGTTACTTTCGGTCGTTTCTGGCGAGGGTTTCCCGAAAAACTTCTGGCACTATTACACTGCTATTAGTTGAGAGTCCCACCTCACTTTCCACAAGGTTTCACTCGGGTTTTTCCCACGCATTTTCCGGCACTTTTGGTCACTTCTGGCTAGGCTTTTCCGACCTTCAAAACTTCTGGCGTTATTACAGCGTTCTTATTTGAGGTTTGGACCCCACGATCCAACAGTTTTCACCATATGAGGTTTTCTATCCCATTTTTTTGCTCGAGAAAACCGGCTTGCATTTTCATATCCGTATCTGTACAGAGTGCCAGAAATGCCGTTTAGTGATGTACTAATTACAGGCCCCCCGTTTCCAAGCTCAAACGTCGTGTACCTTATCGATGCTGTTTTATGTAGCCAGCTCTGGGACTATTTATAATATTCAGGGAATGATAATGTGAAAATAATTTCAGAGTTCAATGCATATCATAAAAACATCTAAATCTGACTTCGAGTTTGCAGTTAATTTCAATTGAAAATCTCTTAAGGTCATCTATTTTATATTATATGAAAAAAAAATTTCGAATTCTCATTCAGTTATTTTAATTTTGTGGCGCCTTTTATGTCCTGGGCACCCTACTTTAACGCTGCTATTGCCTCCAAAAATTATTCTCTCGTACTCAATTGAACCCATAAATCCTCCTACTCATCAAAGAGGCTACAAATTAACTTCAGTATTCACTGATGATTTTTCGAGACTTTGCATGGCTCACCCAATGACAAATTGAAGTAATAATGGTTATTGTTCTGAACTATTGTACGCGAAATCTATTAGGTCGTGTTCGTTATTTACGATCTAATCAAGGAACTGAACTTACTAGAGGCTTTACGTCTTGAATAAATTAGAAGTAGGTAACTTTGTATCGACAGTTCTGAGCAGTGCTGACAAGAACCATGGAAAATCTCACAAGAAACAATTGAATCTCGCTGGAAATTTCAAGATAAATGTACAAAGATTGCAGAATACGTTTTAATTATAAATTAGTTATGAATGGGTTAAAGATAAAAACATTAAAAAGTTTTGTACTCTCTACATTGTATAAAGTAAAGCAAGTCCCTAATATTTCAAATTTTGTTATTCACTTGCAATAAAACCCTCCGAACGAAGTAAACGTATCGCTGCGTCACTCGTCGCTCGTCAATTTTGCGCCATCAAAATATGGCATTACTTAGTGATTTAAATTATAGCATATGAAAAATTTTACAATGATGGCTGCAGAAGATTTCAAGAATATGATATGTTAAATAGGTCCTAGAATAGCCAAAAAGATACGGTATTTCGAAATACAATTCCTGTACCAGATTGCATGACTGTTACACTGCGCTTTTTAGCGGCTGGGGACTCGTACAGTAATCTACAGTATTTATTCAAAGATTTATTTTTAATATCATTTGAAAAAATGTTCTTCAATGTCATTCACATACAATATCTTCCATATGTATGGAATAAATAAATAAATAAATAAACGTGGAACAGGTAGATTTTTATTCTTAAATATTATCCCCCTACAACACTCCCTCTGATTTATAAGGACCCCTTGAAGATTTTGAATAAGAAAGAGGGTCGTGTGGCACCTTGGAAAGGAATTTCAGTTCTTTGTTCAGCAATATGGAGTTTTTTACGTAGAATGAAGATAATAATATCGCATAATATTTAGAATGTATTTTTTAATGCACCACCATTCACTTCTTGACAATAACAGAGGCGTAAAACATTTTGTACGACCTCAAGGGATATTTTATCAATTTCTTCTGTTATCCTTACATATAAATCAGCAATATTGTCTGGTCAAGCCATCAAAGATTTTTCCTGATATCTAGCAGATCAGAAACGAAAATACCTGATTATTTCTAAAGAATATTTTAATAGACTAGACAATATTGCTGATTTCAAAGTTAGAATAACGGAAGAAATTATAGTTCTTCCAATATCAATTGCAGATTATAAAAAATTATTATAAAAATCCTTTCCGACAATTTTGTTTGATTTACCATAGGGATAGATACCTACCTCATTTTATAAATTTATAATGATTATTGAATCATTATAAATTGGACGGCATTATACGCCGTTATTTAGACAGATGCACATAATTGTATTCCTACTTGGAACTTGGAAAAAAATAATTATTATACCTTGCTACAACTGAATATTAAATTTTAAAATGTAAATAGACGAGTGGAATGTTCCTGCCTGTAAGGGAGTTTGTTTAAACAGGGTGAACTGAGACGTGAACATTATCTTTCATTTTTTAATTTGATATAAGTGCCGTGCGTATTTATGAAATATTGATTGTTCCTCGCAAAACTATCTTCTACAATTGATATTGGAAGAACTATAACAAAATAACCCCTGAGGTCACACCAAATGTTGTACGAGAATTCCATAATCGCCTTGCTAATTGTCAAGATATGAATAGTGGTCATTTTGAGCATTTAATTTAATCGTGATGTACATTGAAAAATACATTAAAATATTATGCGACATTATTATCTTCATTCTACGTAAAGTTTTGTGAGAGAGATATAATCAAAATTTTACATTTCAAAAATTAATTTACTCAATTGTGATTGCACCAAATTCAAATAAACTTCATATTGCGGAATCCGTTTCCAACAAAGTGCCACGCGACCCCTTATTTCAACTGAAATTTTCGTGGACTAATAATTCAGAGGTGGTGCAGGAGAAGGATAATACATATTTTCATACCGTAAATTGTCAATTTAAGAATATGAATCTACCTGTTTCAGGTTTTTTTTTCACATAGTACATAATAACGTTAAAATTGAATTTATTGCATACATATAGACCGCATTGTGTGTTTGATTAGGAGTGGAGGGTTGAATTGAAAAGGAATGTAGTGAGTGTGATGTTTGACTTTGCATAAGAATTATATTAGAAGAGGGTTGGTGTGAATGAGATTGTGAGTTTAGGGCTATGCTTCGCAAAAGAATTATATTAGGAGAGGGTTGGTTTGCGTAGGAAAGTTGCGATTGTGGGGAAGGACTATGTGTAGGAACTATGTTAGGAGAGGGTTGGTATGAATAAGATTATGAGTCTGTGGCTTGGCTTTGCATAGGAATTATAATTAGAGAGGATTGATTTGAGTAAGAAGGTTGCGGTTGTGGGAAAGGACTAGGTATAGGGAATATGTCAGAGGGGGGTTGGTGTGAATAAGATTGTGAAAATGTGGAATTTTGATAACAGGCTTTCAAATAATAATTATGCAATCTTATGAGTTGTATTTCTAATTTGACATATTTTGAAACACTAAAAACAAAAACAGGTTTTAATGTTTGAAAAATATGTTAATAGGTTATTCTAGAGTAACAATGCAACCTGTGTGCTACTAAAACACTCATTCTCATGGTCTGAATTATTTGAAATAATTTTGAATCAACATTCTTCCTGCCAACCCAACTAAGCAACAAGTGGTAAGACTGAAATAATGAGCATAATTTGAATACCATCTTAGGTTAGGTTGGCGTTTTAGATATGCACAAAGTGAACCTTTCGATGTTTTTCATTAAAATTGCACATAAATATTATCAGCGTTGTTTTTATTTATCAACTCATGTTATATTTAAAGGGATTTAAAATAACACTAGGTACATCAAGTGAATAAATTGATATCAAGTTAATAGTTTATTAATTAGAACTCAAATTATGAAGATAATAATTAGGAATATGTAACTTGAACGGAATATTTGAGCTGTTTGTTTAAGAGTCGGTTTAAGAGTCTCGGTAGGCGATCGTGTTCGTGGTTACTAGCTTTAATGTTTGACGAAGTCTTACCACCTTTCAAAGTTTTCATTTTTCCCTCATAATTTATTACTAGGTACAAGAGGGAGTGTTTTCTGGTTTCAAGAAGGAAGAATTTACTCGAACTCAAATTAAAAAGAGAAGAGTGGTAATTAGAAATAAAAGTAAGTGAGAATTACCATCCTTCTGAATATTCCTTCTACTGGGAAAAACCGAGGTAATGAAGCAATTATCTAAAGATGTTCTGAAAACGAAGATTTCGCAAAATGAATTAGAAAAGGGGCCTTAGCAGATTAAGTAATATTAAACTGAATAAGTCGGCATCTTATTAAGATTCAAATTTTACAATTAAAACAAATATGATTTACAAAAGTGGACAACTATACGATGTGAAAAAATGTTTAGCAAGAATAGTTTAGACATGAGGGTATTATAAACACGATTCACAGGTAAAATTCTCGAAAATAAAATGAAACGAAAATTAAATACGAAATACTTAAATATTTGTATTTGTAAACATCCTCCCATAATCAATTCTTATAGTCTTCAAATTAATCATACGCTATTAGATAGCGGAATAGGTACTACTGCGACCCCTTTTGCATTGCGAACAAGAGAGGATTGCGCAGTATTCACTAGTACGGTACGTACTACACAATCATCACTTGGATAGCACTTGACAATTTTTCACAAAACCCTTTGAGTTGGTGGTATGTTGTCCTCCCTTAATAATACGGCGGCGCCGATCACAACATCAGGTCCGGTCTTTTCACGACCTTTTAATCAATTATTACTCCATCTTGACCAAAATCGCTGTTCAATTGCAACAGAATAGTACCGCATCGTATTGACGTTCACTTTTTATTTCACTTTTGTCTAAATTAATGAATAACAATGAATGATGATAAAAAAGAAACTTTCAGTCTTTGACATACGAATAACTATTACAACATTACGGAATATTGTTGTGATGAAACAAAACTCTTTTTCAACGAGCTCGGTCTTTTTTTATTTATTTTTACCCCTTTGCTAAATAATCAAACAAAATTTTCACCTTTGAAATATGAACATATTGTGGCTCATTGGCCAAATTACTGTCTAGGGAGTACGAGTGTATCTACTAGCACATACATACGGAAAACCTCACTCGAATTACGTTTGAAGTTATCCAAACATTCAAATTTATATTCAAAAAGTGAGAGAGCTTTTAAACAGCATTTATCAATCGCATCATACGTTACTCTTTTTGAAAACTACTGCATACTGGTTTGTTAAAAATTTATTTTATTATATCACGTTCTTTTATTATTATCGTTAAGTACAAGGGCACAAATTGTTTTAACCGTTTTTGAGTATTTTTAGTGAATGATGGTCTCTATATAGCTACTTTTCAAAAGTAGAGAACCATTTAAAATTATTTCATGGCACTGAGAAATTCCAGGATAATATTTGCGATTCTTCAATTGTTTTGCCTCGTAAAACATAATGTTTAATTAACACTTGGAATACTTTTTCGCCCTATTCACCCAACAACGAAAACATTTTTGTTAAATGATTATCAAAACTTATCTATTTGTCAGTTGTATGTGAAATTTTGATATCGGATTTTATCGGACCTACAATATAATCACCCTAACACAAATATTGATATGAAAAGTCGCTCTTCTGTCAAATTGTCCTCTGGTATAGTAATTATTATTTTTGCTTCAAGAAGTTTAAAAAATCGAGTGCCAATCTAGGATGATTCAGTCAAATATATTCAACATAGTAACAGATAAAAAATTAGGCTGACTTTTTTTGGGAGGGATGCATGAGACTATGAGAAAAGAGATGAATAATATCGGAAAATAAATGGAATGGTTATAAAAGCAGAGCAAACAAAATTTCATTTAACAGCACTTGGAACTTGAGGTTCCAAGTGCTGTTGTGTCTTGGAAATAAGTATAAATTGAATATAATGAAAAGCGTAGCTTTCAGTTTTCCTTAACTTGATGTCCAGGAAGCAAACATAGGTAAAAAATTGGATGCAATTAAATACATATATGTTTAAAAAATGCATATATTTTTCACTTTTTTTATATATGCCAGCCTACAGGCAATTTGCATAAAGAGAAAAAATGCTGCATCAAAATAAATTTGTTAAAAGAAATTCCAAGAGGAATTCGAAAAAGATTTATTGTACATTTTAGCAAATACAGGAGTGAATGTCGAAAAACGCACAAGTTAAAATGAGAAACTATTCGGATGTCATATGCCCTTGGTGAATTAGTACCGTAAATAATCTAAGTACTAAATTCTGTACCCCAGAATAAAATATATATTAAGTAACATTTTTTTAATTATTAAGGAGACGTAAATGAAGATATTGATATAATACAAGTCTTTAAGAAATAAGAATGCAGATATTTACTTAAAGAAACAGGTAGTGAGAATTCCAATATTTTGAACTTAATCCGTATGTATGTTAGAACAGGCATTCAAACCCTTCGAAAGCATTAAAACAATAATTAGAAATACACAATTAAAGTACGGATGAAATATTTATTCACTAAATTAATTCAAACAATAGATATTTGTACTGTACTACGTATACTTATATATGCAACAGTAGTTAACAATATAATAATAAATATCTTCAGTTCAATGAAATGTTCATTGAGTTGTGGATCGGCTGTTTCTATTTACAATCTTACCTCCAAGTTCATTACTATGTATTAACCATGAGTAAGAAAACTCTATAAAATAAAAATTGATAAAAATTTTATTATCGATTTTCACACTAGTCTCAACAGAATGATAAACAACACTGCTCCCACAATTCGAAGTATCCTTGGCAATCGTATTAACCCTTCATAACGACGGTAATAGCTTCTTTCACTTCTTCTAAACTATGATGGTTCGAGATGTGAATTCATCTTGGAAAATAAAAGGGCAATATCGGAACAGGGGACGGCGGTATCTTTTGAATGCCTTTTTAGGAAAGAGGGAAAATGAATATAAAAAAATGATCAATATTACCATCCTCACTTTTGTATGAGGTCCCTACCCTTTACTACCCATTGCTGATATTGTGATTACTTTCTAGATCATATTCGAATATCCGTATTCATTCTTAGTGAAGATGACCTATCTAGCTTCTGTCGTCACTTTGAATGCTTCAGAACAAATTCCTGCCGATATCTTTTCGCATTTGTTTTTGTTCATGATTGAGAAGTTTTAGCATATTGTTTGTGCCAATCTTCCGTTTATTTGAATACTCCTACAACAACAATATTTCTTCATATTTGATTAATCAGATAATGCACAAATTGTTGAGCGGCAGTTAGATGTAATTAGCTTGCATAAAGGGTCGACGTTCACGTTGCTACGAGTTTGAGCCGCCTCGCTTAGTTAAATACGAATATTTTTGATATACACTAACCGTCATATACCAAATTCCATTTGTGAAGGATTTACGAGGGTGTTTCAGTAGATTCCTCTTAAAATTGCATAACGACTTATTGACTGTAATGTGATGCACTCATTCTCGCCATATTACTGATATAGTTGATTGAGGAAACTACGCAACACACAAACTTCATTGTTACACCTCATATTTGAAATACTTTTCTCATAATTTCGTTTTATTGAGCATAATCGAGTAAATATCGTATATTCTTCGGAGCGATTGTATATAGGCTATTCATAGGCTAATATTTAGATAACGTCATTAATATTAGATCCATTTAATTCTCAGTTAACTGATAGCTTTCGTATTATTAGTTTGTAAGTTATAATATTTTGAGTAAAGGAACTTTTGTTAGTTTGAAAATATGGATGAAAAGGAATTTCGTGTATTACTAAAACATTGCTTCTTGGCAAAAAATACTATTGACGCCAAGGCTCGGCTCGACAAATATCATCTAGAATTTGCCTAAGGCAAATTAACCGTTGGAAAGTGGTTCGCGGGGTTTTAACTAGGTGGAATAGGCACCGAGGGCGATGCATGCAATAGACGTCCCAAAGAGGCTGTCACCGACGAAAGCATTAAAAAAGTACAGAATATAATATTGGATAACCGTAAGGTGAAGCTGATTATGATAGCTGAGACCCTAAGGATAGGAGCTCACAATCGACCTAAAACAACAACATAGAACAAAATTATGAGCCATTTCCATTGCGTGGAAACACTGATAAGTTTATGAAATCAGTATTTTGGAATGTGCTTGGTTTTATCTTCATCAAATATCTCAAAAATGGAGAAAACCATAAACTGTAACTGGTACGTAGCATTAATAGAGCATATGAAGAACGAATTCGCGGAAAAGGCCCCATTTGGAAAAGCAGTGATGTTCCAATATAACAATGCATCGTCTCACTAAGTTGCTTCCACATCAACTATATTTTTCAGATCTATCCTCCAGCGACTTTTTCGTGTTCTTGGACTTCCATAAGAAACTCGCAAGATAGAAATTCTGCGTCGATGAAGAAGTTAAAGCTAAAGAAAAATCGTAGTAATAAAATAGTATCGTCAATTTGTATGACTGCTATAATCATTCTATCGCCTTCCAAGGAAATTATATTGAATAATAACATCAAATTCAATTAAGAAAAAGATTTTTTCTATGCTAGCCTACCAACTTTTCATCTCACCTATTATACTTAATGTTGTCCAACGAAAATCCTAATTTTGATTCAACTACGAAAATATATTTCTTTTTTATTACACACAACTTTTGGCTAGCGGACCATTGCAGGGTTTTGGCTGCACTATTACTGTTTGGTTGTGTATTTATGTGTGCTTTTTGTTGTAGTTTACAATACATAAAAAACAGATTTTTTGTAACCCAGCTATTTTAGGTAAAGCTATCTACAAAGTTCATCAGAATTATGTCACTTTTATCTTTGTTTGAGCCCATGTCTGGAAAATATATAATTTATCTTCACCTGTTTCCGGTCCAAATCGTTTTCTCTACATTTCCGTGACAAGTTCTTATAAAGCCATTATTTAAAGCTTTTATGTTTGTTTACCACAAACTTTCATTGTGCTTTTCGTCAGTTTTTTTAGTTTTGCTTCCTTTATAAATTCGTAGAGAAGAGGGTCTTAACGGTGTTTCCTCCACAAAACGTCAATAGTCGAAGCCGCCAGTTATTCAAATATTTTTTTAATTTATGGGTTTACAGTCGCCTCAAACAATTTTTATTCCAGCGCCTTCGGTTTTTAATCTCGAACTTTTGCAATATTGGATGAAATTTTTTGGTTGGAAACAGATTTGATTTGTTATACTATAATTCATCAAGTTTTCTATTATTTTTTGGCTGGAATACAAAAATATCCAAGAATAAGTGTTTAACGTATCAATTAAAATAGAATAGCATATTTTCTCTTTCCTATAGTGTTAACAAAGCACTTTGACATTATCACTATTTGAAAAAAAGTGTAACAATAATAATAATTCATGCAATACAAACGTTTATCTTATTTATCTTAAACCACTCCCTATACTCAATAAAAAATATAAAAAATACCTTTTTATATATACACACCTGTAAATTGTTGATCAAATATTGAATACATATTATCCACTCAAGTAGTAGAAAGAGAGACTAAGAAGACCAATAATGAGAATACCACCTGTCAGATTTTTGTGTCGAAAGGTGGTAGGGAGTTTGGAGTTTTTCCAGGGTGACTGGAGCAGTTGCATTGGAGACTTTTGTGGTTTCCATTTTCTTCGGACAACGGGAGTGGAAAGCAGGGTGAGAGCAACCACAATTTTTACAGATAAGGTAATTAGATTTATTTCATTTATCGGATTTGTGAACCGATGTACTACAAGATTGACAGATAGGTTTAGCCTTGCAAGAATCTGCGGAGTGGCTGGTTGAAGAGCAACGGATAAAGTATTTGGGAACTGCGGGAATGAAGTTGGAATTTGAGGCTTGGCAGTAGTGCGAAAATTGATGCACTTGGTGAGGGCGTGGTGATAGGCTGTTTCGGAATCGGTGATTATCCGAAACATTGAGGTGGGTATATGAGTCGACCTGGCGATGATCCTCTAGAATTTGAGAGAGGTGAGGATTTCAGGAAATTCCTCGTCGGAGTAAGAGTGGTCTACATTCTTACAGACCAGGGAAAAGGTGTTTTTGTGTTTTGGAAAAGGGAGTTGAGCGCGTTGAGCGGAATTTATTTTGATGGCGTGAATTTTCTCGTTAGGATTTTCCTCGTCAACGTTTCGGGATGAAACGTGGAAGAGATTTTCAGGAGGGCGGTACCGTTGGGGTTAGCTTTGAAGAAGTTCATTTGTCCACTCAACAGCTCTTGAGTGTTGAGGTGATTGTAGAGCTTCCTCTGGAAGGTGAATTTTTAAGGAAAATTCCTCAAATCAAGGGTTTGAAGTTAGGGTAGGTGGGAGAAGGTCCGGACTTGTTGTTGGGGGCTCTGAGAGGCTGGGTTTGTGTTGGTGTTTGGAATTTCTGAGGTTTAGGGGTGTTTTGGATGTGAAGTTTAAGATTTTGGGGTGTTTGAGTGGATTGAGGTATTTGGGAATGAATATTTCTATTACTTTTTGAGATAGCGTCAAGACGGGTATAATTTATCTGTAGGATTTTTAAGAGGCAGATTTTTGTAATATCTGCGTGACACTAGTGGAATAGGATCTCGCGGAGGATGCAGGAGAAGAACTTCTGTTATTTTGGGCAATATTTTTCTGTAAAGTTCACAAATTCGATAGCTTCTCTTTCTGTTCTGCCAAAGAGTCTTTTTGGGTAAGTGTAAGAAAATCACGTAGTTGACGTTGTCCGTCAATTGACTGGGCTCAGATAGAAGAGGAGAAAATTCCTTGCAGGCTTGCTCCGATTTTGTATTATATGCTGAATAGCTCATTGGTCACTTTTGACAAGATTGTAATATTCTAAATACCTTTATGAATGTTTAATTCAAAAAAATAGACAAAATGATAAAAAAAGGCATTGATTTTGGAATATTCAACCGTTTACATTTACAATTACTCAAGAAATTAAGTATACCGTTTCATTCTGCTCCAGCCTTAAGATTCCAGTAAATAAGTACTGACAGGAAAAGCAATTCATGAAAACAATGAGAAACTAGTAGGAAATATTTCGGCTTAGTACTCTTCGTCTTGTATTGCTCTTCCAATGACAATAACGTATAAAATCGGTGTTAAGATCAATATAAATGTCTAGGGAAACTGAAAAAATATGCCATAAGCGAGGAAAAAACATTGGAATAATTTGACGACGTTATACATAATTAGATAAAATGGAATTAGTTTGGAAATGGGGTTTTTAGGATCAAAATCTGCATCATTTATATAATACCTTTCTCACAAATTTATTCCATTATGTAAATTTATACAAGTTAATATTAAATGAGAAAACACAGACAAAAAATTACCTATCCACAAGAGTGTTCCTATTAAACACGATACCAGAAGTGAACTGAGCCCGTATTGTACCCTTTTTCTGGAAAGTGAAGTTTGAAAGCCAACAGCATGAACAAAAATGAACTTTGTATTGATAAAGAATCCCCAATATTTGTAATTATTGCTCATATCAGTGAATGATTTCATTATATTTTTTTCCGGATTGGTGATACTCATAAAATATACGATATAACCCACAATATGCAGGTAAAGCAAATCTTAACTACTCCAAATGTTGTAATAAATTCATATTGTGGAAATAGACAAGCAAATATTATTGCGCAATAATTGTGCAGCATTTGGAAAAAGACAAAGTCGAGAAAATGTTCGTCATTATTCCTGTAGTCTATTTCAGAAATGTATAGAGCAATAAAATGGGGAATTCCGTCCAGTTCGGCTCAATTTCGGTGTCGGCCATAGGTGTAGGTCTTGAAATATTGTGTAGGTATTCCTTAGGTAGTAGATTGTACGTTTTGCGTTTAACATCTACCATTTAACCTTATGTGCCTCTGTCTAATTCCAACCCTATTTCAGTTTCGACTTAACCATGCGCCATAAGGGCAATGGTGCCTTACCCAACATTTTTAGACCTTTAAAGTATATTTATTTAGTTTACCAAATCAGTATTTGCTGTTAAGCCGTAGATAGTGTTCACAGTATTATAAAATTAGTAATAAAATGGCGATATTTACACCAACGAAAAGATGTTCCAATAATTTTCCACTATCAGTGAATGAAAAACTTTATTTTGAAAAGTCCACCGTTTTTAAATTATTGCGGAGGAGAAAGATAACAGGCAAAGTGATCCTTCCAAGAAAATTCCAGGCAGCCCAGTAAAAGTGTAATAAGAAAAGTTCACTCTTTTTTTAATTTTAAAGAATAAATACCCTCCCTAGATAAGATTTTAATGGAGCTTGGCCACTTTGAGAAATATGGATTTTGCCTAGAAAAAGCATAACCGCAAAGCACTTTTACTGGAAAGCGATGAAATTGTTTACTGGCGACGAAGTATAAAGCAGTACAGAACAGAGCAGAAGAAAATCTTTTATCTTGATGAGACGTGGATTAATGAAGGTTATACAGTACCAAAAATGTGGCAAGACAAAAATATAACCAGTGCTCGCCAATCTTTCGTGGAATGCCTATCAATGGGTACTAAGGTGCCTTCAGATAAAGGGAAAAGACAAATAATCGTCCATATTGGAAGCGAAGAGGGATTTTTAAAAGAAGGTTTGCTAACCTTTCAGTCGTGCCATACGGAAGATTACCACAAGGACATGCATTCGGATGTTTTTAAAGACTATTTTGGTGAAATTATAAAATATCTTCCGGCTGCTTCAGTAGTAGTTATGGATAAGGGAGAGAACAAGAAATTATTGACTGGTTAACCACCAAAAGTATTGAATTTGATAAAAAAAGAGCTATTAGCTATACCAAATTTATACAACATCGTTTTATGAAATACGCCGTGGAAGATATAGAAGAAAAACGTAGTGTAACTGTGCTACGCACACCGCCACATCAACTAAATCCTATAGAACGTATACGGGCGCAAGTGAAAGGATTTGTAGCAAGACACAATACGACATTCAAAATAAAAGACGTTAAACTACTGTTTGATCAAGCCATTAAGGAGGTGACACCAGAGAACTGGCGGAACGCAGTCCAGCATGTCATTAAAGAAGAGGAGAAAATGTGGGATCTTGACTACTTGATCGATCGGACCGTCGACCCGTTAATTATAACGTCAAGAGGAAATAACAGTTCCTCAGATGACGAAAAATATTATGATTTTTTATAATTTAATTTCTGTATAATGTATTTTTTGCATAATGTTAAAATAATATTCTTTCCTTTTTACGAGTAATTTACCGGCATGCCTTTGGCACAATATTTTCAGTGTTTGTGAATGAATAACAATAGGCTAAACCCATATATTGACCCCAACCCGGGTAGTACTACCTGTACTTGATAAAAAAAAATTTTTACAATGAAATCAATGCCAAATTATGCAAGTAGCTTAAATATTCGTTAGGTCACTCTGTGGTCCCTTTGCATACCTAATGAGATTTTATTACTTTATACATTTCTGAAATAAACTATAGTTTCTCTAGTTCGCTCTGTGTTCGTTTAACCAATATTGAAATAAACGAGGAAGAAGATGCTATATTTCCATTTATTAGAAAAAACAGTTAACATTCTAGTGTACTTTGTTTTAATGATGAATGAGAATTCTTCTAATACAAGTCGTTTCTCTGCTTTGTTCTATAAAGCCTAGATCTGGAATAATTTATGAGTACTGTTGGGTTACATCTCCGTTGACGTAGAGCCTCAAAAACGGACACAACAAATGTTGTTTGACTATTATTCAACTATTGAACAACTATTTCTTATGGTGTACTGTCATCATAACTCGTTTTCTCATGTATTCATACAATCATCAATAGCTTCAAAGATACGATTTTCTTTTATCCTCCTTGTTTCCAGCCACTTCTCGCATCCCAAATACTCAGGGCCGGATTAAGATTTATAAGGCCCGGGGCTAAAATAATGACGGGGCCCCCTTAAGGAATTCGAAAACCCGGAAAAATTCACAAAATAATATCAATACGTTAGATTTGTGGTATCAACACATCAAAAAATACAAAATGATTTCCAAATGATGGGGCCCTCTTGGACCTGGGGCCCGGCGCTATATCCCCCCAAGCCCCTAGCTTAATCCGGCCCTGCAAATTCTGGTTTTCTATAAAAACTATTCTTAATACTTCAATTTATTTATATATTACCTTATTAAGAAGTATGATTATCAAAACACTATTTGATTGATAAAAATAACTATTTTCAAGTTTCTTTTCGATTTTTCAACAGTTCTGAACAATCTACCACACTTAATTTGAAGAGTTTTCATATAATCCAACACATTTTAGAACAGGATTGATTAAGAGAGTTAAAAAGAGAAATTCGTCCATTTATGCTTATGATCCCATAATATCGGTTAATACCGACCAATCAATTTCATGGTTAGCGGGGAGAGCGCGGTCGTTTGCTCTCGGGTTTAACCTAGTAGACGTACCATCGCTTAATATTATTTATTAGATTTAAATCCTCGATTGATTGCACTCATATTTTTCAATGAAGATTGTCAGTTTTAGGTCCCCACATCCCGCGAGTTGATTGCTCGTTTTTCTGGAATAAATTATCCAGTCCGACCGTGTAAAATTTACGTTTGAAGATTTATGAATTGATGCAAAAGTTTTATCAATATCAATAACTATGCAATAAAACATAAAACTTTAATAATACTATCAATATTCAGCATTGTACGTTTTACGACTTACCGTTTTGGTAAAGAAGCTTGCAATGGAAATAATAATAATTGATCAAAACTGTCAGTGTAATTAATGTATTATTGTCTGTAATTAAATATTCAAAAAAGTGAAGATGATTGGCCATAATATAACTTTTCAAATACAGATATGGGAGATATACTTTTTGTATATACATAAAAAAATTTATTCGTTTTGTTATTGCAGAAAATATGCAGTAATCAACTACAATACAAACAAATCACCAAACTTTTTACAATATTTCAAAAAAAGTTATGCATAGAGCAGTGTTCGAATGGAGAGATAGTCATAGTTTGTACATTGGAAAGCCTCATTTACCCCACGAGAATTATTTCCACTATACAGGGCATTGATTAGTATAATAAAGTACAGTGTCTCCTTTGTCCTTTGAAATATCAATTTGAAGATTGATATTGAAATTATAGTCAATATTAGTTTTACGTAAATCAAACAAGAGTGTCTTTTTTATGTTATATTGAATGTTTTTCTTAACCACCAAGTCCTCCAAATCAAATTTTAAAAAACTTATGTAGTACTTACTTTTAAAAATTATTTACTTACTAACGTCGAGGAAATAGAAAATGTCGAATTCGTAAAAGTTTTACTATCAATATCATGTTTTCACTTTCAGTAATTTTCCTGTTTTCAATGTTAATTCTTTGATTACAGTCCTTTATATGCTTTCGCTAGCAGCTAATGGCATTATATCTTTACTGCACTTGATGCATATTGCTCTTTTTCCTACTTTTGATGAACGAGCTTTAGTCTCAGCATACTTAAGAAATTTCAAAATCGGATATTTCCTTCTCCCGTGAAATTATAAAATTTCCGGTTTTGTATGAAAATAAAGGTTCGTTCCAACCCATCAAAAAACCGTCCTTGGTACGGTGACGATTGTGCGCAATAGAGATTACGTGTTCCAACCGGTTATTTGTGTTCGAACCGAATTAGGGATCGTTTGTGAACCGTTTCAGGGACGGTCTTTTCGATACTTGGTTGATAACAAGTAGTGTTACAAGAACCGTGCAAAGCCGGAGTTTGCGCAGAAAATATCTATAAACGCTTCCAATAACCGTCCCAAGAACTGTCCAAACTAGCAGGTTGGAACAAACTTTAAATTAACTCTAATTCACAGCACAACGCGAACGCAGTATAGTTATTATATAACTGCAGGCGGCGAATCACCGTCCTAGTAGATAGGGAATCCAAGTTTGTCAGGCGTCAGATGCAACTGACTGCATATAATAGAATAGAGATGTGATGTTTAGTGTTAGGGACTAGAAATGGGTGTAAAACTCGTAATATTGATGGGCAGCAATTTGGTAAAAAATAATTTATAATATTAATTTTCTTGGTTGACCGATTTAAACGTGTTCCAAAAACGTTTTTTTTTTTTGAAAATAATTTCAAACTGTTTGAAACACAAAAAAAAGTTTTCAACAAAAAAAAACATATTTTTCGTTTTTCACAAAAAAATGTTTTTTTCCAACTCTGTTGTAAGCAGAAACAATAATACCTGTTTCCAATATGTTGTTAGCTTTTGAGTTCTGTTCTGTTCCAATTTGTAACACTTATACAATAAGCTTCGTAGAGGATCAAATTACAAATTAAACTAGGAAAAGGTGATTTTCTAAGTATTAAAAACGTTTATTGAATCCAATCTATTTCACATACTTTAAATAAATATAACTAGTCAAGAAAAACTATTATACTGCTTTATCTACCAACGAGTCAACATGTTCTGTGTAACTTCTCGCAATTGTTATCATTGCAAAACCAGATCCAATACCACAAAGAGTTCCTAAAGCTACATTCTGGGGTACAACACTTCTTAGAATTGCCCAAAACAACACTGAGCCCAAGGAGAATGTAACAGCACCAAAAGAACTGAAAATAAAATGGATTTATATTAGTTCAATATAACTACAGACCTAATAACACAAAAGAACAAATTGTATAAATTTCTAGAGTGAGCCAACATTGAATTTTTCACTTATTTGCCAAAAAGAACTGTAGCCACACTGTAGCCTAATTTACAAATAGTATAAGTTTACTGAGAAAAGATAAAATAAACCAGGAGCAAACTGCAATTAACTAATGGCAAATAGTGTTTTAATTTATTTTTACACCAAATTCTTTAATACAAAAATTATAAAATAATGATTTTATTTAATGAATTATTTGAATCAGATTTCTTTCTATACTAAGGTAAAAAGAAACATGACAATTATTCAGAACAATGGAAAAAGCTGTCGACAATTATATTAGCACAAAGATTCTGAAGTGGAAACCTCTCCGTCCCTATCAACTTGCATACCAAACAGGCAAATCTACGGAGACTGCTTTGGTACAATTGACAACAGGAATTCTGAACTATCTGACGAACAAAAAAAACGTAATATGTGCCTTCTTAGACATTAAAGGAGTCTTTGACAACACTCCGCACGACCCTGTTAAAAAAGCATTAGATGCGAGAGGAGTAGATAGGACAACCTCTAGATGGATGGCACAACTACTGTAGGGCTAAATGTCAATCCGAATAAGATATCTAATTTCCTTTACTAGGAAGAAAAAATTCAACCTCAAGCACATCAAGCTAGAAAGGCAAGTAATCGAGTGGAAAACAGAGGGGAAATATCTGGGACTCATACTAGACAATAAACTTCTCTGGAACAAACATGAAAAAGAGATAATCAACAAAGCCACAAAAGTCCTGATGGTGTCCAGAAACAATGCAGGAAGGAATTGGGGTTGTGACCCAAAGATCCTACGGTGGATGTACAGGGCAATTGTAAGACCAATCATAACATATGGAGCAGTGGTTTGGAGAACTAGAACTAGTCTGAATACCACGAGAAACAACCTCTCAAAGGTACAAAGACTGACTTACTTATGTGCAACCGGGGCCATGACATCTAGTCCAACAACTACACTAGAAGTGATTCTAAATCTCGTGGCAGAGAAAACATCACTTAGAATGTTCAGAGACGGATTCTTCAAAGAAAACCCGTTCCTAAATAATGATCAACCCTGGGACATGCCTCAGGACGTTACATCGAAAAAGTTTACCTTTGAGGAAAACTTCAACTCAATAATAAACTGTAAAAGCAAGTGGGACCAAAGCGCCATACTAGAAATGAACAGAAATGCCATTAAATGGTATACGGATGGATCAAAAACGGTTGATGGTACTGGAATAGAAGTGTACGGGCCCAGAACCAAACACTCTGAAAGTCTGGACAGCGCACCAAGCATTTGTCAAACAGAAATTTATGCAATTGAAAAATGTGTTCGGTTCAATCTAGAAAGGAACCGTCGCAAACAGGATATCATCATTCTGTCCCATAGTCAAGCAGCCAGAACTCTAAGTTCCAATATCATAAAATCCAAACTCGTTTGGGATTGCCTAGAAAAATCAAACAAGCTAGGAAAGAAAAATAAAATTACCCTACAATGGATTCCGGGACACACCGGAGCGAAGGGAAATGAAATAGCTGATAAGCTCGCTAAAGCAGGGGAAGACAAGCCCTTCATGGGACCTGAATCCTTCCGTGGTATCAGCTACAGAGCAATGGAAAAAGCACTGGAAAAGAATGTAGATAGGAGCAAAACAAATTATTGGGACAACCTACAAGGGCTGAGACAGGCGAAGACTCTTCTGGGAAACTATAACCAGAGTAAATCTGCAGAATGTATCAACCTAAGTAAGAGCAATCTATGAATATTAACAATAGTTCTATCGGGGCACTGTTGCCTCAATAAACACTTGAAGACGCTAGGTCTAGCAGTAGTATAAGAGACCTCAAATCCATACATACAATTTTACACTTGATTGTGGTAAGATAATAAATGAATTCATTTCTTGCGGCGTTACCTTCCAGAAATGGTATATATAATTATTTTTTCAATTATTTGACTATTTTGGTACATATTTGTGATTTTTCTTGATTAAAAATTTAAATAATCAAACAATTATGCCTCGTAGTTGTGTGGTTGGTGGAAAAGTGGATCATTTATTTACAGATTTAACATTTCATAGGTAAGTATGGTTATGTCGTATGCCAGGAAAATAAATTTGTTTATTACCAGTGGAGAGCCATTTTCTTTGTTACTATTATTGAAATATTTTGCAACTCTAAGCCGACAAAGATAATCCTCTCCTTTTTGCACTCAGTACTTGTTCACAATAATGTTGGATCGCTTTTAAATGCATTTTATCAACGAAATTGTGTTATTAGGTCTGTGAATATAAAAATACACATTAAAAAGTTTTATTAGTTTTGTAACAAAAAAGTGTTAAAAATTGGTTGGTCGCAACAAAAAAATGTGAAAAGGAGGAAATAGATAAGAATATTTTGTTTTCTTGTTTGGTATTTGAGAAGAATCTGAGAACTTCTCTTAAAATAACTAATCCATTACAACTACAATGATCAGTAACATATTATGTTTACTAATTAACAAATTTGTTTTTCGAATACAATTGGATTAATTTATATGAAACTGTATTTTGTTACTCTAAAATTGTCTAATTTATTCTAGTATTAGGATTATTATAACCAAGTGCGAAAGAGCTAAGCCAATCCACACTATTAGCAAAACGCCTCCATAACCTACTCTTGGAGAAAAATGGTTTTAAAATAAACATTTATCAAATCATCATTCATCCAAGATACACGCTGTTTCGGCAGTGTCAGATGCTCCTACGAGAGAGATCATTTTGGTTGATACAACTCCATTGAACTATTTCGACAAATAACTGGACGAAAGATTTTAAATTAAAGTATGCAGCCAAAAGCAGAAAGGAAACTGTTGTTTCATGTACGTTTAGTAGTGCTCATGAACCAAGAGATGGCGCTAAAAAGAAAACTTGAGTTGGCTATCTATAAGATGTGGTTCATCTATGTTTACCACTACCCCGACTTAGTGAGTTTCCCTCCTATATATAATGGTGGAAGAAGCAAACCCCACTTGTTATATAATACAAAAATTGTGTACATTTGGTGATGTCTGATTTTGGTCATGCCATGTCTAGTATAGCAACATTTGCACTTTTCATTGAAAAGATATCCAAAGAAATAAAAATCTTCAGAACTTCTAATTATATCAGTTTACTTAGTACTATCTACCTAATAGCCCTGCATTGAAAATATTCTTTTTTTTTTAATGAAACCTCCTCACCAAAGTGTCACTAGTGCTTTCACCTTATATGAGAAAAATATTAAGCAAGTTGACATTGAAATAACAAATTTATTAATGAGCAAACTTCATCAAAACTTTAGAATATGCTAATACTATGTTGCTTCATGGAAGTTATCTCCTGCATGAGATAATATAAACTTTCCAGGAAAATCCAAATGATATTTTCTCTCAAGTAAAGAAAATTTTTAATTCCAGCATTATAATAGAGATTTAACAATTAATCACTCATGAGTCTTTAATAGAATAGGATTTATTTTGAATACATGACACTTATATTAACTGGAAATATATCAATACTTTTAGTTAGTATAAAGTAATCTAAATACCTAGGATCACTTATTCGTAGAGAAAATATGGTATGTAAATGTCTACATATATAAAATACGAAACTAGCTTCTACCTATGTCTATTACACAGAAACCGTCCAATCAATATGCCCTAGGCAGGTTTTATTAGGAAAGCAATAATGTGAAGATGGTTTTACACCACTAAAATTATATATTATACAAATGTCCACACATTACGTCGAATTTCAACTTATTCGCTGAACTTTTATTAAGTAATTAATTGAAAAAGTAATGCCGAAAGTTGTTTGTTTTATATCTAAACAACATAAACCATCAAATTCAATGGAACCCCTTTAATTTAAAAAACAATCATATGTCATCTTAAAGCAAATTGCTAAGTGCTGCTGATTTCAATTTAAAAAATTCCTGTATTTAGCACAACAAATTATATGTACCTTGTTCCAGAGTTGAAAAATACTTTATTTTTAGAAACTAAAAATGTAAAATATTACATTATTAAAAATAAATACAAAAAACCACAATATGGAGGTCAATCCTAAGGTTCGATATGTTTTTACATGTCACCTCATTGACAATTAATTGTCCCTACACAACTAAATAGTTTAATAGAGGTGAAATCATTGACACCCATTAATTTTGACTCAATAGTCAAGTCGATAGAAAGTTATATGTATACACCAAGCTTTATAATCTTAAATGAATATAGAGTATCACACTTAAGCCTGCTAAAATATCTGGATTGAAAATAATTTTTCTAACTGGACTAATTTATAATTAGCAAGAATCAATTGTTAATGGAAATGTTTGCCCTATATAAATTAATTTGAATTACAACTATAAAACATTTCGTTTTCCATTGAAGTATCATTCAAAAATAAACTCTTACAAAATCAGATTTATTGTAGCATACCACTTTTAAAATTCTGATAAATTGATTTGTCGATTTTCTAACCTTGCAGGTAAACTTAAGATTTTCAAAACTTTGTATAATTACCTGTACAATATTTTATCTTTAGTTGGAAGAGCTTTTAGATGAGGTCTGCTGTACAAGAACATTGCAGAACCAAGAAGGGTTTGTCCAAGTAGAATATTTGTTACATCTCTTTTAGAAAATATTCTGAAAAATATAACTATTAACAATAACCAATAAGTGCGTTACAATAGTATTACCTTAACACTAATGACGGGTTCATAACATTTATGGATAGTGCTGTATAACTAATTACCCCCTGCAATGGTATATAATACGAAACCAAATTTTTACCATTTAATGGCTTTACTCCGAACGAATCGCAAAAAGAAACTTTACTGGAAGATGAAGACATTTTGACCGATAGGTATTAAAAAATAATTTCTATTTTTGTACTTGTCTTCTCAATAACTATAAATGTGATAAAAGAACAATATCTTCTTCTTTAACAACCTATGTTATAGAGGTTATCTATGCATTATACTACTATCACATGAGATGTCTTATGATGATTACAAAATTACATGTTTCTTCAAATACTCGCATAATGAGCACAAATTTAATTTTTGTAACTTTATTTAACACACAAATTTAATAGTAAAAAGTCAAATAAGATGTCATAAAATGAATGGGACAGATCTTAAAATATATTTTACAACAACCAACGTAACTAATGTCAATCACCCTAAATCACTATATTTTGTATAAGTGAAAATAGCAAATATGTAATACTAAGTATTACATAATATATGGAAAATAGGATGTGATTCATCTATGGTGAAAACTATTTAAAAAGTATACGTGCAAAATGGAAAACATAAAATCAATTGTAACCTATATATTAGTAAAAAACAGAAGATGAAAATTTGAGGTTAAGTTTTATTTCTGTTTATATTTAGTCTCCAATTAATAACTGTAATAATGTTTGCTAGGAATGTTAGCAAAATTGAATGGCTATATAAATCACGACCTCAAGTCCTATTATCTTCACACAATAAGTTATGCTCATCGGATGCAACCAAAGAGGACCATACAAAAAAGTCAGGATATGCACAAGCTTTTACAAAATTTGAGAATTTAGAAGGTGATATAAAAAGCAACACATCGCAAACTTTTGCATCATTACTAAGAAACTCCAGGTTGATGGACGTAAGTTATCATTTAGTCATATTATAATATAAAAGGCACATTCAGAATTTGAGAAATGTAATAGTGAAATTCCAGAAGTAAGTAAACTGGAATTGAATCTTTCTGTGGTCGACTTAATACTATCAGGTTTTTTCTGAGTTGGCAGTGCTCTGAAAGAAAGCCAGTGAGGAGGTGTAATATATTTTTCCTTAGATGCAAATACTTTTCCGATCTAATGGTATTAAAGTTCCTTGAGAACTTATGAAGTGATCAATAAAGTACTGCCAGAATGCTTATTTGTAGGTTTGTTTCCTCCAAAACTCTTTTAACACTTTAAGTGAAACACCAATATTTAAAACTGCTGGGAAAATGATCCTTTTGCAGTGATAATATCCTCCTCCATGGAGACGCTGATTTCCCTAAGTATGTTTTATAACTTTTACTTTTATGTTTCCAGTTTACTATAGACAATAGCAAACCGTCAAGCATGGATAAACATTCAAGCTTAAGTAGGGTGAGCCAAGATCCAGACTATGATACAAGAATCAATAGGATGATTTATGATGAAATGTCAGAAAATGAAAGTTCACTTGAAGAAGTGTACAATTGTCTACTGTGGACCACTAACCCGGGCTCAAGAAATGTGCCAACTGCAGCACAGAGCAAAATAGGAGATCAAAGGGCCATCTCGAGAACAATTCTACAAAAATTGAGGTGTTGAGGATGCTATTTGATAGTTGATTAATCAAAACTTGCAATATTAGAACTACTTTGGGGTCTTGGACAAGTAAATCAAATGACTGTGATACAGATAGGGTAGAAATAAATGCCTACCTTGGCTTACAACTACTTGCAAGTATCTTGAAAACTAACCATAAGGATATGACTTCACTGTCTTAAAAGATGTAACTAATAATACCTATTTTACATGCACAATGTGTTATAAATGCTATGAAGTTTTGACAGCATGTTTGAGATTTGGACTCTGATCACAAGAGCACACCACAAACAATCAAACAGTACCTACTTAACCTTAGATGAAATGTTCGTTTCTTTTTGAGGCTAAGCTTGGCATTCCCAAGGAATTATTAGCTAGTCCTGAATGACCAATGGGATCATCTTACTTTGCCTTCAATAACAACATAACTTTAGTTCCATTTGTACTAAAGAATAATAGGTCTGTTGTTCTAATCTCGAGCTTGAACAAAGGAAGAGAAATTGACCTGGTAGAAAAGAAACCTGGGGTCATTGTTCTTAGAACAAAACCAATTATGGTGTAGACCTCATAGAAATGAAGATCAAGATCAAACAGGAGAACTAGACTCTAACTCTGTTCTATAGGCTTCTAGTTGTTCGCACTTTCAATGCATTCATCTTGTTCCTTTCATAAAAAGACTTGCCACTGATAACAAGGTTCACGTTCTTGAAAGAACTGGTACAGGAGCAGCTCAACAAGAATCCTGGCCAAGTGAAATTCCCGATAATAAAATACAAAGAGGAAGATATACTGTTATTGCCCATTTGTGAAGAAGAGAAAGACAGCATATTGCTGCATTCTCTGCTCAAAACCAATTTGCCATAGAGGTAGCTTTTAAGGACTGTTTCGACTGTGCTCCTGGCGAAAACATGATTTTCAAAGTATTGCTATACTAGAGGTCTAGAAGATGGATTTGTAAAAAATTGATTTTTTTCCAAGTTTGTATTTACAATATAAATATGAATCTATTCTATGAAAAACAAGAAAGATACCATGATAAACCATCTCTGGGATCTCTAATCATTAAAATCTGTGATTTTTTGATTCAGTGAATTTGAAAATAACAAGTCTACTGGAATTTGAGTGTTCTGCTCATCACTTGAGACGTTGCTGGCAATGGAGAAAAAGCGCTCACAAGGAACAGTTGATCCCACGATACTCCAAATATCAAGGCTATTGAGTGAACATGGTATTGAATAGAGTTTTTTGTTTTTGCCATTAAAGTGTAAGATCAAAATTTAGGGGGATATCTGCCTGGGATGATAATTACATTCTTCGTTTAAGCCCTTTCCAGTGCTAGTGTATTACATGTAGAGAGTTGCTTTTTTTTTCAAGCGACGGAAAATAAGCACACAGCGATCTCGCCAATTTTAGGGTAATTAACTGTTTAACCGACAACACTGAAATATTACGACTACATCCAGCTAATTGTAAATAATTTTATAGTTTTCATCTAAACAGAAAAAATCGATTGTCAATTTTCAAGGGTGAAATATCGATTCACTGAATTGATTTAGTACAACATATCGATTTAAAAAATCGATTTATTTGGTCCGAGGAATCGATTCTTCGATTAATCGATTTCAGATTGCCTGTCTAGATAGAGCGGACATCTCAGTATTTAGAAAATAGACTAAGAGGTCATCAATATGATAAAAAAAATTAAACTGCATTAACCAACTATGAAATATAAAAAAAACATAGATTAATTATAAAGATTCAAAAAGTTTTGAAACGGAATTTTATACAGGGAAAAGAGAATTTTTAGAAATGGTTCACATTCATAAGAAAGAAAAAGGTAAAAATGATAAAATAAATAATTTAAGTAAAATTTATAGCTCTATTTATATATTTTTTGAAAATTATTAGAAAAAAATTTATTTTGTAAGACCTAAAATCAAGAACATTTAGGAACATAAACATATCAAGAAATAAGAAATTAAAGTAATTCAAATGTTGAGCCAACATAGGCTGAAATACCATAATCCTTAAAAATTAATACAATGTATGAAAACAATGTTTACTGCTCTTCTAAATATACAAACAATTCAGGAACTGTTTCCAGAGGACAATTCTAAAGGACTTTCGTGAAATTACGATTTAAAAACAAACACAGCATGAGGTAAAAAATTATTTGGAAAATACTTTTCATGAGGTAAATAACCAATTATCGACATTTGAAGATAATAAGATTAGTTATAATTCAATACACGTTATAGAAAGTACTTTATTTGATTTCCTTCTTTGTTATATTTGATGCATATTTGTACTGTAGTTATGCCATTATGTTATATTGAATTTCACCATTTATATATTACATTGATATTCCCGTATTATGTTCTTTGAAGTATTTTCCAATACTATATACATAAAGCACTCTTCGATTCTTAATTATTTTTTTATTTAGATGGGAGATCCAGAGGGAAAAATGGTTATTGGAAAAATATATCATATAGTGAATGACGATCTATACATAGACTTTGGATGGAAATTTTATTGCGTATGTCCTAGACCAAAAAATAATGCCAGGTAAGAATTATGAATAAAATTTATGAAATTAAATCTATTGAGACTATTGAAATTCTTGTCTAGCTACTACATATTCCAAGGGAATTTAATTTCTTCTGTTCTGACAACTTCTGATATAAGTTGGAGAATAATTAAATAACAATAAGTTAGTTCACTTGAGAAGTATAAAGTACAATAGTTTATTTCAAAACAAAATATCACAATAAATATGCTTGAGAATGGAAATATTCAATAATCTTATTATACAATCTATTATTTAATCTTTTAGCACCTAATACATTACTAATTAAGAAAAATAGATGAACAAAACGTTGACTTCGCAATTTATTTTTAATATGCGAAACTAAGAATAATTCATTGGGTGCCAAACAAAGACTGTACGGCGCGGATGGCTCATTAATTCGATGTTTTGGCTGTTCAAAAACGTTTTTGTTTGAACTGATTCAGACGATTGTTGTTAAGTTTCAGGTTCAGTGAGTGTAGGCAAAATTTAGAGGCTATACTGGGTGAACAAGCAATTCGAAATCGTTTATTTGTGATTTTTTTCTTCAGTAGGCCTAGGAATTAACAGCAGTAATCATTCTTAATGTTTTTCCCTTTTTTGAGTAATATGTCGTGTTTCACAAAATAAAATTTACTCACCTATTTTAATTTAGATGTATAATGGTAAATGCAGGTTTCATCTATCATCACTGTTTTGAATCTGTGCTAATAAACGGAGAACAGGCACTCTAACAACGTCGAGAACAAGAGTCTCACACCATTCGAACACTTAAAACCACTCAACATACAACGATAATGAACAGTAGCGTATCAATATTTATAGCATTTTTGTAAAAGATCTATTAACTATTTTCCCTTTTATACACCATCAGAAAGTCGAGATTTCATCGAACCAAAATCTTACCGACTTTCTAAAAAACTAATATTTTGATAAAATTTTCGATTGAAAATTAAGGTGCTTTTCCGATAGTAAGTCAAAAAAGGTGAAAAAATAGATATTTCAAATCAAATAAATTACAGTATATTTGGGACATGAAAAGGTAAATCTTCACTCAATTTCGTGAAAAAAGTGTTTCTTGTAAAAGGTAAAAATAAAAAACTGAAAACGTGGTATTTCATAAATTTTGAGGTTGTGTGAAAAAAGTATGAATACATAATTTCTTTTCATTACCCAAACCTTCCCTTCTTTTTCCGATGGGTTTCATGCTACTATTATTTTTTTTGTTCCAAAAATTATCGACTCTGGTCTATGTTGCAAAAATGACATAATATTGTCTTTAAAGGTCATATTTTTATTTTTCAGGCATTTATATTCGCTCAACACACTGTATTACTGTTGCAAAAATGCCAAAAAATAATCATTCAATGTCATATTTCTATTTGTCAGGCATTTGTATTCGGTTATATTGTATGGGATTACATTTCGTGTTGTTTAGAACACTAAAAGAACTAATTGGAATATTTTTTTTTCAGTAGTTACATAAGAGGCGCCAAAGTCAGGTTGATAATTAAAGATTTAGAATTATCATCAAAATTCTTGGGATTCGAAAAAGATTTGACTCTGTTAGAAGCTGACTGTCAACTTATAGGATTACAACAAGATAGAGGTTCGAGTGTACAAAATGTCAAAAATTAGTGTTTTAAATTATATATTACGAATAATAATTGTGAATTAGACACTTTTTTGTTAATTGGCAAGAATTTTGTTACAAATATCTACAGTATTTTGTGTTCATGTTAATATAAATCAAAAGCAAAACATATTATTTGACACCCCCTATATCAGAAATTATTGTTTATATTTCAGATTAAAAATGGAAGTTATCTCTTCAAATATTTTAGTAAATTGAAACGACAATAGTTCATTTAATACAAGTTCTCAAAACCTATCCTTTACACATTTTCCTCTGGAAACTAATCACGAATATAATTGAACTAATTAAATAAAATATTTATCAATATCAACAATGTTCTGATTCTGATTATTTGAGAGGCAAATGAATAAATCAACTCTTGACTGTTCAAAATTACTAATAGTTCAGCTAAATATCATTTCCACAGCTTTTGTAGCTTATTGTTTTTATTTGTCATGTTTTTATTTTATTTTATGATTAATATATGATTTATTTACAAGAGCAAGAGTATAAAGATAGGTTCATTATGCAATTTTTGACTAAACTGATTTTTTTGATTAGAAAATGTTCGAAAAATCTTCTGTCAAATCAAACTACTCTTACTAGATGTAATTTTATGCTCACCTAACTTATTTCATCTTTATTCAAAAGTTCATTATAAGTGGTAAAGTCAGTTGAAAAAATTAAGTTTGGTACATCATGTATCTAAGCCTACAGTGATATTTTTTTATATTACTCGAGTTTTTTATATCCAGCGTTCAACGTTGAAAATTACTCCACGAGTTTTAGAATTTTCATGCAACTTTGAACACTTGTTACGCCAATAAATTCAGGTTCATGGTAACAATTTATTAGTAATGGCTTATAAACTTTACCAAGTTTGTGGTTTGCAGATACCAATTTGAGATGTTCGTTCCAACCAATCAAAAAACCATCTTTGGTAAGGTGACGATTCTGCGCAATAGATATTATATGTTCCAACAGACTTAGGTATCGTTTGTGAACCGTTTCTGGGACGGTCTTCTCGATACTTGGTTAATAGCAAGAAACCTCATGAATATCCTTACAGGGGAAAGGTGAAGAGAAATTTTAGAATTTGAGCCACTGGGGAATAGGGTTGGGACTTCATTAGTTATATTTACCTAACATTTGAACCACATTTTCTCTAAATAAATAAAACGCAAAGAAACTAAGTTTTTGCAATACTTAGTACTTGGAAGCCAAAATTTGACGCAAGATTGTAGAAATACAACTTGCGGTATTGCATAGCTATTAGCTTCAGTAGTGGGGCCACATACCGGAAATCATATTAGAGAAAAAATGTCTTCGAAAAAAAATTCATAAATATTGAAAAAACAAATTGTTAAATTTCAATTAGAGTTCTCCGTCTCTAAAAAAATTTTTCATTTTATAAAATAACATTAAGACTAATTATTATTATTGATAACAAAATTAAGAAAAATTATTAATTGTTATACTATTTATAATTCATGTGGCCTACTTGAAAGTTTTACCAAGCTATGGTTTTTAAATCGTATAAATTTCACAATATCAGTAATCACCATTTTCAAGTTATCACAAAACTAAGTAAGTATTTAGCAACTACCATATTGAACTGAATTTTGGAGTGGAAAAAAAACATGCATAGTACAGAAAGTAGTTTTAAACAATTTACTCTTGTTCAATGCACAGTTAAAGGAATATTTGATGTGTTTTGTAAGATGGCAGTTATCTCTCGCTCTCCCCTTATTAAAACTTATTATCTTAACACATTCCAACAACATAATCAGTCAGTAGAAAATTGCAAAGAAAATTACCTGGATGTTGGTCTATATTCACTGTTCTTGAATGTTGACAAATATAGAACACAATAAGTTAATAAAATATTGTCGATTTCAATTTTGGTCGTATAAATAATATATTAAAATATTTAAGGCACTTGTGAATTCTTAATATAACATATTAACATATATTTTACAAAAGAGTACATGGAAGGCCGCAACAAAGGGGAAGGCACACTGGAACTACAGTTGCACCGCTGCTCATCTTGGATTTACTTTTGCTTTCAGCTTCATACTGATATTTTCCAGATCCTCTCGCATACGCTCCCTAAAAATTTAATTATAAATACACAAAATAATAATTGTTATTTATTGAAAAAAAATTAAGAAATTAATCGATAAAAAGTTCATTTTCATCTGAAACTATTTTTAATTAACAGACTGGCAGGGTTTTATATTGTGACGGGTACATTTACCAGCGCAGGTCAAAATTGAATATAATGAAAACTATAAAACATGACATCTATTATTGAGAAGCCGTGAAATGTGTTCTAGATATTACTGAAGACTTTAACTGTAAATGGACAGAAGTTTCCAGGCAGAAGTAATGTATTACTAGACACTAAAAGCCCACAGTAGGGTGGGTTAATTGAATACTGAATATACGCGAGAAATAATATAAGTAAACCGGGTGGTAAGGAAGTGATATCTTAGTGCCGTGTTTATTACTACATTGTTTGTAGTGTTGTAATTAGTGTAGTAAGTAGTGTAATAAAGTTTTAAGTATGAAATTAACTTTTACTAGTTTATCTATGATTCTTTATGTGAGTAATGTTACAATATTTAGAATGTGTTTTGGATATTTCAATAGGAACAGACATAATGTTTTAATTTAACTAATTTATATGCAGTTATTATTTTTTTTTTAAATTGGAATCAGTTTTTGAGTTCATGTGCAGAAAAATTATAAATTCTTTTTGTCAGATACAGCTGTTTGTCAAATGGTCTTTGTTTATTTCTATTAATTACAACTGAGATTATAAGTTTTAAATTAATCTCCAAGAAATGGTAAAAGAACAACGAGGATATACGAAAAAAGTGGAAAAATTTATACAAAACATCATAATAGATAAATGCTTTTCACTTATTGAGAATAGTTTATCGAATGATTCAATATACTCCTCCACCTGTAGGATGACAACAATTTTGCCAAATAATAATACAAAATGACAATATTTTAAAGTGAAAATTATGCCATCAACAAATGTAAGGAAAAATTTAGTTGAACTTAGTATTTAAGATTCTTTTTCGGATTCAAGTAGTTATCTTGGAAATAGTAAGAACAATTTCATATGATTTATTATAACATGAGACTCTCACAGAGCTAAATAGGCAAGTTTTCATTAATATTATGTCCAAGGTTCCACATCCATATTGTGCAATAAATGTTTCTATAAAACAAAAATAATTGTATGAAACGTTTCCTTGAATTGGATTCAAGATTGATAATTTCTATGAATCTATCAAAAAATGAGCAGAAAGTATATAAGGGCTTTAAGGAATATATGGGTTTGTCATATATCATTTGTTTATTCATTGCCTATTTAGAAACGTTACTGTTTTCAATTTTATTGGAAAAATAACATAAAAAATAATCCTTCATTCATATTACACTCAAAATATTAAACTTAAAATCTATTTGAATGTTTATAATGTAAAAAGCAAAAAAAAAGGATGTAAACGAAGCAGATATTAAAAATGCTCACCACGTTATTTTTGCAAGCTTGAAATGGTAACGTGACTGAAAAGTTAATAGACTAATCAAACAAAATATCACAAGCCCAGACAATCACAAATTTGATGTGATTTTGACTTTTTTTATGCATTATGCACAGTAACCAAAATAATGAATTTGTTCCATTTGACTTTCCACACTATATATTTTCAAGCAAAGGAAATATTTACCTGACTTCTCCATGCTTCTCCACCTTCTTCATTTTTTACAAACATTTCTCCTGGTGGATAATAAACTGGAGGTCCAGCAATATTTTTGGATTTTGGTGGAGGTTCTTTTTTTTGTGAATCCTCTAATTCTGATGATCTTTGCTTTAAGTTTTCCACCTTTTTTTGTTGAGCTATTTCATGTTCATGTTGAATAAAACCTGCATTCAAAGGACTGGTTGGAGGCTAGAAAAATTTAGAAAATATTAACCTAAAATTAGACAAAACTTTAATTATCTGTCAATTTTGATGCGAGTGTGACAAATTCCTTGAAAACTTATTTAATTTTATTTTAATACGTTTAAGTTTAGAAAACACAATGAACGCGGGTATTGATTATGAACTGAAATTTAGGTTTATAACTTGAAATTCGACTGGCAAATTTTGCACTTTGCCTTACATGTAGCCGCAGAATATTCGATTCCTTCTAAAATAATATCGGGGGATCTTCGAATATAGGCACCCTAGAGACTAATACAGACTATTTCATAAGTGAACCATATAGAAAAAAGATAGACAAAAGTTGCAAGGGTATGAAGGTTAACTTATCTAGCCCTGCTCTAATATATCGTCGACTTTGTCGCAAACCTCGTTATTCCATGCACCGAATTTTACAGTAGACACCAAAAACGTTGAAAAAAATTGAATGAAAACTTGACCAGATATAAAATTTCGAGAAAATAAAAGAAGATAAACAGTACAAGTAAATTAACACGGAGTGGGATTAAATTCAAACAAAATGGAGATCTGGAATAGCGAGGTCAGAGTTAGAGTAGTAGCAAGAGTACTACAACTTTTTTTATCAGACGATTTTTATTGATTGAATTATTAGCTCAAATGATCGGATGAAGCGATTCAGGAATTTTGCCCTTGTTTGCAGAATGGCTACTGATCGCGAGGAACGTTGCTCGAGGCTATGGGCTACACAAGAGACAGATATTCAACATCTCGATCGATCATAAATTATTGAATGAGAGGTATATTCAAGGGTTAGTGAATCCCATTTTCAAATATGAAAATGTTACGTCGTATATAACAAGGGCTTCATGACATTTTTCTTAAGACGCTAACATTGCCCTGCCTGGTCACTTGATTTGTTGCCCAATAAGTACGTGATACAATGAATAAGGGTCTAATTAATTTCTAAAACCTGGTAACTTATACGGATACAGGAATCTTGCGACGATTTGCCACAAGAAGCTATAGATTACTCTTGGTCCATTTTTTTAAATTTTAATAACAATTCCTTATTATTATACGTACTATTGAATTTTTTATAAAATTATGTGTATTACAATTTTAATAACCTCAATAGAAAGTTTGCATACGCACCTATCTAAGCTAATAACGCCTACTAAATGAGCTTATATTCCGAAATATCTCCCCTAGCCAGTGGTAATGATATTATGAACTGACGCTTTATTAAACTGGTGAAGAAAGTGTCATGTAGACTAATCTTATAAATTTTAAGAATTCTGGCATTTTAACAACCAATAAGGAACATAATCATTGGAATCTCTAGATATATCAAATATATGAAAAATGATGTAACACCTGCGTGATTATTTATATTCTACTTCAAATATATTCCAATCATGGGAACAACAACGACGAAACTTATGTACATTTCAGAATACAATCATGGTTTTAATAGCTGTCAACTTACCTCGTTTCCTATTGTAGCCATGAGCTCATCTAATTTTTTAGGAGGTCCATCAGTTCTATCGTCAGTTGGAAACTTTTTGGGCAACAAAGTTTCCGTCTCCTCGTTAGGTGGATATCCTCCTTTGTAATTATTTTGCGTTTTACTAGTAGATTTGTATGAATAATGAATATTGATAGGTTCATTAGGATGTTTCTTTATGTCATATGGAGGATTTTTTGGGTCAAACGTTTCTACTTCGAACGGTTTGGGATTATTAGGACCGTAATTGTTGTTGGTTGAATGCGTTTCGTGTCTATAGATAATAGTTTTATTTTGAGGTTCATTTGGTGGACGTCCATTTTGATAAGGCCCATTTGAATGATTGGTAGTAGTGTTGGTGGTTTCTTTTATAATGTACGTATTAGGTGGATCTCGCCTAGAATAAATATTTATATATTTACAACAATGAATATTATTCAATTTAAAAAAAAGTTGCATACAAAGTCTCCCTTGGTCCTTACATAATTTTTGCGAAATTTTTTATTGAAACAATATACATTCCATCAAATTTAAGTCGAAAAGAAATTAATACTCCATATTTTCTCCATTTTATATTTTCAGTATATTTTTTTAAAACAACTGTTTTACCTTTTTAAATTAGTAGATGAACACAATCTCAACGGACGGTCGCTATCATTATTCCGACTTATCAAACCGTCTTCTTTCTTCAAGACAAGTTTATTATTAACAATGAAATATCTTGACTGTTTTTTTTTGTTTCATCTTCATTTATGAATCGACGCAAAAAACCCGACTCATTTTGCTTAAATCGCGTGAATAAGGCCTTGACAATATTCATTCGAAGTGAGCAAACGCGACACCCAACGCTCGGGTAGTTTACTCGTGCATAATTCTACAGTCACTACCTTTTGATATTTGGATAGCCTCTTCTATCCCTCAATTCAACGGCTGTTTATTATCATTTGGTGAACTTTTTGGATAATATCGCTGGTTGTCACAGTTTTGCCTGTCCCGAACGCTTGTTGTCACTCTAGCTGATACGATTTTACAGTTGTAAATGATGGCACAGAATATCCAAACACAGTGTTTAACTCCTTTTTCTCTATCATTGTCGATGAGTTTTCAACTGACGTTCAGAACAGATAAGTTCCCAGATTCTGTCGAAATTTTCATTGGTTGTTTCAGTTGAATGCCTTCCTCTGTGTCGTTCATATTTTATCAGCTTCCATTCTTATATGTCTTAAATCACTGAAGAACATGGGCCAAGTGTATATAATGCAAATTTCGCTTAAATTTTTATCTTAATCAATAAATTACTCTTAAATATATCTAAATAAATTCTAGTAAACATATGACATATTGAACTTACCCATCTGGAGGATTATAAACAGGATATCCTCTTTCTGAGAAAGGTTTATCATTGGTGGTAGTCGTGTTGTGAACCTCTTTTATAATATAAGTTTCTTTACCCGGATTGTATTTATCATTTCGTTTAGGGTATGTGTCCTCAGGATAATGGGGATTTTGAGGACTTACTACATCATTAACAGTAGTTCTATGGGTTTCTTTTAGTATGTATGTCTCTTTACCTGGTGTCGGCCTATCATTTTTGTTCACGTTTGTCTCGGTTCCATTAATAATATAAGTATTTTGATTTGGCAGTGGTGGAGGTATTGGTGAGAAGCGATTATCTACATTTTTCGTAGTAGTTTCATTGTAGATATACGTTTCGTTTATTGATGGGGGGTTTTTGTCAATTCTGTATCCTGGTTGGTAGTTCCGTGTTGTGATGGTTTCTTTAACTAAAACACCTATTACAATAAAGATATAAATACGCCACGCAAGTTTATATCTATATTATAAATGAAAAATACACTTATTATTAAACAGCCGAAGGTGATCATTCGAGAAGCGTTGTATTTTAAGCTGCTATAATTTTTAACGCTAGAATATAATTAAGAATTGAAAATAACAATTTGAAATAAAAAAGATCATTCTATAAATATGAAAATAGCATTTTTTCACTGGGAAAATCTACGTAGATATATGTCGTTGTTGATTGATCTTTTTCCAAAATAAATATTTCCATTTAGTATTTTCTTATTGGTTCCAAAGAAGAAAATGTATTTTTTTGGTTATTTTATTCCTCAAATAATCTGTATGTCAAGGGGTTCAATCGGAATCAGTACAAGATACATTTAGTGAAAGAAATGAATGAATATGATCCAATTTTGTGAGATTTCAGTGCTTTTCGAAAACATTTTTCAGATTATTCCGATTAAGGGAAAAGAAAATTCTTATTCAAATAACCTTATATCCTTAAATACCACCCCACATCATATGAAATGAAATAAATTTCTCCAAACTGTATTTTTTTTTCAATTAATGAAATAACTTTGAAGATATTTTGGGTCAACTAATTTATTTGTTGAATATTTTTTAATGACGCATTTTGCTACAATGTGATTTTAAATACAAAAAGCTTTTCAAGTCTTTATACAAAGTTACATTTGATTTGAAAATTGTCAACGACTGACAGATGATTGTCAATAATTACGAAAATGGTATATTTTACTGAGGAAAGAATATAAATCGTTAAGCTCCTATGTAAATTAGTTATCAGTGGCTCAGGCTCCGGCAAGAATACTTAATATCAATACGATGTTTTATTTGAACTATTTTCAAATTATGCAATATCGAACTCTTCCAAATCTTTTTGACAGCCAAATGTTCATGCAATATAGAATGCATGCGAGTGGAACTAATGCCTAAGTATACCTCAATCTCACGGTATGTCACGTGACGATCTTGCAATATCAGTTTACGCATATTTTCTGGCACATTAGCCGATTTTGGACGACCTTCACAAAATTCATCTTGTGGTGAAGTACGACTTCGATTGAATTCGGAAAACCAGCAAATCACGGTAGCAACAAATTCAAAGCGAGTTGATCGGCAGACAGCTGTTGGTTTGATCTACGTCGAAAGTGGTAGAAAATCATCTCACGAAATTGTTCGCGATTCAATTCCATTTTTTGACCAAGATGAATGTTTTAAGTATCTTTAAACAACTCAAGTAGCACTCGTACGACAATAGATTCTGATAACGTTCAGCAATAGAAATGTGAAGCTTTTTGATGTCATTGTCAGATTTCACATATTCACATCATCTTTAACGTATCTTATAGCTTAAGTAGCAACCCTCGTACAAGTATAGTTTGGACGAATAATTTGGTTCTTGCCGAATAATCGTTTGTAAGGTTTGATAAATCATAAAGTTCATCCTTACAAGATAAATTTAGTGAAGGAAATTAATAAATATGCCAAAGAAAGTCGTCTATGGATTGGAGAGATTTAAGGGTTTTTGTAAACTATTGTCGGGTTAATCCGATTCGGAACATAAAAAATTTTTGACCAAATTAATTTTGAAAAATACAGATCTTTAGAGTACTGCATTGAGCTTAATTTTTTTCATATAGCAACCTCGAACTAATTTATTAGCTAAATATTAGTAGTAACACACCAAAACAAAAATTTAAAATGATGTCTTTACAATGAATTAATCTAGTTGCTAATTTATATCACTTACCAATGGATTGAAACGACTAAGAGATGAGATTGTTAAGCTTCTATGTGAATTAGTTGTCAGTGTGCTAATGTACCGGCAAACATATTTAATATCAATCATTTAAAAAAAGGTAAGTCATCAATAATACATAAGGCAGTTAAAAGAAAAGTTTCAAACTACAGATGATAATAAAAACAGGGAAACAAAGTGAACAGGTTACAACCCTTTGATGAAACCCATTATACCCCAATTTAACACTGGTCAAATGAGAGGGTTGTTTACAACGTTTAATTCAGTTAATTTTTGTTCATTACAATTAATTTTCATTTTGTTTTCATAAAAATTTTCTATCATTTTTGAGTTGGTTTAATAGTGCTTTTAAGAGGTCTTTCACATCAAATTAAAGCTTTTATTTGCAAAGACAGTGTAAATATCGAAAAAATACTTATCTAATGAATACGGTGAAATAACGATATGGAACGTTTTCTCTTGCTAAATATGTATCTTATAAGAAATGCCCTCAATATACAATTAAACTTCAAAATACATACAAACATGAATTATTTTTAAGAAAGGGCAGAAAAGCAAATATACGATTTAAATATATTAAACACATTATTCATTTATTTTAAAAATAAGATAAATATATTTGTATAATAGTAATAGCAGCTTCTAAAGTGTAGTTTTCATTTATTTATAAACTATCATAGCGCTAGTCTTTTTCTTTCTCCAGACGCAAACGTTTATAATTTTCATGTATCATTAAATCAAAGTTTGAAACTATTTTTCATTAATATGAGTATTCCATGAATATCTATCAACTATTAACAATTTATAAATATTCTAATAGACTTTCGTTTAGCACTTTTACATGCCTGAAGTTTGAATCCCAAAATAAAAATACGAAATTAATGATACAGTCGATGATTTATGAGTCAGGCTAAAGTTATTTAAAATATTTTTAATCTCCAGTGACAACTACTTATAACTCAACACCAAGTGTGAAGTACTCAAAAAATGCGATAAAAATAACTTAATTACCTGGTGGATTTGGCTTTTGATATAAGGGATAATTAGCATTTTCCTGGTACAAGGTATTTTCCTTATTTTCAATAGCATTATAGACAAAACTTTTACTAGGAGTACTGATAGATTTGTTAGGCGAGTACACATATTTTTGTTCATTCGTGTCGATCAGATTCGTGGGATAGTCGCCAGAGCCGGGTATCTCGTACGTATAAGTCTTAATTGTAGTTGTGACTTTTGTATTTCCTGGTGGTCTCAAATTAGGATCCAGTTGAGCTAGTACTTCAGGATCTATATCGGGAGAAACGGTTTCAATTACCTCTACGGGGTATTCGTGTATATTGCTAGCTTTGGTTTGTTTGGTCAGAGTAGATGTTCTAGAGTTAACAACTGGAGAAGTTGGTCGAGTAGTCCGGGTGTTGGTATAAGTACCTGAAAATAACCACATTACTATAGTAAGTACATATTGTATATACAAATATCATTCACATATTATTTGCTTTGTAATTATGCATAGATAAACATTGAAAAAATAAACTTTTTATACCTATATACTGCCAAGTTCACTGTAAAATGAGTTTAAGAAGAATTCATAATAATTTAAGAAATACAAGAAAATATTAGTTCATTTCAATGGAATAACCTGTGTATTTTTCGTTTATTTCAAAAATATATTCCATTTTTCAATATTTGAATAAATTATTCGTTGCGATGATAGAATATAAAACTAAATACAGACAATACACCGCCCGCAGAAATATGAAACAATGGGTTGCTAAAAGTCTATAGAATGTTCACAAAAAAAGCAGCGAATCATACATTCAATACAAAATTTACAAAAGTACATTACACACCGAGGTGGGAAGAATTTCATAACTGTCGAAATCTATCTAAACTTCCTTGGTAATCGTGGGTGTTGCAGGTTTGCTGCGGTTTCCCTGCAACCTGGTGAACCGGTTCTCCAGTCAATTGACCGACGATTGGAATAACGCAACCGCAGCTGTACCCGCCCGCCCCCTTTTAAATTTGAAATAAACAAGAAGAACTCAACATTTTTTCAAAAAACTAAGAGAGTAAGAAAAAAAATTATTTTTTTCAAAAATAAGAAAATAAAACCCAATTCGAGGAGAGCCGTTTTCGCTTTCTCGTCCAGAAAAGTTAGGTAGACACAACCCCACGCAACCACCACAATCCCGGCCTTGCAGAAGAGCAATTCCTATATCAGGGCCCACTCCAACAAACCCTGTTCCTTATAAAAATCCTCCTTATCCTACCAAATTTAACCAACGAATCTCTCTCTTTAACTTTCTCCCTCTCTCGTGAAATACGTAATTTATATTTTGTTGCCATATCTGGTTTTCTCCTGTGTTGATGACTTTATTTTATTTGGAAATGGTGCATTCATGCGTGTGGGATTACGAAGGAACATAGTCGTTATAAAATTGAAGTAGCTTATTTATCTAAATAATATCCGATTAATTTTACATATTCTCTAACCGTACTTTTTTATAATAATTATTAGAATCAATCCACTACTCTAGGTATAAGTTTACCAAAGAAGAAAATAACTCGATTGCATTAGCTTGCTACCAAGAAAACATAAACTCACTGGCCCTTCATGTGTTGTTTCCAATATCATATTAATATATTTAGTTGATAAAATTTATACAAAAATTCATTTTTTTGGAATGAAGGAATAAATTCAAATTTTCTATATTTTCTTCATTTTATTCAAAGATATATTTGTTAGCTGTATAAAGCATATATTTTTCCTTGCAAAACTAATATGAATAGTACGTCTATGAAAGACGTGAATATTACGTCTAAAAAAGACATCAATAGAACGTTGAAAATGACATCGGTGACATATCAACTCGCTACCTGGTAAGTCATAGAATATGTACAACAATTAGTAAAAGATATAGATAGGCTAGGCAGGAGAGTATGAAAATTTGGTTATATATAAATGAAAGCAAAACAAAATGTATGCACATTGTGCGAAAAGTAATTAGTATAAATTTGGAACCAGAACTCCAAGACTTAAAATCATTAAAAAAGTAGATACTGAACTGGAAGCTGAAAAC